>NC_069397.1:33650062-33950062 GCF_027475565.1 Acinonyx jubatus | reverse complement strand
TGGGAGGCTCAGTTGGTTAAGTGTCTGACTTCGGCTCAGGTCATGATCTCGCAGAGCCCCGCGCCAGGCTCTGTGCTGACAGCCCAGAACTTGGAGCCTGCTTCATATTCTGTGTTTCCCTCTCTCTGTCCCGCCCCTGCTTGTGTCTTCTCTCTCCCTCTATCCCTCTCTCTCTCTCTCTCTCTCTCTCTCTCAGAAATAATAAATAACTTTAAAAAAATCAGATTACATAAGAGCACAAATTATAAATACTATATTTTCATTAAAATTTGCCATCTTTTCTGCCTCAGATAAATCACAAGTAGAAAGAACAGGCAGATGATCGCTAAGCTGTAGGTACATTCACTCTCTTGCCTCAACACTTGAGCAAAGTCATGCGCCACCTACTAAAGCTCTTAAGCTGAGGCAAAGACTGGCCGGATACTAATCAGTTTCCTCTTTCTCTTAGACACCCTGCTTGATGGCATGCCCCAGCCTCTATAGTTAGCTCCTGACTGAGTTACAGCCACTGAAGTAGATGCAAATGCTGTTGTGCGCCACTCCTGAGGCCTGGTCCAAAAGAAACCTTCCACACACAACTGTCCATTCCCTTTCCCCTCTCCTCTACCTTACTGCAGGAGAGTATGATGAACTTGGGAGCCAGAAGTTGGAAAGAGCCTGCATCTCTACTGGAAACATCTGTTTTAAACTTCACATGAACAAGAAATAACATAACATTGGAGTCATTACATATGTATTTTGTGGCTTGGTTACTATAGCAACTACAGTTACTTTAACCCATAAATTAGCTTATAAACACGCATTAAATCTAAATTCTCTTAAACATTCTAAATCATCGAAGGTATGTTACCCCATGGTGATTTTAAACAGTTTATGAATTTGTTATTTTGGATGATTTTCTGGACGTTTTCTAAAGGTGATGATTTTCTCCAACCTAAAACCTCCAGCAAAGTACATTGGTAGAAACTATCTATGACTGTATTTCATGTTTTCTTTACCTCTACTGTAATTCAAAATATTAGTATTATCTTTTTAGGTATATGAGTTAACCACCAAGATCAGGTAATCCAAATTCAGAACCTCTCACTCTTTTGAAAATACTTCAAATACTGAGCACAGCATAGTCAATGGACTCCATTTTCTCAAGGCCTAGGCCACATGAGATAGAATGGTGTTTAACAGAGAAGTACTTTTAAAAATGCTGGGAAGAACCATCTCTTCAAAGTCCTAAATGCCACTAAATAATCAGTAAAGGGGAAAGAAAAGGGAAGTGGGATGGCCCAGGAAAAGCAGGAAAGAAGGGCCCGACTGGGCAAGGATGGCAGACATCCCTGACAGCCTCAAGTACCATAAAGTTAACCTATGTCTATTATTGCTGCATTATTTCTGAGGTGTAGTGAAAGATCACTTCTTGTTTCATAGTTCCCATGTGTACCCAAATGTGAGAATTATCCCAGGAAAAATCCTAAAGCCTTGTCATTTTATTCATCAAACTAGTCACAACCTGAGATTAAGAGGAAATAAACAAGATTCTGCTCATCCTTCCTACCCTAAAACAACAAATAAACTAATCTGCCATTTTTTAAAAAACTGGTAATATTCTGAAGAACAAATAAATCAAATGAATCAGGACATCTAAAAAGAAAAGGGGGGAGAGGGCAAGAAAATAGAAGAATCAAAAGACTAATCCAAAAATTTCCCCTTTTAATAGCTAATAGAGATAATTCAGCCTTGTTTTGAATGCTCTTTCTTTCTATCCATCTTTCCAAAGAGCAAGACGACATGATTAAGGCAGGAAGAGCCACCTGCTCTGCCTGCTCAAAATCAGAGCTTACCTCCTTAGATTGATGGCCTTTGCCAAGTTTGGAACACCTTCCATCTCTGTTGTCTTCTGCCCCATCAGACTGCTGATAGGCCTATGGGGGGAAGAAAGAGAAACAGACCTGCTAGAATGCCATATCCAACTCATTATTTGCCTTCTCAAAAGGAATCATCAGTTCTTACTATTCATGGAAGGCAGATAATCCAATGGTTATTTGGCCTCAAAAGATTGGCAATGGTCTTTCAGAAGCCTTTCCTTGAACAATTGAGCATCGGAAGTCTCAACAGGTAAGCAAGAATCAAATGCCGACTTAAGAGAAAACAAATCTCAGACAACCACACCAAAACAGTAATAAAAGCCTCTCCTCTGCCAACTACGTCCTATACCGTGTCTCTAAAATTCAAAAGACTTTCAGACAGATAGATGTTATTAATCAATGACAACATGAAATGCTAAAGAATTCTCATGAATTGATGATCCTATCCTAAAAACAGAGTAGAGTAACTTCAAAGAATCTCCATGGTAGAGATCTGACCTAGTCTCTGTCTTGAAGATGTTACCTAATCCATCCGCGTCCGAAAGGTGGCTACTCTCCTACCTAAAGTCTCTATGTAGGAAGAGTCCATGCTTTCCCCTAGCACACATTCCTATGTATCACCTTACCTTCAAGGTTAAGAAATACTTCCTCATGATCAACCAAAACCAACAAATATATTTTCTCTAATTTAACCTTCCAAAATTACAGAAAAACAACTTGGTATCTTCTTTACCTATACCTTTATATGTTTGAAGCAATCAAATCATTTTTTATTCTGTTCTCTAAGCTAAATCACCATAAATCCCTTCACCGTTAGTCATAAAATTAATTTTCTCTGAAACTTTAGCTCTGGATATTAATTATAAACTATAACCTTAAGCTTCTCAATAGACAACACTAGACTACAGAAATGAGAGAGTCCAAATACAGACAATGAAACATAAAACAGATCTGAAGACCACATAGGATATTACTTAATGAAGCAGAAGTAATAAAATGCTAGTGTTTGCATCAATTATCCTGTGCTTAATTTTCTACTTTCCCTCTCAGATATAGGCTCTTAAAAAAGAAACCCTTGTATAAAATTTATTAAACATGTAGAGGTTCTTAATATTGCAAAGAAGTAGATTTAAGCTAAATGAACTTAAAAAGTAGCTATTTAAAATATTTTTTAGTTTTTTATTATTTTTTATTGGGGGGGAGGGGGAGAGGGGAAAAAGAGAGAGAGAGAGAGAGAGAGAGAGAGAGAGACAGAGACTCTTAAGCAGGCTCCAAGTTCTGCATGGAGCCTGACGTGGGGCTCAATCCCACAACTCTGGGATCATGACCTGAGTCGAAATCAAGAACTAGAACTTTCAACCAACTGAGCCATTCAAATGCCCCAAAGTTAACTTAAAAAAAAAAACAAACAAACTTTCTGTATAGTGTATTCCTTTTTTTTTTTTTTTTTGTAAAGTTTACTTATTTATTTTTGAGAGAGAGAGAAAATCCCAAGCAGGCTCTGCGCTAGGGACGTGGGGCTCCATCTCATGCACTGTGAGAACATGACCTGAGCTGAAATCAAGAGTCAGACACTTAAGTGACTGAACCCACCCAGGCACTCCTTATTTTGCCATTTTTTTAAATCAGGAGATATAAAACTCCTAAAGCCGCCTTATTAAAAATCTGCTTTCAGCAAAAATACAAATCATCAGTTTTCTATTTTAATAATTGTAAAAATAATACAGAAGACATTGCCTAATGACAAGAAAAAAATTAAAGTGGAAAAGTGACTTATTACAATATTATTCAAATTCTCAGAATATTAACATTTACTGCCAATCACAAAGCCCAGGAAAGGCGCTAATAAAGCCTTTTCTTAACCTGAAGGCATTTTTTCTAAGTGATTTGAAAAACAGTGACAGAAAATATTTAGGCTCTTCTATCTATTAACTGGTATGAATCTATACCTGGTAACTTAAAAATGGTTTCTCTTTCTTCTGTGTTGTGAAAATTCTCAATTGACCATTCACATTATTAACAGACAGACCTGGCTTATGAATAATCCTCGAATTAGAAGTCTGTCCTAATCCTCTTATTCCTTTAAAATAAGAAAATATGTACATTAATAATTTTAATACCTCCCCATGCTTTCCACCTAGTATATGCTAATACTTATAAAGTGTTTTCCTTCCAATAATAATATATGTTTCAAGGTATTTGAAAGTAACTTATTAGACTATGATCTTGATACCAAATTTAAAAAACAAATGAATGTTATTTGGGGGGAGGAGGTGGAAAGAGATAAAGGTCAGAATAAAGCTCCACCACAAATGTCATCAATTATCCAAAAATCATTTTTCCATTTAATTTTTAAAAATAGGTTTGTATTCAAAGAAGGGAAGACCAGATTCAGAGAATACTTCCTAAGTAGCTTAAAATCACTGCCATCATCTCCACAATTCAAGGGAAAGTCACCTGTTATAAATTCAAGGAGCTTAAGGGAAACAGTTTTCTCAAGAGAGAATCAAACAATAAATGATTCCATATCAGCTCTGTGTGTTAATATGTTGCAAATAATGAGTCAAAGTCATAAGTTATGATGAACAAAATGAAATATGCTACTAAACCTTACTTCTCCAATTCTGTTCATATTAAAAATGACCAAACACTATTATAAATCAAGAACCACTAAAATATTCCTCTTCCTTGCCCTGCGTCCTTAAATATATTCTAAGAAAATTACCAAAAGATAAAGAAACCTATAGGTTTGAAAAAATATTTACTCCAATATGATTCACTACACTGGAAAAAGTGTCCAACTAGCCAACAGAAATTTGCTTTAGTTTACCTGTATTTATTTTTACCCTGATTCATTCTTTCATTCCACAAAGGATTTGAGATAGCTTATAAGAATATATCCTAACAATTCATTATAAGTGTGTAAAATACAGATAAAAAAAAAAAGAAACAATTTAAAAATGCCAACCAGGTAAGGTCCAACAAACTAGTCCTTATGGTTGCACTTCTAAGTTTGTTCTGAGTTTCCAGAAGCCAAGGTAAAAAAACAAAGTGGCCATTAAATAATTCTCACTAGAATAAAGGAGAAAACATAGTTCTCCAGAGAAAACAAGAATTGATAATAGATGGCATAGCTTCTGGATGATGGGTGTAGGCACACATTTAAAAAAGAATAAAGATTATACAAGAGAAACATGACAGAGTTAAGGAAAAGATACAAAATTATACATACACTCTAACTGAAGTGATATAAAAACATAGCACATATGGGAAAAGACTAGATGGTCACATACAGCCCTTCCCCCCACGATATGGAGTTCTTTGACTGCAATGACCGTATTACATTCTTCTGTACCACAAACATACTCTTCTGTACCAAGCTAAATGCCAGGCATACAGTAGTATGATATTTTTAACTATCTATATTTACTTGGCTCATTTAACGTAATATTTGGCTTACAAGACAGAAGTACTCAATATACAAAAGAACTAACGAATATAAAGTATTTTGTGATGAAGAACCCATTATGCCACATCTTGAATAGCAAGGCCAATTATAGACTCCTTGCATAGTTGTCAAGAACCAACAGGCCTTTCTCAACCCACAATTTCATTTTTCCACTCCATATATGTTTCTGATTCTTCCTTAAGGCTCACAAGACATTAACTACAAAGAAGCATTATTGTTACTCCCAGATAAGAAATCATATAAAGTGGCATTTTAAAAAATGCTTTATTCATGTTGGAAAAACCAAAACATATCCTACATAGTTCAAATTTTGAAAAGAGAGCAACTAGAAATCTCCAAAATTAAACATGACCACAAAACTGTAACAAAATTTTTATAGATTCAACTTCTCAACATTGTGAAATCATACCACAACCTGAGAGATTCCATGCTATCAAAAGCCGTAAAGTATGTCCTTTAATTCAGTTCCTATTTCTTGATGTTTTCTTGTTTCTCAAAAGCAAGTGACTACAACCAAAATTTCCCCTTTTAATACAGGAAGTAATCTTCAAAGCAGAACTTGGGACTTTCATTGTGGCTACTTTTTAAAGAGGATATGTGTCCTAAAACATATTAATCACAAGTGACAGAGAGTCTCTAAAATTAAAGACTCTTAACATACAAATATAAACATAGAAATTAGACAAGATACTGCTATCATATTGCATGCAAAAAATGGCACTAAACAGAAAAAAATTGCACCCATCCCTCCTCTATTATAAATATCATTATCAGTAATTTCTGTGGCCTTAAGTTTTTATTACAGATGTTAGAAACACAAAAAATACACTCAAAACTGAAAGTTTAAGACAATACAAATATATATTGCATTACAGTAACTGTAACAATCACGATATATTCTTTTAAAAACTGATAAGATTAAGTAGTCTGGATATTCTGTTGCCTATCATACAAAAAAGTATTCATATACTCTTTTACGTACACTGGTTTACATTTGTTTTCATCTTTTTTTTTTTAAGTTTATTTATTTTGACAAAGAGAGATGCACGAGTGAGGTGGGGGCACAGAGAGATGGAGAGAGAGAATCCCAAGCAGGCTCCATGCCATCAGTGCAGAGCCCAACAGAGGGCTCAATCTTGTGAACCATGAGATCATGACCTGAGCCAAAATCAAGGGTCGGACGCTTAACCGACTGAGCCAGCCAGGCACCTGTTTTCATCTTTTAAAAAACATATTTCCCGTCCTGGTTTTCCAAAAGGGTAGGGAACTGGTGATACTTAAAGATTATCTCCTATCAGAGATCTAGGCCAAAGCCTACAAACTTTAAGTTATAAGATGAATACATTCTTAGATCTCACATATCACATGGTGACTACAGTTAATAATATTGCAGTATATATTTGGATTTTTAAGAGACTAACTCTTAAGCATTCTCACCACAAAAATTAAAATTAAAAAAAACATAATTCTCAGGTGACGGATTTGTTAACTTGATTGTGAGAGTCCTTTTCTAACGTATACGTATATCAAGTTGTCACACTGCACCCTTGAAATATATACCATCTTATTTGTCAGTTACATCTCAATAAGTCGGGAAGGGTAAAAATATAAATGAAAAGATTACCTCCTACCACCACCTTTTTTTAAAAATAAGGAGCTTTGACTCATTTAGAGATCGGCAGGAGAGGAAAACTAAGAGCGTAAAATGAAAAAACATTCAAATTATTTTCCTCCCCTAATTTTTTTCAAATATTTAAATGTGGTAAAATAAAGTCTTGGAAGAAAATTTTAAAATACACTAAGATTTCATATTATACCCCGTTAAAGCTTAAAGAAAAAACAGAAGGAAGAGAGAAGAAAGCAACCAGATGCAAAAGAAAAATATTCCAAGATATCAAAGGAAAAGGGAGGAGACAAGCATTAATAAAACATGACTCATTAAAGCCTCAGCACACAAGCCAAGAGATCTAGTGTTACAAGCTTTGTGCATCTGAACGGTCAATTTTGATTAACCACAGTTACAAGTTCTTTTTAACTGTTATTTAGACACCAAGATTTATTTCAAACTGGGATAAACTCCCAGGGAGAGAATTTCTTGGTGGGATATTACATTATTAATGAAATTAAATAATAAAGTTTCAGATTAAATTTAGCTCAAAGACCACATCTACTTGAAGAATTTCTTCATCACTTGCCTAGAGAATTAGCAATTATTTTTTAAATGATACCTTATTTTTTTAATTACTTTAAATTAAGATGGAAAACACTAGTAATCAGTACTTCTCAGAGAGAAATGAGAAGAAAGATACCACCCAGCATGACAATTCCAAAAAAGTTGGATATGATTCACTGGACTGGATAACAAATCTTAGTTAAGAGATTGCTTATTTTATTTATATTTACTAGAAAGGAACAGGAAGCAGGTTTTTGAAATTTTAGTAATTAAAGGGATAAAGTGTATGTGAAAAAAATTAGTAATTTATGCCATTTAGGTACTTTTGTGAAAAAAGTAGCAGTATTTCCTTTGAACGTAAGAAAAATGCTTCAGGGGAATTCTTCCTATAATATCTCCCTTATCATTCGAACAGATTACTTACTGTATAAAAGGATTCTAGACAAGAAGTTCCTTTCTAGGTCTTAATCCAAAATTTGGAACTCTTCAGGAATCAAGAGGAAAATACAGTAAGTAGAACAATGAGGTTGTCAACTGTGCCTTTAGTGTCTGGCTCTAAAATACAATACAATCTCTGATATAAAACACAATCACGTTAGGATTAAAATATTATCTCAACAGCTAATTTTTCTTCTTCTTTAACTAGAGAATGCTCAGCTCTTGAAATGTACCAAAAGCTTGCAACTGCCACAAGACTTTCTCTAGAGGAGTGGTACTCAGCAATGTAACTCCAGTAATATATTTGTTAGTGTATGCACTGTGGAGTCCATCATCCAGCTCTCTAAGACCTTAAATTCCTGAAGTAATTTATTCTGTTCCATTCCATTCCATTCCATTCCATTCCATTCCATTCCATTCCATTCTATTGCATTCCAATCCATTCCAATTCATTCCAATCCATTCCAATCCATTCTTTTCTATTCTAAGAAGGCTCTGCATGCAATCTGGGGCTTGAACTCACAACTGGCTTACAAGAGCCAGTCTTGATCACACTCTGAGCCAGTCAGGCGCCTACCCCCCTTAAATTTCTACAGTGGAATCACAGAAGTCATTCGATACATTCAATGTGAAAAAAGGAAAAGATAGGGCCCTCTAGGTATCTACAAGCCTAAAAGTACAAAGAGAAGACATATGGCTCATTTTGTCTCACTGTAATTGGCTTCTGTAACCAAACATCCACTGGCTCCCTTCTATGACATCTGCTTAACAGCCATGTCAGTTCTCCTTGAATTCTACAATGATTGAACTCCAGATTCCAAGCGATTCAGGATTTAGCTCTATTAGGCCATTCCAGAATGCTAGAAGAAGCAGTCAGTTATCACAGTCCAAGCCTGGTAGTCAGTGAGGTTCAGCCACCACGAATTCCTGTCCTTGACAGCAGGTGTCACTATGTAGCCTTAATGGTTGATGTAGGAAGAACTATGGGCCACCTCTCACTCCCAAGGATTCTGAGAGTTTACAGTGCTGGGAGGGAAAACTGGAGAGCTCCTCTGCCTGCCCAAATCAAACATGAAAATAGGCCATCAAGTTTCTCCCCATTTCTTTTTCTAATTTTGACTTAATTAGGTCCACTTTCATTAGCCAAAAAGAGAAATCATCCTCGGAGTTTGAAACAATAGTTATTTTTAAATCAAAACTAAGATAAAATTGTACTTAAAAATGAAATAATTCTGAAAAATGATATTCTGTTCCTTTAAACTCCCTCGGTTTTCCACTAGAAAAGAACAAAATGAAGAAGTCAGTATTTTTTTTTTAAGTAAACTCTGTGCCCAAAGTGGGGCCTGAACTCACGACCCCGAGATTAAGAGTCACATGCCCTACCAAGTCAGCCAGATGCCCCCAGATGTCAGTAATTCTATTACACACACTTCAGAGCTAGAGTTTTTGTCACATTTTTAAATTTCAAAGCAATACAGAAAGCAATGGCACTTTGTGTAATTGATCAAAATCAGAAGAAATGATCCACATGCACACACATCAGAATCCTGAATAATGGATATAGTATAATGTTAACCACCAACAAAGGCTCAGAGCTAAATTGAAGAAGAGAGTCTTAAATGTATCTTTGATTTAGTCATTTCTGTAGACATCAGTACCATGTGAAAATGTGAACAAAAAAGGACTAAGCCTAGCTTCCAGGTCTCACTCTTCAGCCTGGGATGACAATTCCAAGCATATACTTGGAACACCAGTCAAATGTCAAGATGAGTCATTGCACTATTAGAGCCCACTCTTTAATGTGCAATTACAGAGGAGAAGTATTTTTACTTACTCTGGTCAGCATAGTTTTTTGCTTTGAGTTCAAGTTGTCTTGTTTGAGATTCTAAAGATTCCACTCGGGTCTGTAAATCCTTTTTTTCCTGTTCTTGAGAGTCTTCAAATTCAATGAATTTCTAATAGAAAAAGAAAAGTATTATTTTCATTAGAGAAATGAAAATTTTTTAACATTGTCAATTCCTGTGTTGTTGGTATCAAGAATCACAATTAGGCATTAACTACCCAGAAAGATCTCAGAATCAGGAACTTAGGTTGATTTTTAGTTTCTCTATAAAAACATCCAAATATAGAAGCAAAAAGATGACACAGTAGTTTATGAAGTGCTTCCACTTCATATCATTGGCATTCCAAAGAAAATACACACATCCTACTCCAAATTTATGAATACTTTAACTAGCATATTTGCATATTCACAAGTTAAAGACATAATTTTTTACATATTGCTGTACAGAACATGTGCAACAAATGGAGAACTATAAAATGATGATGTGTCAATAAATATTTGTTCAATTGTTTAATGATTCTAGATTACCTGAACTATGGAGTTTCAATTCCTGAGAAAAAGAGAACTCACTAGAAATAACTTCACCAAAAATTCAATTTACTGAAACTGTTCTTGTCAAGATTATCACTAAATCTCAGTCTCTTCATCTTAATTCTTCTATCAGTATCATTTGACATCTGATCACTCACTCCTTAAAACTTTTTTTTTTTTTTTTTTAATTTGGCTTCCAGGACTTTGTTTTCCTTCTACTTTACTGGTGGTTCCTTCTTGGTCTTCTTTGTTGGTTCTTTCTGTTCTCCCCAATTTCTTAACATTCACAAGGTCCGTCCTTGGATAACTTTTTCTCTTCGTTGTTTACTCTTATTCTCTGATGATCTCATCCAGTTCCATGGCTAACTATACTAACTATATGCTGACAACCTCCAAATTTCTAGTCCAGTCTCTAGCCTAGACCTCAATTCCAGATTTACATGTCCAACTGCCTACTGAACAACTTCATCTGAATGTCTAATAAGCATCTTAACCTCAACATGTCAAAGCTTGCTCCTCTTGGTGTTAGCTAGCTCCTTTAATTACTGTGGTCAATTGTTCAGGCTCAAAACTTGAGTCAGCTTTGAGTCTTCTCTTTCTCTAACACCTCATATCCAATCCATTAGCAAATCTACCTTCAGATCCAACTACTTTTCATCATCACCACCATCAGCGTGGTCTGTGCTACCATTATCTATTGCCTGGATTAAGGCCACAGCAACTGCCTCCTAGCCAATGTCCTCACTTCCACCGTTGCCCCTACAACACATTCTCAACACAGTAGTGAGAGTGAACTTTTAACAAGTAAGTCAGATGGGGCGCCTGGCTGGCTCAGTTGGTAGAGCATTCAACTCTTGATGTCAGGGTCTTGAGTTCAAGCCCCATGTTGGGTGTAGAGATTACTTTACAAAATGAATAAATACTTTTTAAAAAAGGGGGGTAAGTCAGATCAGTTTACTCCTCTGCTCAAAATCCTGAGATTACTTACGTTCTACCAAAATCTTTACCATAGCTTCCCATGACCAACACAATCTACATCATCCTCTTCTACTCTTCCTCTCCCCACCCCACCTCCCTCACAGTCTAGTTCAAGCTTCCCTGAAGAACCTTTGCAGCTGCTTCCTACAGTCTGGAATCTCTTCCTCCACATATCCAATTGGCTTGCTCCCTCCTCACCTCCTTAACATCTTTGTTCAAATGTCACCTTCTTACTAAGATTTTCCACGTGGTATTTAAAACTGCAGTTACCCAGTCCCTACTTACCTCTCTGCTTTTCTTCTCTCCAGCACTTACTCTCATCTAACATACTATAAATTTCGGTAATTATTTATTATCTGCTTTGCCTCACTAGAATGTAGACTCCATGAGGGTAGGGATTTTTGTTTTCTTTGCTGTTGTATTCCCGGTACAAAGAATGATGACAGCTCAAATATTTGTTAAAGAAATGAACAAACAAAAAATGAACAAACAAAAAAAACAAATTTGTTTTTAAAACAAATTTTAAAAAAACTTTCAGAGTAAAAAACTGAAGCCCCTATAGAAAAATATAGAGTTCACAAGAAAACTTAGATATCACTAAATACACCCTAGTTTTAATATGAAATTTCTTGTTCATTACTTGCTTTATCTGTCCTGAAACTTTTCAGTCACTATAGTGGACACTGTTTTTTGTCTGCACACATTGCCCTCCTTTGTAACTTCTCTCCAGTTCCACGCTAACTCTATTCAGTCCATATAATTTAATTGGTGAGGACTCCATCTCCCTAGAGGTGGGCATATGACTTGAGCCAGACAGGTCATTCTTCTCCAGGATACCTGCCAGTTATTAGAAAGAATACTACCTCTTTTCCTCTGGAATCACAAACTCTTAAGAATTTATTAGCAGGCTTAAGCTGCAGAGGGACATCTTTTTTCCAACATACGGAAAGAACGAGCCTGAGAAATGAAGCCAATATAAAGAAAAACAAAGAGCAAGGAGGAATAAAATCCTAATTAAAGGTACTATTTGAGTCCTAGATTCAGTAGTTCTTGGAGCCAGCATTTTCCAGTCGTTTTTATTTTTTCAGTTACATAACCCAATGCATTCCTATTTTACGTAAGCTTATTTGAGATGGTTTCTAGGATAAGAAACTGAAAGAACCCTAACATACTCATCTACTTTCCCTCAAGAGCCATTTGATTTCCTTATATTAGAGAACATTTTCCTGATCTTTGGACGTTTGAAACCTATAACCTCGGAAACATTGGTTCTTAATCATCCAGAGGTCCACAGACCCATTTGGTATGTTTCCCCAGAAAAAATGCCTGCATCCAACCCGAGTTCTGCCTATTTTTTCTCAGAGACTCAGGGAGCCCTTAAGTCCTTCCACAAACCACACATTTAGCACCCATGCCCTATACATTTTATTAACATATTCCATATTTGTGAGGCTTCTGGGAAGCCTCAAACCACCATTGCTTACTTTTCCAGAATACTAACCCAAAGATGACCCTAAGTAAAAGGGGTAAAAGTTTCAGTAAATGTAAGACAAGAGGCAACTGGACAAATCAATCATTCATTCATTCATTCATTCATTCATTCAAAAAATGTCTCCTATCTACTCTGTGCCGGGCACATGGAACATGACTGTGATTACCACACTATCCCTGCCTTCAGAAGGTGTTCACTGGCTACAAACTGAATGCAAACAGGAGATATAAAGGTTATGTCGAACAGAAAATCAATAGCTATACAATAGGATATTGCTGATGAAGTCTGTATAAATTATTTCAACATTTTGCCAGAGGACACAAGCAAAGACTAAGAATTCATAAGAAAAAGTAATTATTTTTTGGCCTGCTTTGAAAATGATGCTCCCATGGCTAACTGAACTGCTATATCTGGGTTAAGTAAGCAGAAACTTTAGGCTTCTTTTGTGCTATGGATAAAAGGCTGTTTTAAAGAACAGACAGTAGACCTGAAATCATTATTGCACTATATGCTAATTTGGATGTAAATTTACAAAAATAAAATTAATTTAAAAAAAAAGAACATACAGTAGATGTTTACCAAGTAACATTTAAAATGATGTGCTACTGGGCACCTGGGTGGCTCAGTCGGTTAAGTGTTTGACTTTGGCTCAGGTCATGATCTTGCAGTTTGTGAGTTTGAGCCCCGCATCGGGCTCTGTGCTGACAGCTCAGAGCCTGGAGCCTGCTTCAGATTCTGTGTCTCCTCCTCCCTCTGTCTCTCCCTGTCTCTCAATAATAAATAAACGTTAAGAAAAAAATTTTTTAATGATGTGCTACTGAACTTCTAACAAAAATCTTTACCACTAACAGATTGGTAGTTGCCAGGAGCAGGGGGTAGGGGTAGGGGAAAATGGGTGAAGGTGGTCAAAGGGCACAAACTTCAGTTACAAGATGAGTAAGTTCTGGGGATGTAATGTACAGAACGGTGATTATAGATAACACCACTGAACTATACATTTGAAAGTCACTAAAAGAAGATTTTGTAAGTTCTCACCACAAAAACAAAAACTAATTATGTGACATGATGTTAACTAACCTTACTTGTGGTAATCATTTTGCAATATATACATATCTCAAATCATTATAGGGTTGCCTGGGTGGCTCAGTGGGTTGGGCATCTGGCTCTTCGTTTCAGCTCAGGTCATGATCTCACGGTTGGTGGGATCGAGCTCCGTGTCGGGCTCTGAGCTGACAGCTCAGAATCCTGCATAGGATTCTCTCCCCCTCTCTCTGCTGCTCCCAGGCTCACCCTCGCTCGCTCTCTTAAAATAAATAAATAAACATTTTTTAAAAATTCATTACACTGTACACCTTAACCTTCCACAATGTTATACATCAATTATTTCTCAATAAAGCTGGAAAAAAAAAAAGCCTTACTACTATTCTGCCTATTCAGAACCTCTGATAGAAGAAACATCATCATGAACACACAGCTTCATGTTTGCTTTGTTTCTTAGCGACCCAGTTTGGCTACAGAAGGGCATGAATAATCCATAACTGTTTAGCAGTCACTACACTACTATCTGCTTACTGTACAAGCATTATTTACACCTACCTAGATGATTCATGTTTCAATATTGTTCACATTTTTTTATGACTACTGAGGCTTTATATCTATACCACCTCAAGTAAATACAGCAAAAGAAAAAAAAAGAGATTACCCCCCCCCCCCCAAAATGACGTGACAGTTCACGGACTGGCAGGGCTATGTATCTCCAAATGTAAATCTCTTGTTTCTGCAGTTTCCCTTCACAGGAAGGGACTGGCAATAATGAAAATATTGCAAAGCAAATACATAATGCCAGTCCTTTCCTTCAAGCAAATTAAAACATAAACTTAGTACAAAACGAACTACCATCTCTCACAAGGGTGTATATGTTTGTTTTCTCTCTTATTCTAAACAGCAGATCCTAAATTAAGCTTTTTGGAATCATGAACTCCTTGGAGAATCTTATGAAAATAGATCCTTTCCTCAGGAACACAAATATATGAAATATAAAACTACGCAAACTTAGTGCATCTTCAAGGTCTACAAGAAATCAAGAATGATTTTCCACCATTTATAAAAACAGTGAATGTTGATTTCTTTTAAAATCATCTTTTAAAATTCTCTCTGTTCATAAAAGTCCCAATTTTAAATGTGTTATTATATCTTGGTTTGGAAATGTACATCTGCCATCCTCATTTAAAATACTAATGATGGGGGCAGGGGAACGCCTGGGTGGCTCAGTCGGGTAAGCACCCGACTTCAGCTCAGGTCATGATCTCACGGTTTGTGAGTTCAAGCCCCACAGGGGGCTCTCTGCTGTCCTTGCCGAGCCCACCGTCTCTCTCTCTCTCTCTCTCTGCCCCTCCCCCACGCTCGCGCACGCTCTCTCTCTTTCTCTCTCAAAAATAAAGAAACATTATAAACAAACGAACAAACATACTGATTAAAAATTGAAAAAAAAAAGAGAAGTATAAAATGGGGGACTAACTTGATACGAGAGACTATGGGAAAACCTTCCTGAGACATTTGAGCTGAGACCTGAAAGATAAATAAAAGTTCATCAAGCAAAGAGAGGCTGAAAGAAACCAAGGGCATCCAGAATGGCCAAGCTCAAAGACAAGTTAAAGAGGATGGCTGGAGATGAGGCTGGACAATTAAGGACCAAATCCTACAGGACCTTGCAGAATACTGGATCATATCAGAGATACTGAACTCCACTCCTCCTTTGGAAAGCTCAGTGTGAGACCATATGGGAAATTCAATGGAGGGAGCTGAGGGAGTTTGAGAGGAGAACCAGGGTGTGTAAAGGGAGAGAGACCAAAGGTCACCACAATAGTCCAAATGAGAGAGGATTATGAACAGTGGCAGGGAGAATGGAGACAAGGATGAATTCAAGATAATTTGTTGGAGGGAAAATATACACAATTGGTGACTGAAAGAACGTAAGGGAGAAGAGAGAAGGAAAAATGAGGAAAGAAGACCGATTTCCAGCTTAACCAATGATGGAGCTGGTAATATTGCTTATCTGAAATAAACAAAGCTACAATAGCCAAATTATGGAAACAGCCTCACTGTCCATCAATTGAAGAATGGATAAAGAAGATGTGGCATATATGTATACACTGGAATATTACTCAGCCATAAAAAAAAAATGAAATCTTGCCATCTGCAACAATGTGGATGGAGGTAGAGAATATAATGCTCAGTGAAGCAAGTCAGAGAAAGACAAATACCATATGAATTTACTCATATGTGGAATTTAAGAAACAAAATGAGCAAAGGGAAAAAGAGAGAGAGGCAAACAGAGAAACAGACTTGGTAACACTTGTGATGAACACCGGGTCATATATGGAAATGTCGAATCATTATATTGTACACCTGAAATTAATATTAAACTGTACGTTAACTGGAATTTAAGTAAAAACTAAAACAGCAAAGGAAGTAGGTAAAAGTTAATATAATACAATTGATATATATTTTTTTAATGTTTATTTCTGAGAGACAGACAGAGCATGAGCGGGGGAGGAGTAGAGACAGAGGGAAACACAGAATCTGAAGCAGGCTCCAGGCTGTCACCACAGAGCCTGACTTGGGGCCCAAACACATGAACCGCGAGATCATGACCTGAGCTAAAGTCAGATGCTTAACCAACTAAGTCACCAGGTGCCCGTAAAATTGATTTTTTTAAAATTGATTAAGGCAACTGCCCCTTGGGATTTTTATCTGTAAATAAGTTATCTCATTATTTGGAGTGTAACTAGCACAACCCACCTGCAGGTTAGCAATATGGATCACAGGCTTTAAAGAATGTATGAGAGCGGTGTTATTTTTCATATATTCTTTAAGGACTTTGTTATATGTAGTATGATCCTAAATTTATATACTGGAGGAATAAATAAGCAAAAGAAAAGATGTGGAAGCATATATTAAAATGCTCATAGTGGCTATTTAGCAGTGGTGGGATTAACAGTGATTTTATCTTTTTTAATAGCCCTTATCCTTAAGTAGCCTAAAGTTGCATTGTTTGTTGGGGTTTTTTTTTGTACAATAAATATGTATTATTTACATATTTTAAAAGAATAAAGGAAAGTGGAAAAACACGTACTGAAGGCCTATACCTCCTCAATGGTAGTGAAGCTAAACATGAACCTTCATTTACATTTCAGATTAGAAAAGTTGCCAAATTAAACATTAATATTACTGCTTAACTAACCAAAAATGATTATGGGTGTTTTTCTAAATACAATTAATCAAAACCATACTCTGAAATAGGATACTGAGAGAGGAAAATCAGTGTGAAGGGAGAATTCCACTTTAATTATATAATTTAATTATATGCCATGATCTTACACTAGATCTGTTGAAGTCGAAAGCTACAATACAGGGTGGAGTATGTCAGCACTAGGATATAGAAGTGTGGATCCATCCCAGAAAGACTCTAAAAAGAATGTAGAAAATAGATTCATTTTATAGATATCATTCTTTCCTATAAAGGTACTTACAAGAGAGTTCCAGTTACAACTAGATTTCCTTTTATCAACCCAAATCTGCATCTAATGCTGTATTTTTACAGGACTTGAGGCTTTATCCCAGCCGGAGACATTTTGAAGGAGGGGGCGGGGAAAGTAAGTACATGCTCAAAAACAAAGTAAATGGATACTAAAAAGAAGCCTATTGGCAGGGTGCCTGGGTGGCTCACTTCGATTAAGTGACTTTGACTCTGGTCATGATCTCAAGGTTCATAGGTTCGAGCCCCGTGTCGGGCTCTGTGCTGACCGCTCAGAGCCTGGAGCCTGCTTCAGATTCAGTCTCCCTCTCTCTCTGCCCCCTTCCCTGCTTGCACTCTGTCTCTCTCTGTCTCTTTCTCTCTCCCAAACATAAACAGTATATATTATTTTAAAAATAGAAGCCTATGGGCATTCATAATTGATTAAGTGTGACTTTACTTCTTGCCAGTGGAATAACTTCATGAAGCTGGTCTGCCTCCACTACATTTAGCAAATGCTGGGGTTAGGGCAATATCAAAATCAAGGCAGGAGAAGGGCAGTTTTTCAAATTACAAAAGCATCCAACCCTGGAAAACTCTAGCTACTCCCCTCCAGCACGGGAGTCTGTCAGAGCCACTCAGGTATGTTGCTATGGAGTACACATCCCTCCCTTCACCCCTTTTTGTCTCCCTCTTTATGTCCTCTGTCACCAACACACTTCTTTAAAAAAGTGTGCGGTGGGGAGAGTAAGAGCCCATGCATACATGGCTTTTTTTTTTAGCATGTATGATAAATCCCTCTTCACTAGATACCCTTTGCCCCTCTCAATTACTAATCAGCCAACAACACTGACATTAACTTCAGACAGAACTCTCCTGAGAGCAACTAGACACTGTTAAAAAAAAAAAAACAAAAAACAAAACAAAACAAAACAAAAACTCCATAGACAATACAGACTTATGTTAGGATCTAAAAAGAATAAGCTTTGTGATGAAGCAAAATGGTTTCAAGTCCAGATGGCCTATAGGGGCTGTTTTTCTCCACTGTTGTGGAGAAAAAAACAAATGAATACTTTGAAAAGCTAAGCTTACCAAGTTTAAAAAAAAAAACAAAAACAAAAAACCCTAGAGACTGTTCCTAATTGGAGTAAAGATTCAAGAGCCAAAAAAAGAAAAGCCCTTAAAAATAGTAACTTTGAGGGGCACCTGGGTGGCTCAGTTGGTTGAGTGACCGACTTCAGCTCAGGTCATGATCTCACAGGTCGTGAGTTTAAGCCCCACGTTGGGCTCTGTGCTGACAGCTCAGAGCCTGGGGCCTGCTTCAGATTCTGTCTCCCTCTCTCTCTGCTCCTCCCCCACTCATGCTCTGTCTCTCTCTGTCTCAGAAATAAATAAACATTTTAAAAAATATATTTGCTGGGGCACCTGGGTGGCTCAGTCGGTTCAGCGTCCGACTTCAGCTCAGGTCACGATCTCGCGGTCCGCGAGTTCGAGCCCCGCATCGGGCTCTGGGCTGATGGCTCAGAGCCTGGAGCCTGCTTCTGATTCTGTGTCTCCCTCTCTCTCTGCCCCTCTCCCGTTCATGCTGTGTCTTTCTCTGTCTCAAAAATAAAAAAACGTTAAAAATAAATAAATAAATAAATAAATAAATAACCGACCACATATTTAAAAAAAAAATATATATATATATATTTGTTTGGGGTGCCTGGGTGGCTCAGTCAGTTGAGCAACCGACTTCGGCTCAGGTCATGATCTCGCAGTTCATGAGTTCAAGCCTCACGCTGGACTCTGGCTGACAGCTCAGAGCCTGGAGCCTGCAGCCTGCTTCGGATTCTGTCTCCCTCTCTCTCTCTGCTCCTCCCCTGCTCGCACTCTGTCTCTCTCTCTCTCTCTCTCTCAAAACTAAAAATAAATAAAATAAAATAATTTTTAAAAACTATTTTTATGAGACAACTGAGAAATGTGTATACTGATTAAACATTAAATATTATTAAGAAATCATTTATTGGGCACCTGAGTGGCTTAGTTAGTTAAGCGTCCAACTCTTGATTTTGGTTCAGGTCATACATGAGCTCATGGTTTGTGAGACTGAGCCTCTCTCTGTCCTCTCCCCTGCCTCTCAAAATGAATAAATAAACTTTAAAAAAAAGGAATAATTTGGGACACCTGGGTGGCTCCATCAGTTGAGTGTCCGACTTCAGCCCAGGTCATGATCTCACAGTTCGTGAGTTGGAGCCCCACGTCGGGCTCTGTGCTGAAAGCTCAGAGCCTGGAGACTGCCCCTGCTCATGCTCTGTGTCTCTTTGTCTCTCAATAATAAATAAATGTTAAAAAATTTAAAAAAAATTTTTTTAATCAAATAAGTATGTACAAAGGCACATGTACAAGAATATTCATTGAAGCACTATTTGTAATAACAGCTAAAAACTGGAAGGTAATCCAATGTCCATCAACAGATAGGGGATAAATACATTATGACAGAGGCATATGATGAAAACTATGTAATTAGAGAGCTGGGGTGAGGATGGGGCTAAAATGGGGGAAAAGTGGAAGTCTAAAAGAACTAGTAAAAGTTAGTAGTAACATCCCTAATACATCCCCAGTGCCATCCCAGGGCACCCAGGTGGTTCTTCTGTCCACCTACACAGGAAGTGTGTTTTCAGAATAAACTCAGTAAGAGAGATGCTAGACAAGGAAATACCGGTAACAAGTAGGTGCCAAATGGAAAGAAATGAAGTAAGTAAAAATCTACATACCAAGTAGCAATACTGACCGTCCCCTTCCCATTCCTGCCCTCACCCAGATTCTCAAGTGACTCGGCTTCTCTATCACTCACTCCCCCTGAGAATATCTTTCCTTGGCAAAACTCAAATACCTCTGAGATATAAGACCATGGGATACTGAAATCTGGGTTCCCAGTAGGCAATAAACTGCTTCCAGATACACAAAGCTTCTGGCCCTCCTTTTTTTTAGTGCCTCACGCTTATAACATGAAGAGATAATTAAGGGTTATCAGGCACTTGAAGCTCAAACCTGAAAAAGAGACCAAAACTATCAGAAAAAAAAATGGGACTCTGAGGAAACAGACAAAACAGGGAACAAATGAAAACTATAATTAATATACTCAGAGACCAAAGAAAACTCACTGCATCCATGAAACCGGAACAGTATGCTATTTTTAGAAAGAGGTGGGGGCAGGGGAAGAACAAGAACAAGGAAGAGCTCTTAGAGATTATAAAAGTATGAACTGAAGAATAGAGCACTTTGGCCTATCTTTCGTGTACAAACTATACCTTAGGTAATTGAACAGTTGATAAGGGAGAAGTTCTCTTTTATAAGAAAATCAGGTAAAAATGCTGAAGGAAAAACTGAGTTAGAATAGCACCATTTCCCAATCCTTAATGAAATAATAGGGAATATCCAGTCACCATTCAGATTTTCCTGGTTATCTCATGAATGTTCATAGCCAGGATCCAAAGTCCCTACGTTGCATTTGGATGACACATCTCTTAGGACTCTTAAAGTACAGATTCCCCATGCTCACTTCAGCAGCACACATAAAACAGAGAGATAGGGGATGCCTGGGTGGCTCAGCCGGTTGAGCATCTGACTTCTGCTCCGGTATGATCTCACTGTCTGTGAGTTCGAGCCCCGCGTCGGGCTCTGTGCCGACAGCTCAGAGCCTAGAGCCTGCTTCAGATTCTGTGTCACCCTCTCTCTCTGCCCCTTCCCTGCTCATGTGCGCGCTCGCTCTCTCTCTCTCTCAAAAATAAAAATAAAATAGAAACATACAGAGAAAATTAGCATGGCTCTGTGCAAGGATGACACACAAATTTCTGAAGCATTCCATATATTTATGTTAACTGTACTGGAATTAAACTTTTTTTTAAATAAAATTGGGGCACCTGGGTGGCTCAGTTGGTTAAGCATCTAACTCTTGGTTTCAGCTCAGGTCATGATCTCACGGTTCATGAGATCAAGCCCCACATCAGGCTCTGCTGGCAGTACGGAGTCTGCTTGGGATCCTCTCCCTCCTTCCCTTTCTAATCTCCCCCTGCTCTCTTTCTCTCTCTCTCTCTCTCAAAATAAGTAAGTAAAACTTTAAAATAAAATTTAAAAATTAAGTACAGGGGCATCTCGGTGGCTCAGTCAGTTGAGCATCTAACTCTTGATTTCAGCTCAGGTCATGATCCCAGGGTCATGAGATCAAGCCCACCTTGGGCTCCACGTTGAGCATGGAGCCTGCTTGGGATTCTCTCACTCCCTCTGTCCCTTTCCCCTGCTCACACACTTACTTTCTCTCTCTCTCTCTCTCTCTCTCTCTCAAAATAAAAAAATTGGGGCACCTGGGTGGCTCAGTCAGTTAAGCTTCTGACTTCAGCTCAGATCATGATCTCACATTTAGTGGGTTGGAGCCCCATGTCGGGCTCTGTGCTGACAGCTCGGAGCCTGGAGCCTGCTTGGGATTCTGTGTCTCCCTCTCTCTCTGCCCCTCCCTCACTTGTATTCTGTCTCTCTCTCAAAAATAAACATTAAAAAGAATTTAATAAAAATAAATAAAATTAAAATTAAAAATTAAGTACAGGTTCCCCAGTGACGATCATATAAGGGAATACTATAAAGCCACTGTAAAGTATAATTTTGGTCTATCTAGTCATAGGTTGCTGCCAGTTATGAGTAAATGAAACTGAACAGGCAATTCACAGAAAAGGAAGGGAGAATAAATGTAAGAAAATATGCTCAACCACACTAGTGATCTGAGAAAAGCAAATTAAAACAAAAGCTTGTTTCACAAATATCAGATTAGAAACTAAAGCCAAAAAGTCTGAGTGTGTCAAGTGTTGGCAGATACAGGAAAGTAACTCTTACACACTCCCAGTTGGAATATAAATCACTACACCCCATTGACAAGTTCTGTGGCCATACCTAGTTAAGTTTACAAATATTCTAAAATCTGGCAGCTTATTTTAAAGTATGTATCTTTGAGAAGCTCTTACATGCCCACTGAATGTTACTACAGCAGAGTTTGTAGTACATAATGTGGTAATATATAACACAGGAAATAACTCAGAACTTTCATCAATAGAAGGATGGATAATGGCATACGGCACATTCATATGACGGTATGCACAGCAGTTAAAACAAAAGAACTAGATATATATGTATGTATCATCATAGACAGGTAAAAAAAAAAACAATGAATAAACAAACTATAAAATTATATGAAAATGTAATAATATTTAGGGAAAAAATACTTATCCCAAAAAAATCCCAAAGCAATACGGCACATAATTTATAGATGATCTGTAGAAAATGTCTAAAAAAAAAAAAAAAGATAAAATATACACCAAATTCATAGGTCACCTTTATTGTCCTTCCAGTACCACTGCCCTTCCAGAAGGTAACTTTACCTTTGTGTTTAATGTTCTGTATTTAAAAAAAAGTTTTTTTTAATGTTTATTTTTGAGAAGGATTGAGACAGAGTGTGAGCAGGAGAGGGGCAGAGAGAGAAGGAGACACAGAATCCCAAGCAGGCTCCAGACTGTGAGCTGTCAGCAGACAGCCCGATGCGGGGTTCAAACTCAAGAACCGCAAAATCATGACCTGAGCTGAAGTCAAACACACAACTGACTGAACCAGCCAGGTTCAGCCAATGTTCTGTATTTTTTATTTATGATAAGTATCTTAAGTAAAAATAAACAGCTATGGGTGCCTGGGTGGCTCAGTCTGTTTAGCTTCCAACTTCAGCTCAGGTCATGATCTCACAGTTCAGGAGTTGGAGCCCTGCATTGGGCTCTCTGAACCAAAATCAAGAGTCAGATGCTTGGGGCTCCTGGGTAGCTCAAGTCAGTTAAACGTCCAAATTTGGCTCAGGTCATGATCTCACAGTTTGTGGGGTTGAGCCCCACGTCATGCTCCTTGCTGACAGCTTGGAGCCTGCTTCAGGTTCTGTCTCCCTCTCTCTCTGCCCCTCCCCCACTCACAGTGTCTCTCTCTCTCTCTTTCTCAAAAGTAAATAAACATTAAAAAAATTTTTTTTAATCTTCAAGAATCCACAAAAAAATCTATTAGAATAAATAAACTCGGCAGGATAAAAGATCGATATACAAAAATCAAGTGTGCTTCTAAACACTTTCAATGATCAGAAAATGAAATTAAGCTGCAATTCAGTCAGCAGTGCATCTGACTCTTGATCTTGGGGTCATGAGTTCAAGCCCCACATTGGGGGTAGAGTTTACCTTTAAAATAATTATTTTTTTTAATGAAATTAAGGAAACAATTCCATTTACGATTGTATCAAAAAGAACTAAATGCCTAGACATAAATTTAACAAAAAAAAAGTAAAACTTTTATTCTAACAACAACAAAACATTGTTGAAAGAAACAAAATTTAAATAAATGGAAAGCCATCCCATGTTCATGAATCAGGAGACCTAATATTGGTAAGATGACAATAGTCCTCAAACTGATCTACAAATTCAACAAAGTCCCTATGAAAACCCAAGCTGCTCCTTTGCAGAAATTGACAAACTGACCCTAAAATTCATATGAAAATTAGGGGGACCCAGAATAACCAAAGTACTCTTTATTTTTGTTTTGTTTTGCTTTTACCAAAGTAATCTTTAAAAAGACCACAATTGGAGGACATGCTCCTCAATTTCAAAACTTATTACAAAATGACAGTAACCAGGGCCCCTGGGTGGCTCAGTTGGTTAAGCGGTCAACTTCAGCTCAGGTCATGATCTTACTGCTCATGGGTGGGTTCGAGCCCCGTGTTAGGTTCTGTGTCTACAGCTCAGAGCCTGGAGCCTGCTTCAGACTCTGTGTCTCCCTCTCTCTCGGCCCCTCCCCCGCTCACACTCTGTCTCTCTCAAAAATAAATAAGCATTAAAAAAAAAAAATGACAGTAACCACAACGGAGTGGTATTGGCTTAAGGACAGCTATATAGATCAAAAGGCTAGAATTAAGAGTCAAGAAATAAACCCTCAGATTTATGGTCAATTGTATTTCAACAAGGGTATCAAGAAAATTCAATGGGAAAAGAACAGTCTCATCAACAAATGCTACTGGGGGAACTGAATTTCCACACGCAAAGGAATTAATTTGAACTCCACATATAAAAAGTAACTCAATGGGGCACTGGATTTCAGCTCAGGTCATGATCTCATGGTCATGAGATCGAGCTCCCTGTGGGCTCTTGGGATTCTCTCTCTGCCCCTCCCCCGTTCATTTTCTCTCTCCCTCCCTCTCTCTCTCTCTCCCCTCTCTTCCCCCCCCCCCCCCCTTCTCTCTCAAAATAAATAACTCAAAGGCCAACTGGCTGGCTCGGAATAGCATCGAACTCTTGGTCTCAGGGTCGTGAGTTTGAGCCCCATGTTTCAAACAGAAACTGGAACCCTTTGCCAGGGTTTCTGGAGAGATTGGTCCATATATCCATTCAGACTACTGTTAATTTAGGGGCGCCTGGCTGGCTCAGTCCAAAGGGAGTGCGGCTCTTGATTTCAGGGTCATGAATTCAAGCCCCATATTGGGTGAAGAAATTACTTAAATAAACTTAGAAAAAATAAAGTAAAAAAAAAAAAAAACAAGTAAAAAGACAACCCACAGAATGGGAGAAAATATTAGCAAGTTATATATCTGATAAGAGACTTGTATATACATATAATGAAACATTATTCAGCCTTAAAAAGGAATGAAATTAGGATACATGCTACAGAGGGATGAGCCCTAAAAACATGCTAAGTGAAATGAGTCAGACACAAAAGGGCAAATATTTCCATTTACACCAAGTACCCAAAGTAGTCAAATTCATAAGAACAGAAAACAGAATGATAGTTGCCAGTGGCGAGAAGGGAGAACCAGGAACTACAGTTTCGTTGGTATGGAGTTTCAATTTCAGATGATGAAAAAGTTCTAGAGATGGAAGGAGCTTCCGGTTGCACAATGGGAATGTATTTAATACCACTGAATTATGCACTTAAAAGTGGTTAAAATGATAAATTTTATGTTATGTATATTTTATCACAATAAAAATTTTTAAGGAAAAAAATATGTTGACAACTATATAAAGTGAAATTTTCACAGAAAGAAAAAATCAGGTTAATCTAATTAAATACATGCAGTCTGTTGAGGGAACGAAAATTTTCTTTTTTAAAAAATGTTTATGTTTCTTGAGAGAGAGACAGAGCAAGCAGGAAAGAGGCAGAAAGAGAGGGAAACAGAGAATCCCAAGCAGGCTCTGAGCTGTCAGCACAGAGCCCAACGTGGGGCTTGAACCCACAAACTGTGAGATCATGACCTGAGCCAAAATCAAGAATCAGACACTTAACCAAATGAGCCACCCAGGAGCCCCAGAAATGAAAATTTTCAAAGTGAACAATATTAATACTATCAGTTGATTAGTATCACTAAGAAATGAAGTAGTCTTCATAACCATATTATTAAGAAAAAGCTGAAACACCAAAACATTTCTATCACAACTATCTTACTTTTTTAAAGTATATTCACTTATTTTTTGAGACAAAGAACATGTGAGTGGGAGAAAGACAGAGAAAGAAAGGGAGAGAGAAAATCCCAAGCAGGCTTGGCACTGTCCATGCAGAGCCTGACTCGGGGCTCGATCCCACAAACCATGAGATCACAACCTGAGCCGAAATCAAGAGATGGACACTTGGGGCACCTGGGTGGCTCGGTCGGCTGTTTGTCTTGACTCTTGGTTTCAGCTCAGGTCATGATCTCATAGTTTCATGAGTTTGAGCCCCACGTCAGTCTCTGCATGGAGCCTGCTTGGGATTTTGTAACCCCCTTTCTCTGCAAACCGCCCCCCCCCCCCATGGTGCTGTCACTGTCTTCTCAAAATAAATACATAAACTTAAAAAAAAAAAAAAGAGTTGGGACACTTAACTGACTGAGCCACCCAGGGGCCTCCCTGTTGATGAGGGAGCATAAGACAAGCTGAGGCCCAAGCACAAGCTAGCATTACCCACCTCCCACCAGGTGGGGTATGTGTGACCTTCCTCAGGCACTCCAGGCTGCCCAAGGACAAAGGAAACAACAGAAAACAAATGGTTAAACTGATAGAGTCTCAGTATACAAATATCTTAGTAAATGACACGAAAAAGGCAATCTTACCAATAGCCCAATCTCCAGAAACCTATAGACTCAGTTTCCTGGAGCCTCAGTATCACCCTCCCCTCCATAGTGATGTGGGGAACAAAGGCAAGAAGGAACTGGCAGACAAAATTAAGTTTCCTTATAACTTGCAGCCCACTGACAAATACTTAAGGCAGGCAGAGTGAAACATTTCTCCAGGAACTCCCTACTACCTTAATGTTAATGCTTCGCTAGAGGTAAAAACAACCTTGGCTTGACAATAGCCAGGCCTCCAGAAATCAGTGCATCTTGAGCATATGAAAATCTCTTTGGAAACTTCCCTTTTGACTTTACCTCCCCAAGCTCCACAGTATTTGGGGAGCCACTCTTCACCACTCCATCTGCCCTTGTGTCCTGTTCCATGCTTTAATAAAATCACCTTTTTGCACCAACGACTTCTTCAAGAATTCTTTCTTGGCCATCAGCTCTGAACCCCACCATCATCCCAAAACCTTATCACCTATCACATATTTCAATTAAAAATGTTTCTAGAATTTGTTACAGAAAATAAAATAAAATGTAAGAGGTTTCTCCACCAACAGAAAAAAGTTTCTAGAGTTTCATATATACTTACCTCCTTGAAAGAAGCATATCAAATAAAATGTAACCTTATGTTGATAAGAAGCATCATTATGAATCACCGTGAATCATGATTATAAGCCATACTGTATTATAGTAAGTGATGCCTTCCAGATAAAAACCCAAATTTGACAATACCTGTCCCTTAATTTCTGACTCTTGATTATGTTAAACCTCAATTCTTGCTACCCCTATATGGCATAAGTACTAGTACATTCTTTTAAAGAACATATGGAAAACTAATATTTACTACTTAAATATACCAAAAAAATAAATGTCATGTTTTTGTAGTTTTCTGAATATGTTACACACTTTAAACCTCTCAGAGTTTTTTTTTTTTTTTGTTCAAAGATTTTATTTTTAAGTAATCTCTACACCGAACATGGGGCTCAAACTCACGACCCTGAGATCAAGAGTCGCATGCTCCACTACCTGAGCCAACCAGGTGCCCCAAGCCTCTCATGCTTTGGATCTGTGACACATAACCCAGTCAAATGCCACCCTGTCTCTGTGAAAGCTATCCCTCAGGTTGTTAGGCTTTTAGCATCTCGTATAAACAGGACTTGTTTAAAATGCTTACGTAAAGCTGCCCTACTTATTTACATTAGCCTTCCCACCAGACTATGAGCTTCTCGATGGCAAGACCCTAGACTATTCATTCTTGTACCTCACGTCTGGGCACAAAGTGTTTAATTAACATCTCTTTTACAAATGAATAAATGAGTCAGATGGATAGGTAGGTTGGTATCAGACATCCAGGCAACATTTAGTACTTAACCAAATGCCTAGAGCTTTGAAAAGCTCATTTTTCTTGTATAATCCTCACAATATTCCTGCAAGGAAGTTACTATTATTATCCTTATTTACAATTAAGAAATTGAGGTTTGGCATTAAGAAACCTGTCCATGCTTACAGAGTTAGAATGTAACAGAGCCAGGACTTGAACTAAGGCAATCTGACCTCACTGCCCTTGCCCCTGACCAGGGCACCTTTTTCAAGTGTATTTATTTATTTAAGAGAAAGAGAGCCCACACAAGTTGGGGAGGAGCAGAGAGGAAGAGAGAATTCCGAGCAGGTTCCCCACCACCAGTGGAGAGCCCCATACAGGGCTCAAACCCACCAACCACAAGATTATGACCTGAGCCAAAGTTGGACGCTTAACTGACTAAGCCACCTAGGCATCCCTCTAATAGATACTCTGTTAATTTGCTGTTTATAACCTGGTGAGGGCTAAGAAACTATTTTATTTAAAATAAAGATACTATGAAAAAATAATAAAATAAAATAAAATAAAATAAAATAAAATAAGGATACTATGGGGGCACCTGGGTAGTTCAGTAGGTTAAGCATCATCAGACTTCAGATCAGGTTATGATCTCCTGGCTCTGAGTTCGAGCCTGGCGTTGGGTTCTGTGCTGACACCTCAGAGCTCAGAGCCTGGAGCCTGGAGCCTGCTTCAGATTGTGTCTCCCTCTCTCTCTGCCCCCTCCTCTGTGCATACTCTGTAGCTCTCTCTCTCAAAAATAAACAAACATTAAAAAAAATTTTTTTTGATAAATAACAAAAAAATAAAATAAGGATACTATGAACAAGTACTTTGCCTTTAAATGTTTATTCAGGAGGCCAAGATCATGAACTTTATTACACAGACTTTGAGATAGTCATTTTAGCTATTCAGAAATCTTTGTTCACTTTCTGGCCCTCAGCTAGCTTTGAGGTGGTTAAGAACTGAGTAAATTACTAGATGAATTCCTATCCTAGTATAAAAGTATTCTTTAAAGATTTAAAAGTGAACAGAGCCACAAATACGTGGGTAATTTCTGTCAAATGTTTCCCAAATCATATCAAACAAGTTCAAGTAGACTATTTTCATAGTAGAACCATAGACAAACAATAGCCTTTTGAAAAAGTTACCCTTCTGGTTTTACAAAAGCCTGTTTACTTGATTCCACACTTCTATGCAACCTGTTGAATTTTTTAAGAGGTATTTGTTTACAAATAGGTAGCAGTAACAAAAAATGAGGCTAGGGCAACAGGTAACTGAAAGAAAATTCAAATTGAGGATCTGATCACTGAAATTAGAAATTTTACAGGCGCCTGGGTGGCTCAGTAGATTGAGTGTCTAACTTCAGCTCGGTTCATGATTTTGCAGTTCGTGGGTTTGGCCTACGTCAGGCTTGCTGCTGTCAGCACAGAGCCCACTTCAGATCCTCTGTCCCCCTCTTTCTCCGCCCCTCCCCCACTCATGCTCGCTCTCTCAAAATAAATTTTAAAAACATTTAAAGTTTCTCTTTCTGACCCTCCCCCTCCCCAGCTTGCACATACATGCGCTCTCTCTAAAATTAAAAAAAATTACAAACTTTATTTATACCATAATAGCCTAGCAGATGCTTTTAACCAATATGTTTCAATGCCCAAGAAATAGAATATTCATGGGGCCCTTGGGTGGCTCAGTCAGTTGAGCGTCCGACTTTGACTCAGGTCACGATCACAAGGTTGGTGGGTTCAAGCCCCACTCTGGGCTTTGTGCTGACAGCTCAGAGCCTGGAGTCTGCTTCAAGATTCTATGTCTCCCTCCCTCTCTGCCCCTCCCCGCTCATGCTATGTCTCTCAAAAATAGGTAAATGTTAAAAAATATTAATAATAAAATTAAAAGAAATAGAATATTCACTATTCTTCAGGACGAACTTTTCTTCAAAAATAAATGTTTTACTATTTTATTTGTTACTATAAGTACTACTGCTGTATCCTAATTAGAAATGTCTATCAAAAGATTCTAAGCAAACAGTTAAAATTCAGTTTGGGCACTTAACGTTCATTTCTGTGAAAATTTTATTCAGACAAACTTATTTCTCAAGCAGCAATTCAAACAAATCTAAAGTGAATTAAAGTACAAAAGAAAGCCACATTAAGTTTAAAATAACCAGAGAATCACGATGCTAACGTGACTTTTAAAATCACCTAGCCCTCCTCCAAAAACAAACAGAAAACAACAAAACAAAGACATAAACAAAATAAAAAATAAATTTTTAGAAATGATAAATGAAAAAAGAGATCACCTAGCCCAACCTTTGCAAATGCAGAAGTAATGCCTACGATGTTAACATTTCAGTTTTTTAAACGCATAAATAGTTCTGGAATATCTGCTATGTATAGGACAATGTAGGTAAAGTGTCTGCAAGAATTCTCCTCAGAAGTCACGGGCCTTTTTTACATACAAAAGTCAAAGGACTTATTGAAGAATTTTTTGGAAGTTTTAGCATAACTTGGCACCAATGGTAAGGACAAATAACTTGAATGCACAAAAGAGAACTTTAAATACTTAGGCTTAGCCATTTGACCTTCAGCATATTCATCCATCCCTCCAACCAACCAACTAACAAATATCTATTAAATACCTACTGCATCCCAGTAGTTTAGTGGGGGAATTAAAGCCATCAATTAGTTTGCTATAACACTGGAAGTTCTACGAGAAGAGAAGCAGGGTATGCTGTGGGACAATATAAGAGGGGCACAAACCACACCTAGGTGTTCATAAAAGGCTTTCCAGAATTGAAATCTGAAAGATGAATACTGTTAGGGGTGCCTGAGTGGTTCAGTCAGTTGAGCATCCAACTTTGGCTGAGGTCATGATCTCATGGTTCATGAGTTTACTGAGCCCCAAGTCGGGTCTCTGGGCTGTCAGCAAACAGTCTGTTTCAGATCCTCTGTCCCCTCCCTCTCTCTCTGCCCCTCACCCGCTCACACTTTCTCTCTCTCAAAAAAAATAAATAAACATTAAAAAAAAAAAGAAAAGAAAAGAAAAGATGAATACTGCTAGCCAGGCAACAGAAGAGAAACAGAGTGCCAAGCAAAGAGGCAGCTTTTAAGAAGGCCTGGAGAGAACACTATTTGCAAACAAACTCCCAAGTGTTCAGTAGGGCTCAAAAACGAAAAGATGAGGTTGGTGAGATAAGGAGTGGCCAGATCACAATGCCTTGTCTCCTAAGAACTTTAGACATTTCAAGAACTTTAGACAGAGCCACTGAAGGCTTTTAAGTACAGAAAGATCTGATTAGATTTCCACTTTGGAAAGACTTGGTACAGTATGATGGGCAATTTATTGGTTTGCAATACTAGAAGCAGATAGATCAGTTAGGGGACAGTTTTAGTTGCCCATTCATTTATTCAGAGATATTCACTGGATGCTTTCTTTGTGCTAGATACTGGTAGACAATGTGAATGACACAAAGTCCCACCTCTTTGGAGTTTGGATTCAGGCCAAGAGACATTGGCAGTCTGTATCTGAGTAGAAGAAATGGATTTGGAAGAAGAGAATCCAGAAATATTTAAAAGTTGGAAAAAATAAAATAATAATAATAAAATAAAAAGAAATATTTAAAAGGAAACAAAAGAAGGTTGCAATGGGGGTGAAGGAGAGAGAAGACTTAAGGATGGTAATGAGCTATCTGGCCAGGCAGACAGCGGTATCCCTCACAAAGAGAACAGAGGAGCAGCAGGCTTGGTAGAGAAGTTCAGGTTTGGACATGTCAGGAGACATTCATATCCAAGAAACACCAGCAATGTGGATCTGAAACTCCAGACAGACAGATCTGGCCCTAAAGTTCTTAACAGGCCGTCAACTTCATGAGAGAAGAATCTTGTCTTTGCTCACCACTGTATCCCCAGTGGACACCAGGCACACAGTCAGCACCCTCTAAATATCTATGAAATGAATGAATGGGATATACATTTTGGAATGGTCAACAAACGGTAACTAAACCCATGGGAATGAACAGTATCAGTTAGGCAGGGCACAAAATGAGAACTAGAGGGGAGCTCAGAAAGAACTCCAAGGAATACCAAAGTTAACAACGTAAAAGGAATCCAGAGAGGCCAGAAAAGAGGAAAACTGGAGTGCCTGGCTGGCTCAGCTGGTGGAGCATGCAGCTCTTATTCTCAGGTTTGTGAGTTCAAGCCCCAAGTTGGGTATAGAGAGGAGGAGAGGGAGGAGGAGGAGGAAAAAGAAGAGCAGAAAACCAAGAGAGTTGAAAGCCACAGAATCAAAATATGTTTCTTCAGACTCTTAACTATAGAGAACAAATTGATGATTACCAGAGGGGAGGTCGGTGGAGGGGATGGGTGAAACAGGTGATGGGGATTAAGGAGTGTGCTTGTTGTGATGAGCACAGGGTGTTGTACGGAATTGGTGAATCACTACATATTGTACACCCAAAACTAATATTACACTGGAATTAACTGGAATTTAAATAAAAATGTATGTATACATACGATATATATATCATATATATAGTGTGAGTGTATGATATTTCTTAAGTGACCAAAAGAATCAAACGTTGCTGAGAAGTATGAGAAAAAGAAAAAAAAAAAAAAAACAGAAGAAATGCACTTATGAGAGCTGCTTACTTTTCTGAATTTTCAAGAAAAATGAAAGGGTAAGAGAAACTGACTATATACATACATCTAAAGTTTCAGGTCTAAAACCTTACTCTTATGAGATGGATTCTTTCATGCATGGGCAGCTTACCTTTTATAACCTTGTTTGTTCCATCTAAAGTGCCAGCCTCTTTACTCTTTATCACATCACCTTTTTTTACTTCCTGTGTGGCATCTATCACAATCTATAATTACAGTGACTGGCTTGTTTATTCTTTAGTATAATATAAACTCCAAAAAAAGCACAGGCTACCTTCCTTGTCTGTTTTGTTTGTAGCTATATTCCCAGAGCCTACAACACTGCCTGGCTCAATAAATATTTGTTCTTTTTTTATTTTTTTTTTTAACGTTTATTTATTTTTGAGAGAGAGACAAAGCATGAACGGGGGAGGGTCAGAGAGAGAGGGAGACACAGAATCTGAAACAGGCTCCAGGCTCTGAGCCATCAGCACAGAGCCTGACGCGGGGCTTGAACTCACAAACCGCGAGATCATGACCTGAACCGAAGTCGGACACTTAACTGACTGAGCCACCCAGGTGCCCCTATTTGTTCTTTTTTTAATTTTATTTTTATTTTTTTGTTGTTAAGCGTCTTTTAAAATTTTTTTTAAATGTTTATTTATTTGAGAGAAAGAGAGAGAGAGAAGAACAGGGGAGGAACAGAGAGAGAGGGAGAGAGAACTCCAAGCAGGCTCTGTGTTGTCAGCACAGAGACCAACCAGTGTAAGGGTCAATCCCACGAACCGTGAGATCATGACCTGAGCCAAAATCAAGAGTCAGACACTCAACTGAGCCACCCAAGTGTCCATCTTCTTTCTGATCATCTGTGTATCTTTTTATCTTTCTATCTACCTATGGAAATGGGATAGGAAAGAACCAGAAGATCATGGGAGTTTCCTCCCAGCTCTTAAAAAATAACTTCAGGAAGGGCCAGTGAAAATACATTTTAAAGAAGAACAATAACAGAATGCAGTATCACAGAAAATCTCAACCTATCTCAGGGAATCCAATCAGCAGAGTCCCAAATAAAAAATTCTCGGGATCTATAATCCTACTGGAGCAGGTAAGCAGTCAGATGAGATATCCTAGAAAATATATTATAAGTCTAAAAAAAGGTTACATTTACCATAGGGTTAGTTTCTCAATTTCTGTATTCTGGCTTCAAAGGGGAAAAACAATCCCTCATATTTTTATGCTGTAACTTTAAATAAAAAATCATAACCAACTTTTCAGTCTTATAGGTCTCAGATTTAAATTCCTTATAGAAAAGTATCTAAACTGCAATTATTTCTTCCTTTCCAGATGAGTACATTAGATTATAAAAATACGAACTTATTTATCTTTGTAACAGACATAATACTATCCTCTTAAAAATTAATTCAAATAGAATATTAGATAATATCAGAAAATGTTCTCAGTGTAAATAATATTGTGGTTATGTGGTAAGAATGCTCTTTTTCAAATTATATTTAATTTTTTTTAATTATTTTTATTTTTTTTAAATAGTTTCTATGCTCAGTTTGGGGCTAGAACTCACCAGCCACCCTGAGATCAGGAGTCCCATGCTCCACTAACTGAACCAAGGTGAAATGTCAGAACATCTGCAATTTACTTTGACATGTTCAGCAATTTAAAAGCGTGTAAATTTTGAGTGTATATATCTATATATGTATATGTATACACATACAACACATACACATATATAGGTAAATACAACAACTGCTGAATCTAAGTGATGTATATACAGATGATCAATGCACTTTTAGTTTTCCTGTATGTTTGAACATCTTCCTAACAAAAAGCCAGGGGGAAGGATTTACTGAAAAAGTTTACTGACTTAAAAAAAAAAAAACAAAAAACAATATTTCAAAGTTCCTAATAACTCTATATCCTCAACTTGGAAACTTCTCTATTGTATTAATAGGTAGATTCCCCAGGGCCCCCGGGTGGCTCAGTCCGTTAAGCATCTTGATTTCAGCTCAGGTCATGATCTCAGTTTGTGGGATGAAGCCAAGTGCCCCCCTTCCCCCAAGGCTGTTAGCATGGACCTGCTTGGGATTCTCTCTCCCCACCTCTCTCTAACCCCTCCCCAACTCACGCTCATTACCTCTCAAAAGAAATGAAATGAAATGAATTAAAAAATATATATGTAAATTCCCATGGTTGAGTTCCAAAATTTTTGGAGGCACCTATTATGCCAAACTATTAGATACTACAATCCCTAAGTGAATAAAACAGTCTTGCATTCAGATAACTAGGGGCGCCTGGGTGGCCCAGTGGGTTAAGCATCCGACTCTTGATCTCAGCTCAGGTCACAATCTCACAATGTACGAGTTTGAGCCCCTTGACAGGCTCTGCACTGACAGCACTGAGCCTGCTTGGAATTCTCTCTCCCTTTCTCTCTCTGCCTCTACCCCATTCATCCTCTCTCTCTCTCTCTCGCTCTGTCTCTCTCTCTCAAAATAAATATACTTATAAAATTAAAAAAAAAAAAAAAAACCTAATAACTAAATACGGCCTGGTTGGCTAAGTGGGAAGAGCATGCAATTCTTGATCTCAGGTTCCTGAGTTCAAGCCCCACACTGGGTGTAGAGATTACTAAAAATAAATAAACATCACTGGCTAAAATCTCAAAATGTATAGTATTATATGCACATACTTTTAAATATCAGCTTTTCTGAATACACACATTACATATATTATTAAACTGGGTCTATGTTGATATATTTGATCTCCACCAAATAGTAATTTATTTAGGTAAGAGCTGTATTCATTATGAGTGTTGAACACAGCAAAAACCTATTTTTAAAATAATTCAGCCATTAACTTGGCCAACAAAACACATTTTTTGGCTAGATTCTAATACTATCTCCACTGGGAACCAAAGTCTCCGTATGATTGAAATATGCAGTGTGTAGTGAACCGTAAGCTAAGGAGTCCGAGAAACAGGAAGCAGACTCAGGCACAGAACGGGATCACCAAGCTATGGCACATACCACAGTAACCTAGTGAGCAGTCCTTACTCTACTAATCCGTCCTCTCATTAGAGATCTACCTGATCTAGCTAGGTACCTTACCGTTTTTATATTCTCTCTCGTGATTTTAAAGTTTTTGTTGGGGCACCGGGATGGCTCAGTCAGTTACGTGTCCGAGTATTGACTTCGGCTCAGGTCATGATCTCGAGGTTCGGAGTTCTCACATCCGGCCATATGCTGCCAGTGTGGAGCCTGCTTAGGATTTTCTCTCTCTCCCTTTCTGTTGCTCCCCCGCCTGTGCACTGTCTCTCTTGCTCTCTCGCTCTCTCTCTCTCTCTCTCTCTCTCTCAAAATAAAAATTAAAAAAGAAAGAGAAAGAAAGAAGTTTGTTTTAAAAAAGTTTTTGTTGGGGCGCCTGGGTGGCTCAGTCGGTTAAGCGGCCGACTTCGGCTCAGGTCAAGGTCCGTGAGTTCGAGACCCGCATCGGGCTCTGTGCTGACAGCTCAGAGCCTGGAGCCTGTTTCAGATTCTGTGTCTCCCTCTCTCTGACCCTCCCCCGTTCATACTCTGTCTCTGTCTCAAAAATAAATAAACGTTAAAAAAAAATAATAATAAATAAATAAATAAATAAAATAAAATAAAATAAAATAAAATAAAATAAAATAAAATAAAATAAAATAAAAACGTTTTTGTTTCTTTTAGTAATCTCTACACCCAAACATGGGGCTCAAACTCCCAGCCAGAGATCACGCTCTTCTGACAGAGCCAGCCAGATGCCCTCTCTTTTGAGATTTTAACCAAATGAAAACGTGAATGTCCCTAAAGCAAGGACACATAATGGTATCTCACTTATATACCTACATTCAGAAATCTCTGAAGGTAAAAAAAGGATAAGATCTGTCTTAAGAGTTAATAACCATCAATGGTTAAGGGACTGCCATTTCAAAAGACAACAACCCATCACCACCACATTCAAACACGCACCTAGAGAACAAACAGATTGTTCATTTCAGAAAGGGTCTCAAAGTAGGGACTGACCAGGAGCAGTATGAAGTTTATTCAAATGGTTCAGCAAGAAAAAAACATTCGTTTGTTTGTTTTTAAGTAAACTCTAGGCCCAAACTGGGGCTTGAACTCACAACTCTGAGATCAAGAGTCACATGCTCTACCGACTGAGCTAGCCTGGTGCCCCAACAATGGTATTTTTTAAAATATGAAAATATGGGGGCTCCTGGGTAGCTCAGTCAGTTCAGGTCCAATGCTTGATTTTGGCTCAGGTCATGATCTTGCAGTTCGTGAGTTCAAGCCCCACGTTGCTATGCACTGTCAGATTTTCTCTCTCGCCCTCTCTCTCTCTCTCAAAATAAATAAACATTTAAAAAATAAATAAATAGAAGGAGTTTGAAAGCTAATAAATAACACGTATATTCAAACACGTAAGATGACAAATGCTGATACTCCCTGGACACCAATTTGCTCTCCTGTACTGACATTTGGTCACCCTCTCCTAATGCTCTACTTTTGTGAAATAAAGCAGCAAAGTTCTTTTTTTTTTTTTTTTTTTTTTTTACATTTATTTACTTTTGAGAGAGACAGCGTGAGCAGGGGAGGGGCGGAGAGACAGGGAGACACAGAAGCAAAGGCAGGCTCCAGGCTCGGAGCTATAAGCACAGAGCCCCATGCGGGGCTCAAACCCACACACCATGAGATCATGACCTAAGTCGAAGTTGGAGGCCCAAGTGACTGAGCTACCCAGACACTCCAAAGTTCAATTCTTTAAGCCAATAGAGTTGACAGAATTAAGGCTAGAAGTCTGAAGAACCATCACAATTACTGATTTAAATAACAACAGTACTAAAGGCACAAAATAAACTTAATGTTGAGGCAGACGTGTAATTTCAGTTCTTCAACTAAGTCTTCAGCAGCCACTATCAACAAAATTTAAGTTATAAGTATGCAAAATTACTCTTCACTCCTATTCCTTGATAAAAAGTCACATAACTCAGTGAAGAGACATCAAATTTTCCTTTTTAAGTGTTTATTAAAGAGATGAACTTAACGGTCATTGTAAATTACCTTGCAAACAAATCAAAATTAACTTCTTCAAGGTGCCTGGGTGGCTTAGCCTCTTAAGTGTCCAGCTGCTGGTTTCTGCTTAGGTCATGATCTCATGTTTCATGGGATCAAGCCCTGAATCAGGTTCTGTGCTGACAGTGAGAAGCCTGTTTGGGATTCTCTTTCTCTCTCTGCCACTGCCCCACTCTCTCTCCTCTCAAAATTTAAAAAAAAAAAAACACATTTAAAAAAAAATTAACTTCAACAGGTTTGATTAAAATATTTTTTATGATAGGCACTTGAGTAGCTCAGTCAGTTAAGCACCCGACTCTTGGTTTCGGCACAAGTCACTATCTCATGGTTCATGAGTTTGAGCCCTGTGTCAATCTTTGCACTAACCGCACAGAGCCTGCTTGGGATTCTCTCTACCTCTCTCTCTTTTTCTATCTTTCTCTCTCAAAAATAAATAAACATTTTAAAAAATAAATATTTCTTATGAATGAGAACTATATCAATAAAAAGAACACTGAATATCCATGCCTGCTTTCCTGCCCAAAAATCTTATCACTCCCATGTTCACACACTTCCAAAGAAAACAATTTGATTAAAGTCTTCATATAAAACATCAATTTTGTTTCTGCTTTAAGTGCTGATTCACTGGGGAAAAGTTAATTTGAAAATTCTTGGTGGTCTCTCTCACCTCAGCATTTTTTATTATTATTTTTTTTAATGTTTATTTATTCTTGAGACAGAGACACAGAATGAACAGGGGAGGGGCAGAGAGAGAGGGAGACACAGAATCTGAAACAGGTTCCAGGCTCCGAGCTGTCAGCACAGAGCCCGATGCGGGGCTCCAACTCACAAACCGCGAGATCATGCCCTGAGCTGAAGTCAGGCGCTTAACCAACTGAGCCACCCAGGTGCCCCTCACCTCATCATTTAATCACCTCAATTTTTTAAGCAAAAAGCCACAGAAAAGCAGTCATAACATCACGCAAATCTTCCTCCCAGCAAGGATATTCTCTCCTCAGCTCATTCTCTTCAGATGTGCTTCTATAGTGCAGGAAGGAAAGGGAGGATTGAAAAGGGTGCACCTTTATTTTTATGTGCAGTCTCCCTCTATTCAATCATGCTAAATAAACTCTCACTTTGAAAATAATGGTGATAAGAAACAAGGCCCACAGAATCACTTGGAACTAAACTTCTAAGGAAAGGGTTCTTAAACTCATTTGCCTACTTACCAGAAAAGTATTGTCATTTTTTTAGTTACTCAAAGCAATCATGTTTATTTTAAAAGAATCAGAACTTGCACAAACAAAAACATCAAAACACTAACATATTCTTCCCAAGAATAACATCTCTCTCCAGATCACTCTGTATAAAAACTTTTGTTTTCAAAAATCACGAATAGGGGCATCTGAGTGGCTTAGTCGATCAAGCGTCCAACTCTTGATTTTGGCTCAGTCCGTGATCTTGCAGTTGGTAAGTTGGAGCCTCACATGGGGCTCCACACTGACAGTGCAGAGCCCGCTATGGATACTCTCTCCCTCTCTCTCTGCCTCTCCCCCACTTGCACTCTCTCTCAAAATAAATAAATAAACCTAAAATATATATTACAAAACAAAAACAAAAACACTGATTGGGGGCGCCTGGCTGGCTCAGTTAGTAGAGCATACCACTCTTGACCTCAGGATCATAAATTTGAGCCCCACATTGGATGTAGAGATTACTTAAAAATAAAATCTTAACTCTCTCCCCCTCCACTGCTCGCTCTCGCTCTCTCTCTCAAAAATAGATAATTAAACATTAAAAAAAAAGAAAGAAAATCATTCTAGGCCAAGGGAACAGCATCGGCAAAGGCATCACACAGGACTTAGATAAGAAATAGAAAGATGTAAGATGAGCAGAGAGCCCATAGGGGAGAGTAGCAAGTAATAAGATGATAGATATCTTGATTAGCATTCGAAACTGATCATAAATTTGTCTAAAATCAGCCCTTCTTATGTTGTCTTTAATTTTTTTTTTTTTGAGAGCGAGAGCATGAGGTGGGGAGAGGGGCAGCACGAGGGACGGAGGGAGAGAGAAATAGAGAGATAGAGACCGAAAGAGAAAAGGAGAGAGAGAATCTCAAGCAGGTTCCATGCTCAGCTCAGACTTGACCCCACTACTCTGGAATCATGATCTGAACCAAAATTGAGACTTGGATGTCAACCAACTGAGCCACCCAGACACCCCTCCTTTAGGTTGTTTTTAAAGATTCACAAAAACAGCAGACTAACTACACACACACAAATTCAAATAAAAGCAAAGAAAAAGACAGAAAGCATTCAAATTAAGTAATACCACTAGAATAAAGATTAAATTTCCGATCCCTTGCTGAGAATTCCTGCAAGCAAGAGATTAAAGTACTTTACACCCCCTAAAACATTCTCACCATTTATATACCCTCCTAAATTTCCACAAAGGTGCTCAGAATTTACTTTACACTTTCTAGTAATGGACAATTTCCAGGCTTTCAAATACTTTTGCTGTAAATACCCGGAGGCACTTTTGCTGTAATAGCAGACTCTTAGGCTCCATATTAAGGCCACAAACAGAGCACTCACAAAAAATTAAACACAGAATTCACTTGTGCATGTTGGCCTAAGAAAGACTGAATTTCTGGAGACTGGGTAAATCTTGATTTATCATCTTACATGAAAAGGGATAACAAGGTGGTTTTATGTTTATGTTCTGAGAATTGGCTCATCTAGCATTTCATCAATGCTCTCTATTCTCAGGTCATGGCTCTTTGCCCAAAGGTCTCATTAGAATTTACAGACATGTTTGAAAAAGTATCAGTTACAAAAAAAGTCATCGGACAACTCATTTTTTAAAAGTCATTTACTGGGGCACCTGGGTGGCTCAGCCAGTTAAGCATCTGACTCTTGATTTCTGTTGAGGTAAATCTCAGGGTTCCTGGGTTAGAGCCCTGTGTTGGGCTCCTTGCTGACAGTGTGGAGTCTGTTTGGGATTCTCTCTCGCTCTCTGCCCCTCCCCCGCTTATGCTCTCGATGACACACACACTCTCTCCCAAGACCAAATTTAAAAAAAAAAAAAAAAAAGTCACTTACTTATGAAATTAATATACAGTCCAGTGCCTGGCAGTTAGTTTTATTTTCTGATTCTGCAACCTGTGGCAGATGTTTTTCTTAGCACGTGTGATCCTGGCCTTTTGCCATGTTCACACAGCCCTAAAGGAGTTTAAAACTGGAGGGAGCATTTCTTTTATTCAAGGTGATAGGTTCATGCTGGGGTTGCTCCTCACCTGTGTATATATGTCTCTTCCCAGTACCTCCCATTACCCAATACTGGGGAGGGTCTGTATGAGGATGAAGGCCACTGCAGTGGTAGCATAGCACCCCTGTTCTATAAACAGTGCTAATAAACTAGAAATCGCAATCCCATCTTTTTGTCGTTGTTGTTTTTTATTTTGAGAGAGAGGAGAGAGTGAGAGAACACACACAGGAGGGGCAGAGAGCGAGAATCCCAAGTAGGCTCCATGCTGTCAGCACAGAGCCCAATGTGGGGCTTGAACTCATGAACCGTGAGATCATGACCTGAGCCAAAATCAAGAGTGGACACTTAACCAAGTGAGCCACCCAGGCGCTCCACAATCCCATCTTTAGATTTTTTTTCAATCCCTTCCTCCCTATGTACTTGGAAATACTCTTGAAATAAAGTCAAGTTTGCTTGGCAAATCTAATGCCATTGCTTTGAGACAAATGGATCACAAAATTAGAACTAAAAATCATTGCTATAGTCCAGCTTTAAAAAAAGAGAAGATGGATGCCTGGGTGGCTCAGTCAGTTAAGTGTCTGACTTCAGCTCAGGCCATGATCTCGCGGTCTGTGAGTACGAGCCCCGCATCACTCTGCACTGACAGCTCAGAGCCTGGAGCCTGCTTCAGATTCTGTGTCTTCCTCTCTCTCTCTGCCCTTCCCCCACTCAACACTCTCTCCTTCTCTCAAAAATAAATAAACATGAAAAAAAGAGAGAGAGAGAAGAAATGGGGCTCCTGGGTGGCTCAGTCAGTGGAGTGTTGGACCTGATTTTGGCTCAGGGTCATGATCTTAGGGTCCTGGGATCCAGCCCTGCATTGGGCTCTACTCCTAGTGTGGAGCCTACTTAAGATTTCCCCTCTCCCCCCACCCCCCACCTCTCTCTCTCTCTCTCTCTCTCTCTCTCTCTCTGCCCCTCCCCCCCACTCTAAAATAAATTTAAAACAATTTTTTTTAAAGGAAAAGAAAAAGGAACTACTGGACCTAATACAAAGGTATATGTGACAAAATTAAAAGTTTAAATTAGGGCTAGGAAATAAGCTGCGAAACAAATCTCACGTCCTAATAACTTTTCAAGCATTTTTGAAAGAGAACATATTGTTGGTTCAATAATTACTTACTTAGCTTCCTTCTATCACCATGTATTTAGCTAGGTGTGCTAGATGCTCACAAACAAAGATGAACAGGACACTTCCCCTGCATTAGTTAAGTTCAAGAGAAATAATGCCAGCACAGCCTGAAAGCTTAAATCTTTGACTGTCTCAAGAAGTCCAAGGCCTATCACTTGCTACTCCAGAGCTCCAAAAGGTTCAGACTCGAGGTGAGGGCGCCGAGGTCACTGCAGAGATGCTAGGGTTAACAGCCGGCCAAGGGCACCTGTAAATTCCAGTCTGAACAAGGTTGCCCACACTCGCCTACACCTCCTCAACCCCGCCCCGCCCCCAGTCCTCTTTATAAATAAACGGGAGGGTTTTTATGGGGAACTGTCCAAGGTGATCACCTGACACGGAGGAACGCTTTGGTGTGAGATACCACCAAAATAAAACTGTACACTCTCTATATTTACAGAGTGTTGCTCTACAACATCTAAGTGTTGACAAAGTGTCAACCAAGGCACATAAAACAAAATAAAACCTCTTTTTCAACAGGGCTAAGACGTCAAGAAGAAACTGACCGAAAGAGGGAGATCTCTAACTTCCCAAAGCAGCAACCCCCTGGAAAGGTACTGGAACCAGCGGAAGTTACATATCCAGGACAGAAGTGTTTAAATACACCCCCCCTTCCACACACACACACGCACACACACACACCATGGTAAAAGTTTGAACTGCCATCTGACTATCCTACGGTGGTCGGAAACTTCCCTAAACTACAAGCGAGAGCCAGCCACACTAAAATCGCCCTCAGTCAACCTCAGGTGCCCTCAGGCCAAGCTGCGGCTTCCTCCCCGGGCCTTGCCTCCTCACCTCCCTCCCTTCCCCCGGACACTCACTAGCCTGCCTCGGCTTCCGACGCCGGCCGGGGTCCTGAGGACCTCGCGGCCGCGGGCTCGGCCCGGGGGGCTTCGGCCTCGGGCCCGCCTCCAGGAGGCCCGGCGCGCCCCCTCCCGGGCCGGGCCGCGACCCCCGGCCCCCCGGCCTGCCCTCGGGCCCGGCCCCTGCCCTCCCCGCCGGCGGGCCCTCACCTCCTCGGCGTGCTTGCGCAGCGCCTTCTCCCGCTCGTACTGGGTGATGAGCTGCTCGTTGTCGTCCCGCAGCAGCTCCAGCTCCACCTGGTGCTCCTGGTCCTGCGCGAACACCGAGTCCAGGTTCTCCAGCACGGCCACCACCAGTGGCATCAGCTCCTTGACCACCTCCTCGTCGTAGCGCCCGATGAGCCGCTCGAACTCGCGGTAGATGGAGCCGGCCAGGCCGGACACCCGCTCCGACATCACGGCCCCGGAGCCGCCGGGCTCCTCCTGGTACACCACACCGTCCTCCAGCTCCATGGTGGCGGGCGGGCGGCCCGGGGCGTCGCCGGCTGAGGAGGCGGCACGGGCCCGCACGGGACGGGCCCGGCTGGGGCTAGGGCTGGGGCTAGGGCTGGGGCTGGGGCTGCGCCCGGCGGGGTGGGGGGCCCGGGCCCGAGGAGGGGAGGGGTGGGGTGAGCGCACTCAGCCCAACGGCCGCTGCACCAACTGCCGGGGCGGCCGGGCCGCGCGCGCCACACGTCACCTGCGGGGCGGGACCCGCGCCGCGTCGGCCCGATGGGCGGGGCCCCGCGGGAGGCCAGGCGCGGCCGGGGGCGGGGCCATGCGTCATCGTGCGCCGGCGGAGGGGGCGCCGTGGCGTCACCACTGGGCGCCGCGCGGCGGGCGCGTTCGCCAATGGGAAAGGCTGCGGGAGGAGGGTGGCGAGAACTGTCAGCCCCCGGCGGGATTTGCTGGGCGGGTCCCAAAGGAAAGGGAGGGGTTCTGGAAGAGTGACTAGCAGTCCAGAATTAACATAGCTAACATTTCTACTGCCTTTTTCAGCTCACAAAGGGCTTTCTCATTTGTTCCTCACACCAGGCGTGGTGCGGTAGACGTTCGTCTCACAGACAAGGAAAGTAGGCCCGGAAAAGTTGTGGTTCACTCAAGGTCACGCAGCTAGAACGGGAAGGAGGCTGATGTGGGGCTCAAACCAGTTCAGGTTAAGAATCTCAGGCTCAGAGAAGAGTGGGAAACTGAGGGAGAGGAACAGCAACCTTACTAAGGCGAGGTCTCCCTGAGTGATCTCGATACAACTATTTGGGGATAACGAGACTAAGGATAGCCTGAAACAGAGGAAGTGCAAAGCATTCTGGAGAAGGATAAAACTGCAACGCCACATCTCGCACTTTCCCAAACACTGAGTTTCGGTGCTTCTCCCGTCCAACTTGGGAGAGTGGCATTTCCTGGCTCCAGCCAGCCTACTTTCTTCTAGTCTTGAAGAGGAGCAAAGCGGGGAAGGGAGGGGTTAGGGAGTCCAGGAGGAAGCGGGTGGAGACTGGGGTGAATAAGTCCCATGATACGGGAGATCTCCGCCGCCTGGGAGAGCGTCACGTGTGGGGAATGACACAACACCCAAGCCTCCGGCGGGCTGAGTCAAAGATCGCCTTCCGGTCTTCTTTGCGCTCCCTAGAGGAGGCGGGAGACACTCCCAAAAATTCCTTTCCTCCGCGGCAGGTGACTCAAGGCGTATTGCGTCCGGTCTCGTCTAAGAATAGGGAAGAAAAGGCAGGACTTGGATAAAAGAAGGTTTAGGGGGGAGGAATAGGCCACTCCCGTGATCATAAATACCCTTGACTTGTTTACAACTTTAAGTTCTTCCTACCAAGTTTGAACTAGTCCCCCAACGTCTTCCAACCTGGACCCACCTGGAGACCCACAAAAACGATATGGAAGTTGGACGAAGGCCAACCTGTAAACTCAGAAGGACGAAAAAGAAAATACTAAGCCTTATAGCCGTCTATACTGCCCCCCTTTCTCACCTCACCCCACATCCACCCTTATGTTGTTAGTGTATATGACTGTGTCAAGAGTCTTGCTCCCGATATTTCTTTTCTTTTTTCCCCTCCTGGGGGCTGTCAACTAGGTATTTATATACATACATATAAATATACATATCCTTATTTTCCTGGGAGCCAGAGGAGCAGGAAAAGCTAGGGCAAAGCTGTACTTTGTCTTTCCACGATATTATCATACACATCAAAAAATTTAATGGAGGCGTGCCTGGCTAGCTTAGTTGTTAGAGCGTGCTACTCTTGATCTCCCAGTGGCTCATGAGTTCCAGCCCCACCTTGGGCATGGAGATTACTAAAGAAAGACAAGGAAAAAAGAAAATTTAGGGGGGAAGTGTTGGTTTTTAGATATGAGTTTATAATAAAGTTTTCATAAGTATGCTCCTTTAGGCATAAATTCAACATAGAAAGAACGTTGAAAGAATGTTGAAAGAAGAAAGATATGAGTTATAAAGGCGTCTGGGTGGCTCAGTCAGTTGAGCATCAGGCTCTTGATTTTGGCTCAGGTCATGATCCCAGGGTCTGGGGATTGAGCCCCTGTTGGGCTCTGTGCTCAAGATTCTCTCCCTCTGCCCCTCTCGCCCACTCGCGTGCCCACAATCTCTCTAAAATAAGAATTTTAAAAAGGGGACACCGGGGTGGCTCTGACAGTAAAGCCACCGACTCTTGATTTTGACTCGGGTCATGATCTCATGGTTCCTGAGTAGGAGCCGAAATTGGCTATCAGCACAGAGCCTGCTTGGGATTCTGTCTCTCCCCTCTCTGCCCCTCCCCTGCTAACATTCTCTCTATATATCTCTAGATAGATAGATAGATAGATAGATAGATAGATAGATAGATAGATAGATATAAAGAATTCAAAGAAGAAAGATAGGGGCGCCTAGGTGGCTCAGTGGATTAAGTGTCCAACTCTTGATTCAACTCTTGATTTCAGCTCAAGTCATGATCTCACAGTCCATGGGGTGGAGCCTTGTGTCAGGCTCTTGCAGACAGCACAGAGGAGCCTACTTGGATTCTCTCTCTCCTTTTCCTTGCACCCCTCCCAGCCGCTTGCATGTATGCAATGCACACACTTTCTCTCTCTTAAAATAAATAAATAAACTTTAAAAAGGAAGATACGACATATGTTTATATCTTGATTTTAAGCTTCTACTAGCTCTCAAAGGCCATATTTGTTTAAAATAAAATCCAGCCAAATATACATCAAATGTTGAATAGATATAAATGGTCTATGTCTATCTTGGAATATTTATCATTCGTCAATAAAAAGAAATAAAGTACATGTTACACAGAGATGGACCTTGAAAATATTTTTCTAAGTAGAAGAAACCAGTTACAAAGGACCACATATGAAAGATCAGTGGTTGCTTTGGGCTGGGTGGGGGAATGAGGGAAAATGAGTGATGCTAATGAGTATGGGGTTTCTTTTGAAGGTAATGAAAATGCTCTAAAATTGATTGTACATGACTCTGAGTATACTAAAAGCCATTGAATTGTACACTTTATTATTTTTTTTTAATGTTTATTTATTTTTGAGATAGCACAAGCAAGGGAAGGGCCTAGAGAGAGGGGGCAGAGGATCTGAAGCAGGCTCCATGCTAACAGCAGCGAGCCCCATGAGGGGGTCAAACTCGTGAACCATGAGATCATGACCTGAGCCGAAGTCAGACACTCAACCGACTGAGCCACCCAGGTACCCCTGAATTGTAAAAGGTGAATTGTAGGGGGCGCCTGAGTGGCTCAGTCCGTTGAGTGTCCGAATTCAGCCCAGGTCATGATCTCATGGTTCATGAGTTTGAGCCCTGCATCAGGCTCTGTGATGACAGTCAGAGACTGGAGCCTGCTTGGGATTCTGTGTTTCTGTCTCTCTCTGCTCCCCCCGTCCCCTTCCCCTGCTTATGCACTGTCTCTCTCTCTCTCTCTCAAAAATAAATAAACATAAAAAATTTTTTAAGTGAATTGTGAGGTGCTTGGGTAGCTCAGTCAGCAAGGCATCCAACTGTGGCTTAGGTTATGATCTCATGGTTCATGAGTTCAAGCCCCTGACAGAGGGGATCCTCTGTCCCCCTCTCTCTCTGCCCCTCCCCTGCTTGTGCTCCCTCTCTCAAAAATATATAAACATTAAAAAAAATAATAAAAACAAATAAAAAGGTGAATTGTGGGGTATATGAATTATATCTCAGTAAAGCTGTTAAATAAAATTTATGAAGATAATGGCTTTATAGTAAACTCAATAGAAGCACATAACAATATGATAGAGCAGAAAGAAAATGGCTTTTACATTGAGAAACTTATAGTTCTAGTATGGACTGGTATGGACTTGAACAACTGAGGCCAAAAACAAAAAAAGCCTGTAGTTACTGAGTACCTACTGGGTGCCAATCGCTGCAGTAAGGACTACCAGCCTCAGCTTCGTCTGCATAATGACGAGGTGTGTTACAGAATCTGTAAAGATTTCTTGCAATTCTACAATCCCATTCTCATTTATAGGTGGGAGTGAAAGACAGGAGCAAGGGCCTGGAGATTTGGTCCCATTAGTCAACACCTAATTGCGTAGACAGTAATCCTGCCTCCTTTTGTAAACCACCTGGATAAATTTCCAGCACCCACTAGGGCTGAGATTATTGTTTAAGACTAAGAGTCATTCAGGAAAACAGGTCATGTTGTGAACTTTAGAGCCAATGTTTACTCTTGATTCCTAAAAGGAAGGAAATCCCATTTTAAGAGATTCTTTGGCCTTACAAAAATAGTGAGGACACTAGTGTGGGCAAGCAGAGGGGAGGAGTTGATGGGGGCAGGAAGGGAGGTGTTTCTTCCTAAGCACAATAACTATAATCACTGGGAGACTGAAATCACTAGTCCTGTTGTTTGTCTAGCCTTCTGGAAATTTTACAGTTATTTCTGTGTGAATCAAGTTCTCCAGTTTCACAAACTACATTTGCTCACAGGTGGAGAGAGGGTCACTGAAAGAAGAAGAGAAAAGAGGACTCCCAGTGCCCAAGGCACCCCACCTATGGCTGTGTGAAATGACGAGTGATCACAAACTAGAGCACAAACCTGAATATTCTTGGTGAGACAGTCTAGCTGTGGAATTCTCTTAAAAAGGTTCAGAGGAGTTCAAAAGTCTTTGTGTCTGAATAAGATGCATAAATCTGGGGGTGCCTGGGTGGCTCAGTCGGTGGAGCCTCCAGCTTCGGCTCAGGTCATGATCTCGTGGTTTGTGAGTTGGAGCCCCACGTCGGGCTCTGTGCTGACAGCTTAGAGCCTGGAGCCTGCTTCGGATTCTGTGTATGTGTGTGTGTCTCTCTCTCTGCCCCTCCCCCACTCACACTCTGTCTCTCTCTCTCCTTCAAAAATAAATAAACATTAAAAAAAATGTGTAAATCTGTCCAGCTTCTAGTTGCAAGAAGGCCTCTAGGCAAGAGCTATTCCCCCTAACACGGCCCCCCCACCCCGCGTGCGCGCGCGCGCACACACACACACACACACACACACACACACTTGGAACTTTAGACTAGCAGAAACTGCTGCTAAAATGAGCAGACTGTGGGGCACCTGTCTGGTTCAGGTGGTGGAGCATTTGATTCTTGATCTTGAGGTCCTGAGTTCAAGCCCCACAGTGGGCCTAGAGCTTACTTTAACAAAATAAAAATAAAATGAAGAGGCTGAACATATGGTTGAAACAAGAATCCCAGTATTTAAGGCTCTTTTTAATGGGTCCAAGGTGTATTGGTCATATTTGTGTTCAGGTCAATTTTTTTCTCCACTTCCTTCTGACTTGGGTTAAATGAAAGAAAAGGCCCATCACCTACCACTGTATGTTTTTTACACATAGAACTGAAGTTCATTCTGGGAATAAAAGATATATATATATATATATTTTTTAAGTTCATTTATTTATTTTGAAAGTGAAAGTGAGCTAGGGAGGAGGGGCAGGGAGAGAGAGAATTCTAAGCAGGCTTTGCACTCTATGTGTGGAGCCTGACGCACTGCTCAGACTCATGAACTGTGAGATCATAACCTGAGCCAAAATCAGGAGTTAGACGCTTAACAAATTGAGCCACCCAGATGCCCCTAAAAGATAAATTTTTTAAATAGTGGGTTGGATTTCCCCCCAATCACAGACAGATGCATACTCACTATAGAAAATGTGCTAAGTGCAAAAAAGCACAGAGAAGAAAATTAAAATCACCCATACAATCCCATCTTCCAAACATCACATGGTTAACATTTGGCAATCTATAGGGCGATCCAGGAAATCTTCATTGTCCTTGGGGAGAGGAGTCCAGTATGTACAAGGGGACTTGTTTTCTCTGGAGTAAGTAAGCATCCAGTGAGACTTGCGGCAAGAAACCTGAATTTTGGTCCCCACTCTACCCCCACTCCCTCACTTGAGTCTCCTAAGTAAATAGATGAGAAAGAAATAGATTAGAATTTTAGGAAACGTCAGACAAACCCAAAGCCCATTTCCAAAAGTGTTTAAAAGATTTCATTGGGGATTACACTGCAAATTCATTTTGGTTGAGAAATTAATTTTGACACACTTATTAACAGGCATGCTAAGGAAAGGAATGGAGATGAGAAGAAATTATGTTTTCTAAATGCCAATTCATTTGTGTATATTATTTGGAGGAAGTTCTCAGTGATCCCAAACAACACTCTTGAAATTCACCACCTTTGAGAACTCAGTGCAATTCAGCCAACATTTGTTGCCTAGTAAATGCTGGGTCCTGTGCTAGACCCAGGGTGAAGGTTCTAGGCCAAGATTAAGATAAATACCTACACCCAGGAGTACCTGGGTGGCTCAGTTGTTTGGGTGGCTCAGTTGTTGGAGTGTCCAACTCTTGATTTTGGCTCAGGTCATGATCTCAGGGTCGTGGGATTAAGCCCTTCATCAGGCTCTGTGCTCAGCATGGAGTCTGCCTGAGATTCTCCCTCTGCCCCTCTCCCCCACTTGCACTCTCTCTCTTTAAAATAAAAATTTTGGGGGGGCACCTGGGTGGCTCAGTTGGTTGGGTGGCCGACTTCAGCTCGGGTCATGATCTCATGGCTTGTGAGTTCGAGCCCAGCATCCGGGTCTGTGCTGACAGCTCAGAGCCTGGATCCTGCTTCAGATCTGTGTCTCCCTCTCTCTCTGCCCCTAAACCCACTTTGCATTCTGTCTCTGTCTCTCTCAAAAGTAAATAAACATTTAAAAAATAATAATAAAATAAAATAAAAATATTTTTTTTAAAAAGATAAATCAGGCACGGTACTTTCCCTTAAGATGAGCAGCCTAGGGGCGCCTGGGTGGCTCAGTCGGTTAAGCGTCTGACTTCGGCTCAGGTCATGATCTCACGGCTTGTGAGTTCGAGCCCCTCGTGGGGCTCTGTGCTGACAGCTCAGAGTCTGGAGCCTTTTCAGATTCTGTGTCCTTCTCTCTCTCTCTGTCCCTCCCCCACTCACACTCTGTCTCTCAAAAATAAATAAACATTAAAAAAATAAAAATTAAAAAAAAGATGAGCAGTCTAGTGAGGGAGGCAGGCCTGCCTGGGAAGCATAAACCACGTGCTTAGTGCAATCTTTTTTTTTTTAATTGTTTTTTTAATATTTATTTATTTTTGAGACAGAGAGAGACAGAGCATGAACAGGGGAGGGGCAGAGAGAGAGGGAGACACAGAATCCGAAACAGGCTCCAGGCTCTGAGCTGTCAGCACAGAGCCCGACGCGGGGCTCGAACCCACGGACTGCGAGATCGTGACCTGAGCCGAAGTCGGCCGCTTAACCGACTGAGCCACCCAGGCGCCCCAGTGCAATCTAAATATGTACAAGGTATGGTGATGGTAAAGAGGGAAGAAAGTTCTCTCTGGAGGTTATTTAGGTGAAGGTATCCTGGAGGTTTTTACCAAGGGGAAAGTAATCTGACAGAGATTTGACTAGGAGGTTAACTCACAGATTCAGATAAGCAGAGAAAAAATGATTTGTCTTGTCTGAACCTAAGCTGACCTACTTCCTGAGACCTCACTCACAGAACAGACCTCGGTCAAATGAAAGCTTGGTCTAAAGGGATTATTGAAACAGTCCCTTTAGGACCTAAGCGTATGTGGTCTCCCTTGCACAAGAATACGGAGACTTTTAGCTCACTCCTCCCCTGCCTGGTCGTCCCCTTAGGAGTCCTTAGAGTATGAGGGAGAAGTGGAGAAGCGTGTCTTTGGCCCACTTGATGGGCCAGTTTCTAAATGCCAATTCATTTGTGTATATTATTTGGAGGAAGTTCTCAGGGATTCAGAATCCACACAGGGACCTTTGCTCTCAGTCTTCTGGTCTCTTGCTGGTCTCAAGCAAGTGATATTGCTTGCTTTCCTGGTCTCTAGATACTCAGCTGGCCTTTAAAGTTGAAGTTTTGAACTACTGCAACTCAGGCCTCCCTCCCCACCCCCCATGGATCACTCCCGGTCTCATCTGGCCTCTTTTGACTCCGATGTTATGTGAGATGTCTCTGAAGTCCGGCTGTGACGGCAGCCTTCCCTGCAGCCCTCACCTCAGAGCCACCTGCTGCCCGCCATCCAATTCCACCACCAAGTTCCCAGGCTAGGCTTGCAAAGCTAAGCCTCAAGGCCTCCCAGGACCTAACCACGCACCACAGGCAACTTGATGCCCTTGTTCCCCAGGTTACTATGGGTGGTCCTCAGGGTAGCATCTTCCTGAGCCCCAGAGGAGAAGAGGGTGGAGTCGTCAGTGGTACGTTCGTTTATTCGACACACCTCTTACTCCCTGGGACAAAACGTGGACTTCGAAAAATGTGGATTCTGTATCTGATAGTTTTATTTTCTTCACACCTGTTTTCCTTCCCTCCGTTCTACCAATCTTCTAGTCCGAATAGTGAGGACTTTTCCCCTATGTTCTTTTTCTATCTCAACTCCTGGTTAAGTCTTAGCAGTGATTAAAAGTATTTTTTCTCGGGGCGCCTGGGTGGCTCAGCCGTTAAGCGTCCGACTTCGGCTTAGGTCATGATCTCACTGTTTGTGAGTTCGAGCCCCACATAGATAGGGCTCTGTGCTGACATCTCAGAGCCTGGAGCGTGCTTCACATTCTGTGTCTCCCTCTCTCTCTGCCTGTCCCCTGCTCACACTCTGTCTCTCTCTCAAAAATAAATAAATGTAAAAAAAAAAAATTAAAATAAATAAATAAAAGTATTTTTTCTCCATCTTGGGAGCTCTGCAGGTGAAGCTACTGATATGTTGAGGGGGAACCAGAATACTGTGGGTAGGGGACAAAAATGTTGTCTGGTTTACCAGCTTAACGTCTTGGTGTATATGCTTCAACTGATCTCAGATATTTCTCTTAGCATTCCATCAGTATCTATCTAATCTCCCTCCCTGCCTCCCCATCCCCATGTTAAGGTGATGGCAGTGGTTATGGGTGTGCAAAATATGTGAGAGAACCAATGGACAGAACCCGCTGGATTTAGAAGGTGACACAAAGGGACTCACGGGTTTCTGGCTTGGGCAAATGAGTAGATGGTGATACCCCCAATCAAGAGAGCTAATTCAGGGAGGAAGTTTGCTTTTTAAAATAAAATGTTTGCTTTGGACACTTTTGTTTGAGGACCTTCTGTACTGGATCACAAAGAAAGATGATAAGGGGAGGCACCTGGGTGGCTCAGTAGTTGAGTGACTCTTGGTTTCCACTTGAGTCATGATCTTGCAGTTCATGAGGTTGAGCCCTGCATTGGGCTCTGAGACATTAGTGCACCCTGCCTGGGATTCTCTTTCTTCCTCTCTCTTTGCCCCTCCCCCTCCAAAGTAAATAAATAACATTACAAAATATATTAAATGGGCGTGTGGGTGGCTCCGTCGGTTGAGCATCTGACTCTTGATTTCAGCTCAGGTCATGATCTTGGGGTTCATGAGTTTGAGCCCTGCATCTGGCTCCATGCTGACAATGTGGAGCCTGCTTGGGATTCTTTCTCTCTCCCCGTCTCTCTGTCCCTCCCAAATCACTCTCTCTACTTCAAAAACAAAAACAAAAACAAAAAACAAAACTTAAAACATATATATATATATATACATATATATTCTAAAAAATAATAAAATAGAAAGATTCCCTTAAAACAAGACAACATTACTTTACAAATTGCCTGGGATGGATCCTGTCCTGATAACACTTTACCACCTCTAAAGAATGCTGGGAACCCATCGTCAGATTGCCACATCACCAGAGGCATGGCTGACTATTCCAAAGAAACTATTCCAAAGAAACTATGCATATGTATATATGCATATGCAATCACTGTGCAAACTATAAAGTTCAGTTACAAATGCTGTTAATATCAACCTCTATTCCTCAGAAAAGTTAAAAAATAAGGACAAGGCCAATCCACAAGCAGCGAACAGGATATGCACAATCTAAAACATAATAACATATGGTCAAATATTTTTTCTATTTGAGCCATATGGCTTATCTGAAGTAAAACAAAAAAGAGGGGCTGGGTGTTGGGAACAAGGTGTGGTATCTGGTCAGAAGGGAAATCATCGTACACAGAGCCTCTATGACCTTTGTCACTTTTTTCCTCCACATATTCATGTATGAAAATGACTCAACCCCAACACTGGCAGCTTATTTTTAGTAGGGGCAACAGAGCCAGTGAAAAACCTAAGCATAGTAACCATTGCCAACTGACAGTCTCACACATCAGAAGCAGGGAACAGATACTCATTTGTTCATTTCAATTTGTTGTGTGTGACTCAAGGGGCACCGGAGAGTCGGCCTTTTTCAAGATATGTTTGCTCTTTCCTTCTGCCACAGTTCCCGGGGAAACCTCCCCGCAGAGAGTTACTCTTTTGGACGTGAGATCTGAGCATTAGGAGATCCCTTAGCTAGCGCGGGGTGGAATCCAATGCCCTCCTTTTACAACTGAGGGAATCACCCATGGTCATGTGTCAGCTTCTGACTGCATTGGACTTCGTATCCGGAACTCTGGACCCGGTTCAATGTCACGTTCGACCTCTGTTTTTTTCAAATTCTGAAGTCAGAAGCCAAATGATATGGTACATTGGATACAAGCTCATAAGTCTGAAAGAAGAGGACCTATGTCCCATTCTACTGCTGTGTAAATGTTGCTATAAGGGAATAATATTATTTACTATCAGATTAGCAGAAATCAAGACTGAGAGGAAGATACTCTTTGCTGCTTTGTAACAATGCTAAAATTCAAAATCTTGGCCACGTACAAAGCCACGAACACCAGTGACTGAGAGAGTCCGAGCAGTCTGGAATTCGTTGCTGGGGCCTGAAATGTGCTACACACCAGCTGTGGCTGTCTTAGACAAGTTACTCTCTGCACCTCAGTTTCCTCTTCTGTAAAATGAAGTTGAGAATAAGAGCCCCCATCCCACAGGGTTGCAGTGAAGGTTCACTGAGATAATGCACACAAAGCGTTTTTGAATGGCGGCTGGCCCAGAAGTACTTGGTAAACGTGAGCTACATTATTAATTCCTGTTGAGTTGTTTTTTTTTTAATTCCTGTTGAATTATTAGCAAGGAGCCAAGTTCAGTTCCATCTCCTATGGGCATCTCTTCTTGCGACAAGTCCTGTGTCAAAATCACACCCTGTATGTCTATAGCAGTGTCTCCATTCTCTTGGAAGGATTTCTATGGGATTATAGCCCTTGAAAACTACAGAGGCCACGTATGTCCAGAGGACAAGTGGCACGGTTGGAGATGGAACTTAAAACCTGGACACAAGGGGCGCCTGGGGGGCTCAGTGGGGTAAGCCTCCGACTCTTGACTGCGGGCTGAGGTCGTGATCACATGGTTTGTGGGTTCGAGCCCCACTTCAGCCTGCCAGCTCAGATCCTGCTTGGGATTCTTTCTCTCCCTCTCTCTGCCCCTCCCCTGCTCTCTCTCTCTCTCTCTCTCTCTCTCTCTCTCCCAAAAATAAGCGTTAAAAAAAAACAAACTGGCCACTAGAAGGATGCTCGAAGTAACTAAACCTGATTACCCTACTGAAGACAGCTTTTGAGGAGATTCCTTCAAATAGCATGTCCTCTACGGGAGGACTAGAGGTAGGATTATAAACAAACCTGTGAGGAAGTGCATTTTTTCTAAGAAAAAACCTTTAATTAAAAAAAAAACACCTTTTTTTTAAAATCTCAATAAAGCTGAAATTTATTTTTTTACTTTTTTTTATAGTTGGAATTTAAAACAAAAAAGAAATTTTTTTTGAGTCAATAGAAGTTGTCCAAAAATGGCTTGGGAGCGGGGGTCCCTGGCTTGGCTCAGTCAGTAGAGCATGTGACTTTTCAAATTGTTTTTGATTTTTACTTTGTTTAAAGTTTATTCATTTTTGAGAGTGAGAGAGACAGAATGTGAGCAGGGGAAGGTCAGAGAAAGAGAGATACAGAATCTGAAGCAGGCTCCAGGCTCTGAGCTGTCAGCACAGAACGCGACGCGGGGCTAGAATTCACAAATGGTGAGATCATGACGTGAGCCAAAGTCGGATGCTTACCCTGCTGAGCCACCCAGGTGCCCCTAGCACGTGAATCTTGATCTCAGGGTTGTGAGTTCAAGACCCACATTGGGTGTAGAGAATAAATAAATAAATAAATAAATAAATAAATAAATAAATCTTTAAAACAATGGTTAGGGGGAATCTTGAGAAATAGCGGAGTCGCCAGCACTGGGGCTCTTCAAGCCTAGTGTGGGCAGCACGTATCAGGGATGCTGTAGCTGATGCTCAGGGCTATAAGTGAATGTCAAATGGATCTTGGAGTCATTCACAAGTTGGGTCTTGCTGATTGGGGCAGTCCTCCTTGTTCGAGGGGGGAGTTTTGGTTCCCATCAGGGGATGCTTTGCCCTCAGGGTCTTCTGCCTGAGCCAAGAGACAAGCTGGAAAGAAGAACCCAAGAAAGTTTGAAGTCAAAATGGAGGCAGCCAGGGTCCTCCTTCAATATGGTCAAAGGAAACAAGATGAGAGCTGGAATGGGTGAGTTTCAAGATCCTGTTCACTATATGTGTGATGTTAAAATTACTAGTCTGGCACAGGGCACCTGGATGGCTCAGTCGGTTAAACATCTAACTTTGGCTCAGGTCGTGATCTCGTGTTTTGTGAGTTCAAGCCCCGCGTCATGCTCTGTGCTGACAGCTCAGAGCCTGGAGCCTGCTTCAGATTCTGCGTCTCCCTCTTTCTCTGCCCCTCCCCCTGTCGCACTCTGTTGCTCTGTCTCTCTCAAAAGTACATAAACATCAAAAAAAAATTTTTTTAAGAGTCTGTTGTTTTAAACAATAAAATAAATAAAATAAAATAAATAAAATAAAATAAAATAAAATAAAATAAAATAAAATAAAATAATTAGGCTGGCACGGGGCACCTGGGTGGCTCAGTTGGTTAAGCTTCCAACCTCAGCGCAGGTCATGATCTCACGGTTTACCAGTTCGAGCCCTGCATTGGGCTCTGTGCTGACAGCACAGAGCCTGCTTGGGAGCCTTTGTCTCCCTCTGCCCCTCCCTTACTCATTCTTCTCTCTTTCTCTAAATAAATAATTTTTTTTAATGTTTATTTATTTTTGAGAGAGCGAGAGAAAGAGAGAGAGACAGAGACAGACAGAGCCCTAGCAGGGGAGGGGCAGAGAGAGAGGAAGACACAGAATCTGAAGTAGACTCCAGGCTCTGAGTGGTCAGCCCAGAGCCTATCATGGGGCTTGAACTCACGAACCCAGAGATCGTGACCTGAGCTGAAATCGTATGCTCAACCAACTGAGCCACCCAGGCACCCCGAAATAGATAAACTTAAAAAAGTTATTAGGCTGGCAAAATTTGCTTTTGGAGTCCACCATTTCCCTTTTTCCACTACTTTTAAAATTCGAATATTCTACTCTCATTGGCCCTCCATTCCCCCAAGGCCCAGTGGCTGCATGCTGCCATGGGCTACCCAAAGTCATATACCACAGTACTTCACAGAGACCCACCAGCTGCCTACACCTCCTTCTGTATCCAACCTTCAGTGATCCCAAGCAGCTGTTAAAAAAAAAAAAAAGGCTCCCCAAGCTAATTCTTACTAAAATATAAATGACTAAGTCATTCACTTTATGTGTTTTTTTCTCAGTGATACATCCGTTTAAAAGAATTTGTTTGCAAGGTTATGGTCACTACGGTTGTTTGTTTGTTTGTTTGCTAAGATATGTTTGGTATAATCACAAACATGTTGGGATGCCTGGCTGATTCATTCGAAAGAGCATGTGACTCTTGTTCCCAGGGTCTCCATCTCAGGGTTGTAAGTTTGAGCCCCATGTTGGGTGTAGAGATTTCTTAAATGTTTATTTACTTATTTTTGAGGGGGAGAGAGAGAGTGTACGTGCAAGTGGGGGAGGAGCAGAGAGAGAGGGAGACACAGAATCCAAAGCAGTCTCCAGGCTCTGCGCTGTCAGCACAGCGCAGCTGGAACCCATGAACCACGAGATCATGACCTGAGCCAAAGTCGGACGCCCAACTGACTAAGCCACCCAGGCGCCTCTGATCTGTATTAAACTGTCCTAGGGAGGGGCGCCTGGGTGGCTCTGTCGGTTGAGCGTCCGACTTCGGCTCAGGTCGTGATCTCACGTTAGGTGAGTTCGAGCCCCGCGTCAGGCTCTGTGCTGACAGCTCCGAGGCTGGAGCCTGTTTCAGATTCTGTGTCTCCCTCTCTCTCTGACCCTCCCCATTCGTGCTCTGTCTCTCTGTCTCAAAAATGAATAAAACGTTAAAAAAATTAAAAAAAAAAACTGTCCTAGGGAGATAGTTGGGGACCAGGGGTGACTCCTGGCTCTGGCTTCCAGGCTCCAGGCTCTGGGCTTTCCACCTGTTTTTATCTTTTCAGTGTCACCTCCATCTCCCTTTCTTTACTCTACTGAGAAAGAATGTTTCTTAGGCTTAATAACTTCAGGTGTGTTTTTTTGTTTTGTTTTTTTAAGTGTTTATTTATTTTTGAGAGAGACAGTGAGAAAAAGAAAAGAGCAGGGGAGGGGCAGAGAGAGGGAGACAGAGAATCCAAAACAGGCTCTGCACTGTCAGCATAAAGCCCGCTGTGGGGCTTGAACCCATGAACCGTGAGATCATGACCTGAGCCAAAGTCCAGTGCTCAACCGACTGAGTCAGCCAGGCACCCCAATAACTTCAGTTTTGATTTTAGAAAGTTTGGGGGAGGGGTCTTTCCAGACCACTCTCGGAGGTGTGGCTCCTGAAAAATGACTAGATGCAAAATGAGACATGGGGATGAAGGAGAAAACATTCCGATCACGAGGCATATGCCAGGGAAAGGGCAGAGGCAGGGTCATTTGGCAGGAGTTAAAATACTCCAAAGAACAAGAACTGGAGTAAACTATAATTTGTGGATTTAGAGGTCGAAGGTTAAAGTTCAAGGTACAGGCTGATGGCTGGGACCAGACTGGGAAAAGAAGAGACGGGATTACAGTGTAGGATACAGGAATGAGAAGAAGGCAGAGACATTTCCTGCCCACAGAATGCTGTGTGGCCCTCCGTATTTTCTAGGGGCCTTAGAGTTATAGGGCCAATCGACTAGTTCTGGTGAATGGGTCGGAAGGAGCAGTGACCTCCAGGCCAAGCCAACCACTTTCTTTTTGTTCTTTTTTTTCTTTACTGTTTATTTATGTTTGAGAGAGAGAGAGAGATTGAGAGAGAGAGAACACAGGCCAGACGAGGGGCAGAGAGAGAGGGAGAGAGAAGCGGGCTCTGCACTGACAGCAGAACACATGAACGGCGAGATCATGACTTGAGCCAAAGTCAGGTGCTCGACTCCTAAGCCAACCGTTTAAGAGCTACTGTAAGATACCCCCCACCTAGCTATCTCTGCCCTCTTGTGCTGCGTATAGGCTTGGTACTGAGATGACAGCTTGGAAAAAAAACAGGTTCTCAGAATCCCTAGAAGAGGGGCATCTAACTGCAGAGGTGCTAGCCCTGCAGATTTTGGGTAAGTTTGGTTTTGTTCAGGGCAATGGAATCCATGTTTCCTCCAAAATTCATACAGTGAAATCTTAACCCCCCAGGTGATGGGATTAGGAGGTGGAGCCTAGGGGCGCCTGGGTGGCTCAGTCGGTGAAGCGTTTGCTGGACCTCAGCTCAGGTCACAATCTCGTGGTTTGTGGGTTCGAGCTCCGCGTCAGGCTCTGTGCTGACAGCTCAGAGCCTGGAGCCTGCATCAGATTCTGTGCCTCCCTCTCTCTCTGCCCCTCCCCCACTTGTGCTCTGTCTCTGTCTCTCTCAAAAATAAATATTAAAAAAATGTTGGGGGGCATTCCTCAGTGGCTCAGTTGGTTAAGCATCCGACTCTTGGTTTCGGCTCAGGTCATGATCTCACTGTTTTCGTGGGTTCGAGCCATGTGTCGGGCTCTGCACTGGCAGTGCTGAGCCTGCTTGGGATTTTCTCTCTCCCTCTTTCCCTTGCCCCTTCCCCACTCCTGCTGTCTCTGTCTCTGTCAAGAATAAATAAACATAAAAAAAAAAAAAATAGGAGGTGGACCCTTTGGGAGGTGATCAGGCCTGAGGGTGGGCCCCTCATGAATGGGATTAGTGGTACAGGGGCCACCCCAAGGTGGACCATTTTAGCATGAATCTTTTTCTGAGCTGAAGGCAATATTGAGAGCCTGCAGGCTCAATAGAACCTTTTTGCCCTTCCCTTAACTACATGGAAGAATCTAAAAGAAAAAAAAATTCTAAAATTGGGGGTCTTTCCCAGAATAATGATTAGAAGCAGAGATAAATTTTATCTGAGTGACTCATCTGTAGGGCAAACATCTAATTACCAAACATCTTCTCTTTTTCTTGCAGCCCTATAAATTGCATTCCTACTCTTCAAAGTCCCAGACCCCCTCCCCCTTTCTCCTGAGTTCGGGCTGACATATATACCTCATTTTGCCTGACTGTCTTTGGAATTTCCATGTCTGTGTGGATTCCCCGTAGGCATGAAATGAAATTTGATTTTCTCCTCTTAATCCGTCTCCTGTCAATTTCGTTCTTTGTCCAGCCTTCAAAGGACTTTTGAAAGGGACAGGAAATTCTTGCTCCCCAGCAGTGCCAGTGTAAAAAAACCTCCTCGGAGAGAGCCCTCACCCCTTTTACCACGTGAGGTTGCAGTGGGAAGGGAAGAAGGGGCCTCTCACCAGACCACATGTAAACATTCAGTCCACTGCACTGAACTAAACCAAACTTACCGGAAATCTGCTGATGCTGAATCTGTCAGCATCATGATCTTGGACTTCCCGGTCTCCAAAACTGTGAGAAATGAAGTTGTTTGTTGTTTAGCAGTCACCCTGTCCATTGTGGTTTTTTATACAAGTCTGATGGACCAAGGCATTAAACCACTGAGCCTTGTGATTGATTTTCGGCTGTAGCACACGGTAGCCTATCCCGACAAATACAAAAGGCACTCCAATCATAGTATCAGAGGAATTACAGATTATGTGACATTCAACCGCAATCTGGAGAGACTGGGGAGACAAACCGAGCCAGTTCCAGTGTCATGGTCATTATCAGTGGTGACAAAAGACACCAGGCCCACGTCAAAGACTCCCACTAGGGGCCCTGGGGAATCAAACTACAAGAAAGCAAGAGGGAGACTAATGTGAAACCGCTGCTCGGAATGTGGAGCCTCTTCAGCCATGTAATCCTCCCCCCCAGAGAGTTTTAGTCGGAAAGACTAGACCTGGGTCAAGGCAAGTGGAAAGACTGTTATAGGCAAAGAGCCCATGTCTTTGCTAAAGGCTTTATTATATCTAAGTTTAGAAAGTGGAAACAAGAGGAGGGTTGTAAGAGAATGTAAAAATAAATGGGATTGAGGAGCTTACGGAGAAAGGAATCAATGGTATTAGAGTCATTGCTCGTAGTCAAGAGCAGAAAGTCAGAGGAAGGCGGTACAGTTGAATAGAAAGAAAAGAGATGACTGATATAATTTGGGTTGCATTGTAATCCTTGTGGTCTCACTGGGCCAGGGAAGTGTATAATTTCTGAGGACATGATGTCCCATGGCACAGCGTGGTAGTTAAGCATGTGAGCTGGAGCAAGAGTGAGATAGAGTCACAGGCAGTCTCTGCCACTTAGGGGTTTTGTGGCCTCGGGTAAGTTATTTAACCTTCCTGTGCCTCATTTTCTCCATTTGTAAAATTGGAATTAGAATCAGACCCACCTCATACGGCTGTTGCACCAGACTGCGTGAGAAGTCTCTCACGACTTCCTGTCCCAATCAACAAATTTTGCAGGTTTCCCCCAATCGCCTCCCCTCCCTCCCTCAAGGATCAGCATGTCGCTCAGAAGATTGAGGAGGCAGTTTCCTTATGCATATTGTAGAGCCAAAGACAGACAGATGACCTGTGTGTAGTTTTTGTGAAGCAGAGGCAATTACCTTCACTGAATGATCCTGCTGCTTGATTTGTAGTTTGACTCTGGAGTCAAAAGTGGAAGACTTCATTCTTCATTCTTGATTATGGGCAGTGAAGATTCCCTCGGGACTCATTCCTAATTAGTATTATGAATGGCCTCTCTTTGCCTTGCATCCCAAGATGCCTTTCTGTTTCTCACACGTGGGCATAATGCATTAGTTGCTCTGATTCCATAAATCATTTATAGCAGGACAGTCATGATCTGAATCAGTCCTATTCTTTGCCCCGTGTTAGAACTAGCTATCTCACTGGTTTCAAATTATGATTTCTTTGGAAATCTCACAGTGACTGGCTTTAAATCCTAGTTCCATTCCTCCTAGCTGTCTGAACTCGGGCAAATCACCTACCCGCCACGAGCTTCAGTTTCCCCACCTAAAAAAAATAGTATTAACCTCATTATGCAGTTGTAACACATTACAATACACAAAGCACTTTGTGCCTGGCACAGAGCAATCTTCTTCCAGTAAAGGTTGGCCATTATTACTCATGTTTGTGTAACGAATGGTAATTATTACTTCTTTTAAGATACTTTTTTTAAATTTTATTTTATTTATTTTATTTATTTATTTATTTTTTAATTTTTTTTAACGTTTATTTATTTTTGAGTCAGGGAGAGACAGAGCATGAACGGGGGAGGGTCAGAGAGAGGGAGACACAGGATCTGAAACAGGCTCCGGGCTCTGAGCCGTCAGCACAGAGCCCGACACGGGGCTTGAACTCACGGACCGCGAGATCATGACCTGAGCCGAAGTCGGCCGCTTAACCGACTGAGCCACCCAGGTGCCCCAAGATACTTTTTTTTTAAAGTTTATGTATTTATTTTGAGAGAGAGAAAGAAAGGGGGAGGGGCAGAGAGAGAATCCCAAGCAGGTTCTCTGGGGCTGGATCTCATGAACGGTGACATCATGACTTGGGCTGAGACCAGGAGTCTGAGGCTTAATGAACTGAGTCACCCAGGTGCCCCCTAAGATACTTTGTAATAGGGGCACCTGGCTGGCTCAGTCGGTAAGGCATCCAACTCTTGATCTCAGGTTCATGAATTCAAGCCCCACCTTGAGTGTGGAGCCTACTAAAACTAAAAGATAATTTTTAATATCACAGATCACCTTTTCTTCTAAGACTATTTTAATAGCAGTATAATTAATGTCAGTTTTATTTATTTTTTAATTAAATTTAAAAATGCTTATTTATTTATTTTGAGAGAGAGAGAGAGAGCGAGCATGAGCGGGGAGGGGCAGAGAGAGAGAGAGAGAGAGAGAGAGAGAGAGATTGAGACCCAAAATCCAAAGCAGGCTCCAGGCTCCAAGCTGTCAACACAGAGCCCAATGTGGGGCTCGAACTCACAAACTGCAAGGTCAGGACCGGAGCCAAAGTCAGATGCTTAACCAACTGAGCCACCCAGACACCCCTGTCAGTTTTAGATAACATACATTAGAATAGTAAAATAATTTAAAATTTTTTAGTTTTTTAAGTTAAAAATTAAGTTAAAAAATTTAAGTTAATTTATTTTTGAGACAGAGAGAGACAGAGCATGAACGGGGGAGGGTCAGTGAGAGAGGGAGACACAGAATCTGAAACAGGCTCCAGGCTCTGAGCTGTCAGCACAGAGCCCATTGTGGGGCTTAAACCCACGGACCGCGAGATCATGACCTGAGTTGAAGTCGGACGCTTAACCGACTGAGCCACCCAAGCGCCCCCCAAAATTATTTTTAGCATTTATTTATTTTTGAGAGAGAAAGATAGAGCCTGAGTGGGGGAGGGGCAGAGAGAGAGGGAGACAGAATCCAAAGCAGGCTCCAGGCTCTGAGCTGTCAGCACAGAGCCTGATGCAGGACTCGAACTCACGAAACGTGAGATCATGACCTGAGCCGAGGTCAGATGCTTAACCGACTGAGCCACCCAGGTGCCCCTAAAATAATTTTTTTTAATAATTTCACTTCTAAAAGACTCTAGGCTCAGCAAATTATAGCACATAATGTATAATTGTATAAATGTGACATCTTGTTAGTATGCATGTTAGTTATCAAATATCATTGGAATTCATACCTGCACAACCACAAAAAAGTCTGCCTTTAAAAAAAAAAAAAGAATCTTGCCAATGCTTTGTGTTTAGCTTCAAGACATTTACAGATCACTTTTATGCAAATAATCCCCTCATGTCTCTCCTAAGCCTTAGCATCGCTTCTGACCCCCAGATAAATGTCTCCAATTGATTACTGTATATTTTCTCTCTTGTATCTCCCTGCATCAACTGCATTACACCAAACTCATTTTCCTCTAGCTGGCTTTTTCTAGTCTTCCCTATTTCTGTTAATATCATAATTGTCACAGTTCTTAGGTGTAAGATTCTGTCACCCTAAGCTATAAAAAAAAAAAAGCCCAAACAGCTGACATTTATTATATACTATGTGCCAGACACTGCTAAAATTTTCATTGCATTACTTTATGTAATCCTCACAATACTCTTAAGATGTTGTGACTATTCTTACTCCCATTTAACAAATAGAAACTGAGATTTGCTTGGTGATGTTGAATATCTTGTCCAAGGTCACATAACTAACATGTGGTTGAGCTAAGAAGTGCCCCTACATCTTTTGAGAACAGATTCATGACCTTCAGCACTATCATTGCTGGGATAGAGTTCCTCTCCATCCTTTGTTAGTTGTACTTAATCAATTCCCAAATCTTGTGGGTTTATCCTATGAATTTTAGCACACACATTCCTTTGACCACTTCAGTCCTCATATCTTGATTATTGGTGATGCCAGTATCTTCCTTATGGGAGTCTTTGCTTCCAGCCTCTCCCCGTCCAAACTACCCTCCAAACTATAGCTAGATTCTTCGCCGTTCTAAAGCAGAACTTTCCCCATAAACACCTGTAATCTAGAATAAATTGAGTCATCTCTTTTGGTCTGTGTGTATCTCTGTAAAGGGAGTGAATTAGGTAGCTATGACGGTTTTTCTTTTTCTTTCTTTCTTTCTTTCTTTCTTTCTTTCTTTCTTTCTTTCTTCCTTTTTTTTTTTTGAGAGAGAGAGAGTGAGAGAGAGACAGATAGAGAATGCATGCAAGTGGAGGGAGTAGAGAGAGGGAGAGAGAGAGAATCCCAAGCACGCTCTGCATTTCAGTGCAGAGCCCAATGCAGGGCTTGAACCCATGAATTGTGGATCATGACCTGAGCTGAAACCAAGAGTCTGATGCTCAAGTAACTGAACCACCCAGGAACCCCTGAGTTCTAGAATTTTAAGATGTTTCTCGTGTCACTGTTTTACCCTCAAAGATTCTGTGAATTTCCATTAACTACAGTCCCAACTTTTTTTTTTAATGTTTATTTATCTTTGAGAGAGAGAGAGACAGTGTGTGAGTGGGGGAGGAGCAGAGAGAGAGGGAGACACAGAATCTGAAACAGGCTCCAGGCTCTGAGCTGTCAGCACAGAGCCTGACATGGGGCTTGAACTCACGACCTGTGAGATCATGACCTGAGCCGAAGTCAGTCACTCAACCGACTGAGCCACCCAGGCGCCCCTGATTTTTTTTTTTTTAATTTTTAATGTTTATTTATGTATTAAAAAATTTTTTTAATTTTTTTTTAACGTTTATTTATTTTTGAGACAGAGAGAGACAGAGCATGAACAGGGGAGGGGCAGAGAGAGAGGGAGACACAGAATCTGAAACAGGTTCCAGGCTCTGAGCTGTCAGCACAGAGCCCGACGCGGGGCTCGAACTCACGGGCCGTGAGATCATGACCTGAGCCGAAGTCGGACGCTTAACCGACCAAGCCACCCAGGCACCCCTATGTATTAAAATTTTTAAAAATGTTTATTATTTATTTTTGAGAGAGACAGCGTGAGCAGAGGAAGGCAGAGAGAGAGGGAAACACAGAATCTGAAGCAGATTTCAGCTCTGAGCTGTCAGCATAGAGCCTGATGTGGGGCTCAAACCCACGAAATGTGAGATCACGACCTGAGCCAAAAAGTCACATGCTTAACCGACTGAGACACCCAGGTGCCCCACTCCCCCTTCTCTATCAAGGGAGCCCAGTGACCACTCTTTCCTTTCTCCACGATAGTTGATATCATTAGTGCAGTTCACTAAACATTACTCCTATTATTAATTTGGGGGGCGGGTGGATATATTCAATTTGCAAGTTTTTTGTTGCTGTTTAAGCAAGGGGAGGGTGAAAGGCCGGGGATCAGATGTCTGAGGTAGTGAATTCCTATTCTTGGAGGTTTCAAGCAGAAACTGGAACGAACCCTTTGCCAAGGTTTCTGGAGAGATCGATCCATATGCCCATTCAGATTACTGTTAGTTTAGGGGCACCTGGCTGGCTCAGCAGAAAAGCATGGGATTCTTGATCTCTGGGTCATGAGTTTGAGTCCATGCTGGGTGTAGAAATTCTTAAATGAATAAATAAAACTTAAAAAAAAAAAAAGGTTACTGTTAGCTTTAAAGCTTGCTGTTTTCTGATTTGGTTTGCTGAAGCATTTACCTATGGAAGCCTGAAGGGTTGGGTTGGGAAAGGAAGGTGAGGCTGAGTCATGTAATTAGGATGGCTTCCAGGAAGAGATGAGATCTTCACATTTTTTTTACTGCCCTTTCGTCTTCCCCAGCATCTGCCTGGGCAAGATCCTCCCCACCTAATAAAGCTTAAACGTCTTTAAAAGAACCTGGCTCTAGGACACGGTCTTGTAGAGTTTATCAGTCAACAACATTTGAATCATCAAACTCTCAGGCTTCACTCTGGATCTACTGAATCAAGAGTTTTCATTTTAACAATTCCACAAATGACTTGTTTGTACATAGAGGTTTTAGAAGCATTACTGCACTGGACCCCAGCCACTTAAGAAGGACCTTTGTAGATAACTCTATTGAACTCATATTTAATGCATCCCTCCAAATAAAAGAAAAAGAAGAAACCTAGGGGACACCCGGCTGGCTCAGCCAGTAGAGCTTGTGACTCTTGATCTTGGGGTTACACATTCTAGTCCCACATTGGGTATAGAGATTACTTAAAAATAAAATCTTAGGGGTGCCTGGCTGGCTTAGTCAGTGGAGGGTGTGACTCTTGATCTCAGGGTTGTGGGTTTGAGCCCCATGTTGGACGTAGAGATTGCTTAAATATAAAAAGTTTAAAGGCAAAAACAAAACAAAACAACCCTTTAAAAAAACCAAAGTAAGGGTACCTGGGTGGTTCATTTGGCTAGGAGTTCAATTCTTGGTTTTGGCTCAGGTCATGGTCTCACGGTTTGTGAGTTTGAGTCCCACAATGGGCTCCAAGCTGACAATGCAGAGCCTGCTTGGAATTCTCTCTCTATTTCTATCTCTGCCCACTCCCCCTCCAAAGTAAATAAACTTAAAAAAAAAAGTATAAAAAAAAAACTAAAATAAAACTGGGATGCCTGGGTGGCTCAGCTGGTTGAGTGTCCTACTCTTGATTTTGGCTCAGGTCATGATCCCAGGGTCATGGGATCGAGCCCCACATCAGGCTCTGCACTGAGGGTGGAGCCTGCTTAAGATTCTCTCTCTCTCCCCCTCTGCCCCTTTCCCCAGCTCACACACTCTCATTCTCTGTAAAATAAAATTTTTAAAATTTTTTAAAAAGCTTAAAAAAAAAAAAAGGAAAGAAAACTAGGAGCCAACATCCATTTTTCCCCCCTCATATCCCATATCCTATCCATCAGTAAGACCTATGGGCTTAACCTTGAATATATATCCTGTACCAACCATTTGTCTCTCTCTCTCCTTTGTCATAACCATCATCTCCCACTTGGATTAACAGTGTAGTCTCAATCAGCTTTTCTCATTCCATTTAAAGATTTTTGGTGGTGGGGGGACACCTGGGTGTTTCACTTGGTTGAACACTCTTGATTCAGGCTCAGGTCATGATCTCACAAGTCATGGGATCGAGCCCCACTTCAGGCTCTGAGCTGAGCATGGAGCCTGCTTAAGATTCTCTCTCTCTCTCTCTCTCTCTCTCTCTCTCTCCTTCTGCCCCTCTCCCAGCTCAAACTCTCTCTCTTTCTCTTAAAAAAAATCAAAATATTACAAATAACTTTTTAAGTTCCTTTTTTTAAAAAAAATGTTTATTTATTTCTGAGCAGTGGAGGGGCAGAGAGAGGGGGGGACAGAGGATCTGAAGTGGGCTCTGTGGTGACAGCAGAGAGCCTGATATGGGGCTCAAACTCATGAGCTTCAAGATCATGACCCAGGCTGTAGTCAGATGCTTTAACCAACTGAGCCCCAAGCACTTTTTCTTTCCTTCCACCCTCCCTCCCTCTTTTCTTCCTTCCTTCCCTCCCTCTCTTCTTTCTTTCTTTCTTTCTTTCTTTCTTTCTTTCTTTCTTTCTTTCTTTCTTTCCTTTCAATTAACTGTGTTTTATGCCCAACGTGGGGCTCAAACCCATGACCCCAAGCTCAAGAGGCACATCTTCTACTCACTGAGCCAGTCAGGTAACCCTAAGCGTTTATAATTTAATTTAATTTAATTTAATTTAATTTTATTTTATTTTATTTTATTTTATTAAGTTTATTTATTTTGGGGGCAGAGGGAGAGAGAGAGAGAGAGAGAGGGCTCAAACTCACCAACCCATGAGATCATGACCTGAGCAGAAACCAAGAATCAGATGCTCAACCAACTGAGCCACCCAGGCACCCCTAAGCTTTTATTTTTATTAAAAAAGTTTTTAACATTTATTTATTTATTTTGAGAGAGAGAGAGAGAACACAAGTGGGGTAGAGACAGAGAGAGGGAAACAGAACTCCAAGCAGACTCTGCACTGTCAGTGCAGAGCCAGGCTCAGGGCTCGAACTTATGAACTGTGAGATCATGACCTGAGGTGAGATCCAGAGTCAGACACTTAATGGACTAAGCCACCCAGGCACCCCTCTAAGCTTTTATTCTTAAGTAATCTCTACATTCAAACTGAGGCGGCTCAAACTCACAATCCCAAGATCAAGAGTCACATGTTCTTCCAACTGAGCCATCCAGGCACCCCCTTTTTTTAGTTTATGTATTTTTCTTAGTAATCTCTACACCCAACGGTGTGGCTTGATCTCACCACCCTGAGATCAAGAGTTGCACACTCTTCTAACTAAGTCAGCCAGGTGCCCCTGTAAACTTTAAATTTTTTTTGAAATAATTATAGATTTATGGGAAATTGTAGGGTGCCTGGCTGGCTCAGTCAGTGGAGCATGGGACTGTTGACCTCAGGGTTGTGAGTTCAAGCCCCATATTGGGTGTAGGGCTCACTTAAAAAAAAAAAGAAAAGAAAAGAAAAAGAAAAAAAAGAAAAGATTTATGGGAAGCTGCAAACAAAACAAAACAAAACATGTAGAAGGAAGTCCTATGTATCTTTTTTTTTAACGTTTATTCATTTTTGAGACAGAGAGAGAGCATGAATGGGGGAAGGTCAGAGAGAGAGGGAGACACAGAATCCGAAACAGGCTCCAGGCTCCAAGCTGTCAGCACAGAGCCCGACGTGGGGCTTAAACTCACAGACCGCGAGATCACGATCTGAGCCGAAGTCGGACACCCAACCGACTGAGCCACCCTGGCGCCCCAGAAGTCCTATGTATCTTTCACCCAATGTCTTCTAATACTAACATCTCGCATAACTATAGAACGATATCAAAACCAGGAAATTGACATTGGTATAATCCACAGAATTTATTTGGATCTCATCAGTTTCACATGCATTCACTTGAGTGTGTGTGTAGTTCTATGCAACTTTATCACATGTGTAGATTCATGTAACTGTCACCACAATCAAGCATCAAGATACAGAACTAGTCCATCACTCCAAGGCCCCCTTGTAGTACCCTGGCAGGAATATACTCATGCCTTCTCTCCCATCCTGAACTCCTAGACACCCCTCATGAATTCTCTATATTTAGAATTTTGAGAATTCAAGAACCTTATATAAATGCAATAATATAGTATATGACCTTTTGTGATTGGCTTTTTTTTTTTTCACTTAGCATAATCTCTCTTGAGATCTAGCCAAATTGCTGTGTATCAATAGATGTTTCTTTTTCTTTTTTCCTTTCTTTTTTTTTATTATTGAGTAGTGTTCCATGGTATGGATGGACTGCAGTTTGTTTAAGCTTTCACTTGATGGACATTTGGGTTGTGTCTAGTCCTTGGCTATTACAAATAAAGCTGCTAGGAACATTTAAATACAGGTTTCTGTGTAAACAGAACAAAAATCTTTAATTTCTCAGGGATAAACACCCAAGAGTGCAATTATTGGATCATGTGGTAAGTGCCTAGTTTTATAAGAAACTGCCAAACTTTTCTAGAATGGCCATACCATTCATTGTACATTCCCACCAGCAATGTATGAGTAGGTCCGGTTTCTCCACCTCCCGGACAGCATTTTCACTATTTCTTTTTCTTTTTTAAAGTAAACGCTATACCGAATGCGGGTCTCAAACTCACAGTCTCACCACAGCGATTATCAAGAATGTCATGCTCTACCCACTAGGCCAGTGGGGCACTCTTACTATATGTTTATTTTTTAGCCATTAGGATAGGTGTGTAGTGATATTTCATTGTGGTTTTAATTTAAAGTTTATGTATTTATTCTCTGAGAGAGAGAGAGAATCCCAAGCAGGCTTTGCACTGTCAGCACAGAGCCAGACTTGGAGCTGGAACTCACTAACCTAAGATCAAAACCAGAGTCTGAGTCTAAATCAAGAGCTGGAGGCTCAAGGGACTGAGTCACCCAGTCGCCCCTCCGATGGCATTTTCTATTACTGGATGCGCACTGCGAAACTCTGCTGTCAGATAATCACTAGGCTTGTTCCCTCACTTCATGCAGCTCTATTCCATTGTCACTTCCTCGGAGACATTTTCCCCAACCAACCTTTTAAGATAGTCCACTCCTTCAATCTGTCTCCCTTGCCCTACTTTTTCTTAACAGCGCTAACATAATGCAAAGTATTACACATCAATTTGCTTATTTGTTTATTCTTGGTCCCCCACTCCCTACCCCGCCAGAAGCTCCTTAGAGAGTTTACTGCCATGCCCCCAGGCCGTGGAGTAGTGCCTGGCACATAGTAGGTACTCAATTAATAATGCAGTGCTTGATAGGCTAGAGAAAGTGAGTAAATGTAAAGTGAGAAAGACAGGTCTACTTCTAGGTCAGGTGCCCGTTCAGACTTCATGCAAAGTGGGAGCGCCACCTCTCGGGAAGCCAAGTGACTCCAGAACGAAGGAAGTGAGTCACAGAATCTTAAAAAAAAAAAAAAAAAGCAGCATGCCGGAAAAGCAAGAAAAAGCAGTGCCGGAAGTTAAACGTCGGAACGTTGCTCCTTAGAATGACACCCGACCCTCCAGAGGAAGCGTGGGCGAGTGGTGTTCTGCCAAAACGGACTCCCCGGCAGCCGAGCCGGAAAGAAGCGTTCCGCGCCTGCCGGCGCCAGGAACCACGTGGGGCCGGGGCGTGTTTCCGGTGCCGGCTTCCCCAGCCGGAGTTGCAGCTTGAGCACCTGGAGGGGTGAGATGGGTTCGGGGTCCTGAGAGGAGGGGGAGAGCAGTGGGGTCGGGGTCGGGGGAGGCCAAGGGGTCTGATGAGTCCGGCTCTGAGAGGTGGCCAGAGGGATCGGTTGGGAGGGAAGGGCGGGGCAGCGCCGGTGGACAGGTGCAGACCTGTCAGCGCAGGTCCCACGCCACGTGGACTCGCCTTTGTCCGAGGCTACCTTTCCGAACATCGGGCCGCGACGACTGGGATTGTGCCTTATTTGTCTGTGTCGCGTGCAGTGCTGGGCACGGAGTTGGGGCTCAGTAAGTTCTTGCTGAATGAATGAATGAATGAATGAATGAATGAATGACGGGTGTGTGTCTGGGTTGGTATGGTGGACATTTATAGGAATTCACCGTATGGGTATAAGGAGTATTTTGGCTCCTTACCCCCATTTTCTCCTGTGGAATCTCTGCCTGTCTCGAGCTTCCATTGGGAGTTCTCCGCCAGCCCTTGGGCTTTGTCTCTTTTTCTCGGAGGTGCAGGGTGATTACCATTTAAGATATTTTCTTTGCTCTTATTGAGTGCTGGGCCAGGAGGCTAGGTGCCAGGGACAGACACAGCAGTAAACCATACGTGTATACAGGCCGCAGACCAGTGGGGAGACAGACCCACAAACAGAAAATTCAAATATGTTAAGGTGCTGTAATAAGAGGTTAAAGTACAGGAAGAGAGAGCCAGGAGGTGGTGTGGCGATCCACATTAGGGATTGTCTTTCAAGGTCAGGGGCCTCCTCCATTCTTATCTTGTGTAGACAGAGCAGGTCATGAGCCCAGTCTTCTCTGTAAAAGGCGAGGTCTGGGATAGACATTCTCTAGGCCTCTTTCCTGCACGATGTCCCATCTCACATGGTCCTAGTTCTCTCAGGATCCACCTTTTATTGGTTTGTCAGAATCTTCATGATGTCTTATGATGGAGCATAAATTGCATCGGGAAATTGGGAATTTGGCCTTCATTCTGGTGCCCTAGATTTGTTTTCTCGTTCGTAAAATGAAGGGGATTCCAATGAAATAATCTCTAAAACCCCTTTCAGTTCTAATACCATGACTGTGGTAGTAGGTCAGACCGTTTCATTCTGCTTTTTGCCTGACACCACTTTATCCCTCTAGTTTCCCTTCTCTGGATTATTCACAAAATGTCTTCTTCTTTTTTTTTTTTTTTTAACATCCCCTACCTTAGTTCTGCCACAGTGTTGGGTACAAAATAGATGCTTAATAGAAGCTTATTAAGTCAAATGCCATAGAAATTATGGTCCCTGCTTTTGCACACTCCCCCATCCTGGGATATTAATTCAGAATTAAGGGCACTGAGGAGGAATTGGGTTTTTGGGTTTGTTTTTTCTTTTAGGGAAAGTTCTTTTTTCCTTTAGGTACTTTTTTTTTTTTTAACAAAATGTCCTTTTTTTTTACGTTTATTTTATTCTTGAGAGAGAGAGAGAGAGAAAGAGAGAGAGAATGAGTGGGGAGGGGCAGAGAGAGAGGGAGACGGAATCTGAAGGAGGCTCCAATCTCTGAGCATTCAGCACAGAGCCAGACAAGGGGCTTGAACTTATGAACTGTGAGATCATGAGCTGCGCCAAAGTTGGCGCTCAACCGACTGAACGACCCAGGCCCCCCTCTTTTCTTTTTAATTTATTTATTTTGAGAGAGACAGAGTGCAAACGACGGGACGAGGAGCAGAGAGAGAGGGAGAATCCCAAGCAGGCTCCGCGCGGTGAGCAGACAACCTGATGTGGGACTCGAACTTATGAAACTGAGATCATGACCTGAGCCTGACTGACTCAGGTGCCCCCTTTAGGAACATTTTTTACACGTGTGCTCTTCTAGAGTATTTTCAGTGCGGCACTTGTGGTGAACGCATTTTTTTTTACCAAAGAGACTTTTGGAGTTGGCTTGACAGATATAAACCAGCTTTATGGGGTAATCCGCTTGAGAAGGATAATGATGTAGGCAGGATATTCAGTGCTGTTTCATCCCTGCAGCTGTCTATACTCAGGACCATGGCCAACAGCGAACGCACCTTCATTGCCATCAAGCCTGATGGGGTCCAGCGCGGCCTCGTGGGAGAGATCATCAAGCGTTTTGAGCAAAAGGGATTCCGCCTCGTTGCTATGAAATTAATTCAGGTAAGTGGACTTCATTCTTCATATTTCTGTTCTCTCGGAGTACAGGGCAACGTTGTACGTTAGCCTCTCGGTTTCTCCCTTCCCCTCCTTTGTAGTCTTCCCCACGAAGGGTGAACACAGATGTCCTGAGACCTGGAAACAACTCGGCTGGCGTTGTGGCTGTCTTGCAACAAACCAATTACTGGGACTTTGGAAATAGCCTCCCTTTCCCTTTAGCAATGCAGAGTTCCATATATTACCGCAGCACTGTGATTTCTGACTCAAAGCCCTGGGCATGTTTGAGCTCCTGGTCTTGAACTTCTTGAGCAGATTATTTCAGAGAGCTTCTCCCCTCCCCCACCTCCCTCTCTGAGGCAGGTTGTTTGTCAGCAAGGAAATCTTTCTGTCCTTACTTACCGCCCACTTAGTATGTGGCATATATTAAGTGCCATCAGGGGATGTTGGGGGGAAAGCTGTGGTTTTGGTCTTGGGGAAGCCCCCCCCGAAAACAGTAGAGAACAGACACATTTTCAACACACCTGCCAAGCAGTATTCCGGAAAAATGAAAAGAATTAATTGGTCAAGAACCCTTTTTCAGACAGACCTGGGAAATGAGAATTCAAATTCTCAGAGCAGATAAATTAGGGGACAGTCTTTTTTCCCAGCACTAGAGTCATCTTTGGACTCTGCTGGTGCATTTTAAATGGAATTTGGTTTACAATTTAGTTCCCGCGTGGTGTTTTGGGGAAACTGCTTTAGTGTACGGGGCGGGGTGGGGGGGGGTAGATGGGTGTTAATGCAGAGTGGGGTACGTGATGGAATTGTTAGTGCCGGGTATCGGGTCAGTACTGCTTTCCAGAGAGTTTGCATAGTCAATTAGGTTTTGAAGGTAAAGCGAAATGAACAGTATTGTTGATCACATGTGCTGGACGCATGTGTTTTCTGTAGCCCTCACGATGACCCAGAGGTATACTTATCTCTATGCCTGTGGTCGTTGGAACCTGGGGCTTGGAGAGGTTAAGTAATGAATCTGAAGGCATGCAGTCAGGGAAGATTTTAACCCGGGTCTCTCTGACTCTTAAGTGTGTGCATTTTTCCTGTTATACCAAGTTCCCATCCAGGGTGTGGGCTTGGTGAAGAATGGGGCGAGGGATGACTGCCTTGAGTCTAGGGTTGTTTATAGGTGACTTGGAGGAGGAAAGACCTGATGTCCCCTCTTCCAGAAAAAAAAAAAAAAAAAACACGCTGTAATCTGGTCTGCAGATTAAAGATAATCAGAAGCAATGACTAGAATTAAAAGAGTGTTCTGGTAAGGGAAGGTCAAGTCAGTGTGTCCGGAGGCTACCCCTACCAGTCTTCCATTTGGATTGGGGGTTGGTGGAAGAGGGTGAATTGCTAACATGGCGTGATCACGCGGCTGTGTGATTTTACTTTGGCAAGTAAGTATCAACCAGAGGCTGAGCAGCAGGATGTTCTGAATGTGCTTTTTGGCAGCAGATGTCCACGCTTGTGGGTATCCCTGCAGTGTGCCCTCCACAATGCAGTCCTACAGAACTGGGAAAACTAAGGGTCCTTGTTAGACCCTGAACAAGTGTGTGTGCAGTGGCAAAGAGAGAATACAGCTGGGTGAGTCGGGATTGCTAGGCAGGTGGTTTCCTCTCCAGCTAATTTGATTTGGTCCCACATACCGGCCTTGGCAGTGTGACAGTTTCTAGTTCCTTCTTCATCAAAATTATTTATTGATAGATGTCACCTTCCCCCCCCTCTTTCTTTAAAGTTTTATTTATTTATTTTGAGAGAGAGACAGCGCTAGCAGGGGAGGGGCAGAGAGAGAGACAGAGAGAGACAGAGAGAGAGAATCCCAAGCAGGCTCCATGCTGCCAACGCAGAGCCAGACATGGGGCTCCAACCCATGAAACCGCAAGATCATGACCTGAGCTGATACCAACAGTCAGACGCTTAACCATCTGAGCCACCCAGGGGCCCCAGATGTCACACTCTTTTGAGTGGTTTGTGTGGAAATCGCATAGTTGCCATACCCGGCCTTCATCTTCTGAATAAATCTGAAGTATCCCTGAGAAGTGGCCGGGTTCAATTTGCTTCTCATCCATTGCCAAGACCCCCCCCAACCCTGACTTCCTTTTCACGTTTTAGTTGAGGCTTACTCTCAATGAATGGAAATTCATTGTATTGTTAGTTTTCCTGTCTGAGTTGGGATGGCTGGATTCAGTTCTAATGTTCTGTGGTTCTGTTCTGATCAGGCAAGGCCAGTAGGGGGAACATTGGTACAAAGCTGACGCACTTTTAGTCTCTGGCACAGCTCTCCTCTGGTTGTGTTGGGAATGGATTGGTTTGTAACAGAATCAGTGTGCTACGAGCTCACATTTCAAACAGCAGTGAGTGGGAAATAACCAGATGGCTGATCCTTAGATAGTTTGAGGGTCAGTTCTCATCCTCTGTTCTGTGAAATAGGCTTCCGAAGACCTTCTCAAGGAACACTACATTGACCTGAAGGACCGTCCATTCTTTGCCGGCCTGGTGAAGTACATGCAATCAGGGCCTGTGGTTGCCATGGTGAGTGCGCATGTGTGGGGGTATTGATGCGAATGACTCAGTTGGGAGCCAAGAGTGTGTGCTGTGATTGTCGCCTCTGACACCAAGTCCTCACTTAATACAGAGGGAGTGGGGGCTGGGAGGATTGGACAGTTAGGATGTGAGTCGGCTCTCTGACCCATCAAACATAAAATACATTTGTTTGCTGAACTGAAGACTCATCGCGACTCAAAGCTGGGAGCGATCGGGAGAGTCTGCCTGATTCTGCACTTCTGGAGGGAGGCAGATTGTCTCTTGTCTATTGCAGTATATATGGGTGGTCCTCATTGTGCCACACTCTCTTCCAGACGCTGGGGATATAGTCATGAATGAGACAACACAGGAACTTATTTTCATAGCTTTTCTTGCCTATACATCTTGAAGGGGAAGACAGGCACATAATGAAGAAACATATATATATATATATATATATATATATATATATACACATATGCATATGTATATATATTTATTTATATATATATATATATATACATATGCATATGTATATATATTTATTTATATTTATATATATATATGTATATCTACTAGCTAGTGATCAGTGATTTGCACAGAATGAAAGAGGATGATGTGACAAGTGACCACTTTAGATTGGGTGGTCAAGGAACACGCTTTTCAAGCTGAGATCTGAGTGAGAAGGAGCCAGACGTACACAAAATCACACTGAAGAGCATTCTCAGCAGGAAAACAGCATGTGCAGAGGGCCTAGGCTCTTGAAGGACAGAAGGAAGGTTGGAGTGGCTGAAGCCTGGTGGGTAGAAGAGAAGGTCAGATGACATGAGTTCAAAGATACGGGCAGGGGCCAGATCAGGTAGGGCTGTGTCGGCCATGTACTTCATGGGCTCTGGGACGAATGCCTGGGAGGTTTTACACTGGGCATTTTTAGAGACTGCTCTCTTCAGAAGGGATTGTAGAAAGGCAGGAGTGGAGGCAGGGAGACTGGTATTCCCGTTGTTGGAATAAGCAGATGCTCCATAAACATTTCTTTAGTGTTAAGGGGGCTTTTTTGTTTTCTTGTTTTGAATGAATAGTTTTCAGATTTTCTGCTGAGATTGGTTTTCTTCCTTGACCATATGTTCTTTTATCCTTGGAGGTCTGGGAGGGGCTGAATGTGGTGAAGACAGGCCGGGTGATGCTGGGAGAGACCAACCCTGCGGACTCCAAGCCCGGGACCATCCGTGGAGACTTTTGCATCCAAGTTGGCAGGTGAGAGTTGGTGCTTTTGCCTTCTTCCAAAATCTGAGTTAGGTGACACAAGAATTTGGGTTCCTCGGGTACCCGGCTGGCTCAGTTGGTAGAACATGTGACTCTTGATCTTGGGGTTGTAAGTTGGAGCCCCATGTTGGGTGCAGAGATTACTTTAAAAAATTTTTTTAAAAAGGTGGGGGTGGGCACCTGGGTGGCTCAGTCGGTTAAGTGTCCGACTCTTGATCTCAGCTCAGGTCTTGATCTCACAGCCGTGAGTTCAAGCCCCATGTTGGGTTTTGCACCGGGTATGAAGCCTACTTTAAAATAATAATAATAAAAAAACATTTGGGTTCCTGAGTCTGGGATGGACATGATGCCATATGCAGATGAATTTAAAATAAGTTCATTGTGTTTCTCCCTCTGAATTTGGTGTCTGGCCTGGCGAGCTCCCTGCCACCGGCCATCGACATCACTGTGGTTGTGCCTCTCTCGAGAGGGTAGGGCCTGGGACAGCATACCTTGTTGGCCGGAACCCGTTCACTGCTGGCATCAGTGTTACTAGGAGGGCCGGATATGGGGAGGGCATCCTTCATCCTGACCTTAACTGCAGCTGTGGGCTTTTTCTTTTAACACGAACTAATGTACACGGAGCTTTGGCTCTTTCTGCTGCAGTGGCTGCGAGCTGTCTGGCAGTGGGTGTCAGGGGGAGCTCCTGGGCAGTTAAATCCTTTGGGTCTCGGTAACGTGGCCATCTCTTCCCCCTTCCAGGAACATCATCCATGGCAGTGATTCCGTGGAAAGTGCGGAGAAGGAGATTGGCTTGTGGTTTCAGCCTGAAGAGCTGGTGGATTACAAGAGCTGTGCTCAGAACTGGATCTACGAGTGACGAGAGAGCAGACCTCAATGCTTTGCCCGTTCCAGCCCCTCTCCCTCCCGTGAGCAGGGGGCCAGCCTCTAGCAAATCCGGTTATTTTTGAGAACTTCCTTGTAATGCGGAGGGGAACTCCTGGAGCTGGGAGTGCTCCCTGAACAGTATTATGTACCACCATCAGATTAAAATATCTCATCCCAGTATAGGATCCATGGAGTTGGTTACTTTGTATCGCCTTACTGCTTTGGATTCTTTTTTCCTTTTCATGTACTCTGGATAACTGAGCTAATAGTGTGAATACTATATAAAATATTTTTATTGGCCTGAGAGATCTCTCTCTTTCCCTGTCCCTCTCTTCACCCTGTATCCCATCCACTTTTGACACTGAGCCAGTCAGCAGCCATCCAGGAAGGATCTGCTAGGATCTGCAGAGGATTCATTGGAAATAAAAGCCTTTCTGCTCTTGAGAAGCTCTTGGGGACTCAATGGATGGGGGAGTGTGAGAAGTTGTAACTACTCCAAAACAGAAAGGCTGTGTGGACAGTGGGCCTGGGTCCCTGGGATGACCTTAAAAGAAGCAGGCGAGGGGCGCCTGGGTGGCACAGTCAGTTAAGCGTCTGACTGTTGGTCTCGGCTCAGGTCCTGATCTCACAGTTTGTGAGTTCAAGCCCTGCATGGGGCTCTGTGCTGATGGTGTGGAGCCTGCTTGGGATTCTGTCTCTCCTCCCTGCCCCTCCCCCACTCGTGTGTATGCTCTCTCAAAACTTAAAAAAATTTTTTTTTAACTTTTTATGTTTTTATTTTATTTTTGAGAGAGAGAGACAGAGTGTGAGTGGGGGAGGGAAGACAGAATCTGAAGTAGGCTCCAGGCTCTGAGCTGTCAATGCAGAGCCTGACGCGGGGCTTGAACTCACAGACTGCAAGATCATGCCCTGAGCCGAAGGGATGCCCAACTGGCTGAGCCACCCAGGCACCCTGAAACTTAAAAAAAATTTTTTAAAAAAGGTTAAATCTTGTAAGTAGCTTTGATTTGTTAGGGCACTGATTTGGTTGCTTTAATGGGCAAGCTGGAAATTTACTTATCTTTTTTTTTAATGTTTATTTAAAGTTTATTTTTTATTTTTTAGAGAAAGAGAGGGGAGGAGACAGGATCCCAGGCAGGCTCTGCACTGTCAGCACAGAGCCCAGTGCAGGGCTTGAACTCAGAAACCATGAGATTATGACCAGAGCTGGGACCAAAAGTCGACGCTTAACCCACTGAGCCACCTAGGCGCCCTGGGACTTACTTACCCTTTATTTAAAAATGGACAGCACTGTGACTATAGTTCACAATACTGTATGTATACTTGAAATTTGCGAGGAGGGTAGATCTTAAGTGTGCTCACCACACAAAAATAAAGAAAAATGGTGACTATGTGAAGTGATCGATAACGTTCATTAGCTTCATTGTGGTGATGTCACGCTAGATGTAAATTGAAACATCAAATCGTATACCTTAACTACATACAAGTTTTATTTGTCAGTTATACCTCAGTAAAGCTGTAAAAAGCCCAGAAAGTCCACATAGCTAAGTGGAGGCAGTGATGGTGAGGTTGTGAGCCTTGAGGTGGTCCAGTGACTCCTAACCAACGTAACGTGGGTTACCACCCGTGCCTAACAGCAAGTTGGGAAAGGGAGTGGAGCGTTCTTTCAAGGGGGTAATCCTGGATTTACCCCCTGTGCTCCCCGTCCCATCTCATTGGCCAGAACTTAGTCACGGGCAAGTGTCTCGCTGCAAGAGAAAGTGGAACCTTTTTTATTTGGGCGACCTTGTGCTTGGAGAATACTCAGAAATTCTCTGAGGAGGAAAGTGAGAACAGATGTTGGGGACTATGACTTTTGCCACAAACTTGAGTGGCTTTTCTTTCTTGGTATTTTGCCTGTGCCCTGGCTTTGGTAGAGAGTAGAGAGGTGGGGAGTTGGGGTGGGGGCTTCCGTGTCCTCCCAGTTTCCCTGGGGCATCCCTGACAAAACTAAGATTATTTAAAGTGCGCAATGAGAGTTGACCTTTGCATACTTCATGGGAGGATTTCCTCCACGAGGGGCTACTGTTTTCTCGTCCAGCTGAGGACTAGAGGCATTTCTGTTGCACGCAAAGCCTGGCCTGTTTGTTTTGGGGGGAGTGAGATGAAGTGCCAGCACTTTGGGGAATGAGTATGTGTGTCGTGAGGCAGGGTCAGGGGTCACACCTCGCCCAGTTAAGGGCAGTCTTTCCAGGAAGGACAGAAAAGTGAGCAGAAGGCTGCCCCTGAAGGGAGGTATTAGTGACGGGGCCAAAGGGGCAAACGGCTCTCCAGAGAATTGTCCGGTGAGATTCCCAGCCTCCTTCCCACAGTTGACATTGGATAACTCCGAAAAAGAAGTCCAAATTAGGGCTTGGCCTCGAAGCCACAGAGAACACTAGTCGTCTCTTCTCCAGAATGAGGGCTGTGTGTTCATGCTCTGCCACCAGAAGTTTGGGAAGCCAGCAAGGTGTAACAGGGCTGGACTGTCTGTCGCCTTGCAGCCAGGACTCAGGGTGCAAAGGCACCCAGCTCGGAGGGACCCATTCAGACCAGGTTCCACACAACCCAAAGGCAGAGAGGAGTCATGGTGAAACAAGAATGGGATTTATTCCAGGGAGGCCACCACCCGGAAGACAGTGGACCCTCTCAAAGACTGTCTCCAAAGGACTGAAAATTCCTTCCAGGTCTTTTGTTGTTTTGCTTTTTGTTTGTTTTTGTTCTTTTAAACATTTTTTAAAAGTTTATTTGTTTTGAGAGAGAGGGAGTGCGGGAGGGGCAGAGAGAGAATCCCAAGCGGCCTCCACGCTGTTAGCACAGAATTGGCAGTGGGGCTCGATCTGATGAACAGGAGATCACGACTTGGGCTGAAATCAAGAAGCGGAGGCCTAACTGACCGAGCCACCTAGGCACCCCATTGCTTTTTTGTTTTTAAAGCATCCACACGCAGCGTGGAGCCCAGTGTGGGGCTCAAACTCGCGGCCCTGAGATCAAGACCTGAGCAGAGACCAAGAGTTGGACACTTAACCGATTCAGCCACCCAGGTGCCCTGCTTCTAAGTTCACATAAAGCTTACGTGGGACAAAGGTCGGTGCGGTGCGTACCCACAAATGAGCAGCGAAGGTCAAATCGCTCACTGTCTTGCAGTCAGTCACCCTGGTCTTGCTGGCTCAGGGCAGTTCTTGTTGCTTGAGGGGGTGGTTTGTTTCCATCACGGGATGCTTGCCTGCAGGGTTTTCTGCTTGAGTTAACAGGGAAACTAGAAGGAAGAATTTAATCAATTAGCGAGTTTGAGGTCAAAATGGAGGTAGTTGAAGCCCAGTTTCAATCTAGAAGGTACAGCTTGTCAGTGCAGTGCCGGGAGCACTAGGGTGAGGACACAGGGCTCCCCTTGATCAGCTCACTGTCCTGAAGGGAGACAGACACAGGGCTCTCACCAGCTCGGGGTACAAGCGCTGCTGGATGGGGGTCTGGAAGGGCCGAGAGGAGGGGCCCGCCGCCTCCCCAGGGACCTGGGAGCCCCCCAAGGGTGGAGAGCCCTCCGCAAACATGACAGGTCTGCTGTAAGACACTCGAGAATCTTGTCAGGGGTAGGTCTCAGGCTGCACTGGAGAACCTGACCAGAGTGTGTGTGTGTGTCGGCAGAAGGTACACAGTGTGTGTGCGTGTGCGCGCGCACGTGCCCGCGTGTGTGACGGCAACAGGTACCGAAGGGAGGGTGCGGACTGGACGTGCGTAGCTGCGCCCCGGCCGCGGGACACCCGGGTGGAGAAGCCACTTCCCGCTCCGGAGCCCCCACCCACTGAGAGCGAGCCCGGGGCGTGGACAGGGGCCACGGGCCGCGGCGGCCTCGCGGGTTGGGCGGCGGGGCGTCCGGGGTGTGGCCGTCGCAGGGCCCTCCCCCCGAGCGGCTCCCGGCCCCGCCGCCCCCTCCACGTCGCGCCTCCCGCCTCGCAGCGCAGCCAGCTTCCCGGTAAGACGCCGCGGGCGCGCTCCCCTGTCGCCCCCCGGCCCCTCCCCGCAGGCGTGCTCACCCCCCCGCTCCTTTCCCCCCTCCTCCCAGGCCCGGTGCCGGGTCCCCTCCGGCGGGGCGGCGGCGGCCGGGAGGCGCGTGTCCCCGCGGAGCGGGCGGAGGGGCCGGGGCGCCCGCGGGGTGGGGGGAGGCGCGGGCCGCCTCCCTAGTCCGCGCGGCCGCCGGGCTCTGAGCCGCCCTTGTCGCCCGCAGGCCATGGCCCACCAGGAGCGCACGTTCATCGCCGTCAAGCCGGACGGCGTGCAGCGCGGCCTGGTGGGCGAGATCATCAAGCGCTTCGAGCAGAAGGGCTTCCGCCTCGTGGCCATGAAGTTCCTGCAGGTAACGCGGCGCGCCGCCGGGGTGCTCCTGCTTCCGCTCCCAGCCGTGGCCCTCGCCTCCGCGGCGACACAGCCGCCCGAGCCCAGCCCCGAGGCCCGCGAGCCCCGGCGCCCTCCGCAAGGTTAAGCGGAGGTGACGTGTCGCCTGCCCGGGCTCGCTGCCTGCGGGGGAAGCCCGCCCCCGCCCGGGCCTATGCCCCGGCCCCCTCGGGCTGCAAGTGTGTGTGGGGGGGTGGGGGTGGGGGTGGAGGCTGCAAGTGCCCTGGGTGGTGGCGGGGGGGGGGGGGGGGGGAGCCCTCCCGCAGCCGGCTTCCTCCAGCTTAGGGCAGTGCCTGTCACTTCCACGCCACAGGTAGGGGCACAGATCTGGACCTTAAGGGATAAGTATTGGAATCTCAACCAGGCCCATCTGGGAAGAAGAGAACGTTCTCGGTTAACATCTGAAATGTTTACAAGGACACTGGGAACGGACCTCTCTCTGGCGTATTTCTTTCAACAGCAGACCCTCCACATCTAGATTTTCAAATCATCTATCTACTCTTTAGGGTTGTACCATCCGTAACGCCGGGGACATTATGAGGGTGTCTTCATGATCTGAACAGTCTTTCTACTAAAAGAGTGTCAGGGTTTGGAGAGGATAATTATTTTATAGATATATGTGTATATATCTGTACACATGTATGTATATGCGTATATGTATGTGTATATATATATGCACACATATTACATACATATATACACACTTACATATGAATGCGAGTTAACATATAATTGGACTTTTAGAAAAGCCGTCCTTTGAATGGGGGGTTCTGGGGATGGGATGGATCCGTATTTGAGCCTCTCCAGTTTACTTCCTAACTGCAACCTCCTGTTCAATGCCAGGCCTCGGAGGAACTCCTGAAGCAGCACTACATTGACCTGAAGGACCGCCCTTTCTTCCCCGGGCTGGTGAAGTACATGAATTCCGGGCCGGTTGTGGCCATGGCAAGTGCTTTTGGGGGGTATGGAGGAAAATAAGGGCTGATACAGGACTGGGCTTGCACAGTGCCCGTGTGTCTTTTTAGACATCGGCCCCAGCTACTCCAAATGCCTTGTTCTACAAACGGAGCCTGCTGGAGTTACTCAGTCAACAGAGCTGCTAGGAGCTCGGGGGGCAAAAGCAAGGGGAAGAAGTTTTCTAATCCAGTGCTAGAAATAGAGCAGTCGATTTCCTCCTGTGGCATTTGTGTCCAGTTGGGAAGGAAGAGAACAGAGGGTACAATAAGGAGGCGCAGAGTCGTGGAGAAAGTAGACCTCCTTCCTGTTCTCTGAGGATGGCTTTGTTTCTGCTCTTCCCTGCAATGCACTTTTTATTTTCATGCAAACCTAGTGTCCCACGCTAACAGTCAGATGCCCATCCCACTGCCCCTGTTCCAGTCTGATCACTTTTCTCCACCCTTCCATCACAATTTCTTGTCCGTGTTTGTGGCTGCAGAAGGGTCTTCAGTCCTGTTAGCCTTCCTCTCAGGCCGGGAAGTCCCTGGGTTGGGTAGGTGGTTTCTCTGTCTCCTCGCAGCGTGCCCGGGATGGAGCGCGAGCACCTTACACCGGCCCCTGCTGTCTGCTGGGGCCGGCTGGTTGGCCACATCACTGACTGGTCTGATTGAAGTGTGCCGTCAGGCAGGGCTGAGTGTTTGTTCCCGGTGGCCCCAAAGGACAGATCTGATGCAGTTCCTTTTCCCTCCTGTCCAGGTCTGGGAGGGACTGAACGTGGTAAAGACGGGGCGAGTGATGCTTGGGGAGACCAACCCAGCAGATTCTAAGCCAGGCACCATCCGTGGGGACTTCTGCATTCAAGTTGGCAGGTGAGTCCCGAGGGGCGCCAATGATGTTTCCTCAAAGCCACTTAAAAAGGGTGGGGGATGGGTACAAACCATTTGGGGCATATCCCAATTTTAGGAAGGTTTGAACTTTTAAAATTAGGTGGTAATGATCACTGGATGAAAGCTCCCTTAAAAAGTTACTTCCCCCTGGGCTACTTAAAATTTTAACCAAAACCTCACAGAAGGGAGCTGCATGTGGTAGGTCTCAGGGGACACAGCCAAAGAGCCTCTGCTCTGTGTGGTGCTGTGTCTGTAGGCGTGTCATTTAACCCTTTGCTTCCCTTGCTGTATAAAATCTGGGCAAAAACCTTACAGAGTTTAAGATCCAAATGGAATAGAGGGGTTGGGCGTGTAAATGTCTTGGCTGAGCTTTGCAAATTAGGGTTGTAAGAAAATGCAACAGAAATGGCCCCCGATAGTGAATGTATCACATCTCGTCTGGCTCTTGGTCTGGTTCTCCCTGTTTTTCAAAATGAGAGAAGTAATGTTTTGTGGCACAGCAGTCTTGGGGTACAAACACTCGTTTTGGAAGTGGGAGCATAACAGAGCTGAGCCACGGGATGCTTTTGATCCAATACTCTTAGAATTTTATAGTTGCTTTTAAGAGGAAATGCCTTGGGTCTCCTGCTTCAGGTGGCAGTTTGGCTGGAAAGGTCTGCAGCGACCATCCTTTGCTTCAGCCACGAACAGACTTTTGCACTCTAAAACGTGGTAGCCGGTAATTGTTGTCTCTCTCAGGAACATCATTCATGGCAGTGATTCAGTAAAAAGTGCAGAGAAAGAAATCAGCCTGTGGTTTAAGCCGGAAGAATTGGTTGACTACAAGCCTTGTGCTTTTGACTGGATCTACGAATAAAAGGTGGACAGAGCATCAGTCCCCTTCGGCACCCCCTGATACGTCCCCGGACACTGCTCTGCATTCCACTGACTTGGAAGCCAGAGAATCAATCTTTCTTTTCTAAAACTTACCAATAAAGCCCTTGGAAACTGGTGCAGCCTCCTGTGCTTACTTGATGCCAAACTGGAAGAAGTGACTTGGTCCCTTGGCTTTCATAGCATTATCCAGAAGCAAATGATCCTACTTGCGGTGGAAGAACCATCTGCCCCTTGTCAGCATCTGGGTGCACTTGTAGACTCTAGGAGGGAAAGTAGTGAGGCGGACGAGGACGAGTGTGGCACTGGTTAGGTGAGTACGGAAACTGAAAAGGAAATAATGAAAATAAGTATCACAGCTGCCTTAGAGGATGTAGAAAAAGGTGGGTTTCCGTACACAGAATTTGTTGAAACTCGCCAAGGGTGAAACGCGGACCCGTCCAGTCCAGAGTTACATCTTTGTTGACTGAAAACTGGGCGAGTTGTGTCTGAAGAAATGGAAGTCTAAGGACATCTGTAGGATGAGGATGATGCCCCTGCAATGCAGGTGTAAAAGAAACAATGTGGGGCGCCTGGGTGGCTCAGTCGGTTGAGCGTCCAACTTCGGCTCAGGTCACGATCTCGCGGTCCGTGAGTTTGAGCCCCACGTCAGGCTCTGGGCTGACCACTCAGAGCCTGGAGCCTGCTTCCGGTTCTGTGTCTCCCTCTCTCTCTGACCCTCCCCCGTTCATGCTCTGTCTCTCTCTGTCTCAAAAATAAATTAAAAAAAAAAAAAAAAGAAACAATGTATATAAAGCAGTTAAGCTAGCGCCTGGCCCCTAGCGGGTACACAGGTTTCCTGCAACCCTGCCCTACTTCGTTCTCTCCGCTGAGGTGACGTGCCTGTTTACAGGGCTCTAAGCAGCGACTGGTTGGGAAATTCTTACTGCCTGCTTTTTAGGTTCATTTCGCTGGCACGGCACAGTTGAAAGATAATGCCTAATAGCACCCATCAGTATAAATGATCGCTGTCACGTGCAGTCTGGCTTAAAAATTGGAGGTTAGGGGAATATGTGGGTTTATGAACAGCTATGTTCTGTTAGGCAACTGGTGAAAGTTGATATGCGACTTGCATATGAAAGACTCCCGTGTTATTTTTTTTAAATTTTTTTTTTCAACGTTTATTTATTTTTGGGACAGAGAGAGACAGAGCATGAACGGGGGAGGAGCAGAGAGAGAGGGAGACACAGAATCAGAAACAGGCTCCAGGCTCTGAGCCATCAGCCCAGAGCCTGACGCGGGGCTCGAACTCACGGACCGCGAGATCGTGACCTGGCTGAAGTCGGACGCTTAACCGACTGCGCCACCCAGGCGCCCCAAGACTCCGTATTATTTAAAAAAAATTTTTTTTCCCTCGGGGCGCCAGGGTGGCTCAGTCGGTTAAGCGTCTGACTTTGGCTCAGGTCATGAGCTCGCTTTCGTGAATTTGAGCCCCGCGTCAGGTTCTGTGCTGACAGCTCAGAGCCTGGAGCCTGCTTCGGATTGTGTGTGTCCCCTCTCTCTCTGCCCCTCCCCTGCTCGCACTCTGTTTCTCCCTCTCTCAAAAATAAAGATTAAAAAAAATGAAAAAAATTATTTTTCTTTATTATTTTTGAGAGTGAGAGAGCATGAGCAGGGGAGGGTCAGAGAGAGAGGGAGACACAGAATCTGAAGCAGGCTCCAGGCTCTGAGCTGTCAGCACAGAGCCTGACGTGGGGTTTGAACGTGGGAACTGTGAGGTCATGACCTGAGCTGGAGTTGGATGCCTGACAGACTGAGCCACCCAGGTGCCCCATTGTTACTTTTTTTTAATGCATATTGCTAGACTACAAAACAATGACAAAAATACATTGACAGTTTGGTGCAAAAAATGTTACAAGTCAACGAGTTCAACATTTTCTAAATTATTTTTCAATGTCACATTTATTTATTTATTTATTTATTTATTTTAACATTTATTTATTTTTGAGACAGAGACAGAGAATGAACAGGGGAGGGGCAGAGAGAGAGGGAGACACAGAATCCGAAACAGGCTCCAGGCTCTGAGTGGTCAGCACAGAGCCTGACGCGGGGCTCGAACTCACAGACTGTGAGATCATGACCTGAGCCGAAGTCGGACGCTTAACTGACCAAGCCACCCAGGCGCCCCTCAATGTCACATTTAATGTTTATATACGCTACGTGCTCTCACTACATTAAGTAGAAGTTTGATTATTAAAGTTACAGATGGGACAGTCCCGAGGTTCAGCATTTTATTTTATTTTTTTTAATTTTTTTTTTTAACGTTTGTTTTTGAGACAGAGAGAGACAGAGCATGAATGGGGGAGGGGCAGAGAGAGAGGGAGACACAGAATCGGAAGTAGGCTCCAGGCTCTGAGCCATCAGCCCAGAGCCTGACGCGGGGCTCAAACTCACGGACCGCGAGATCATGACCTGAGCTGAAGTCGGCCGCTTAACCGACTGAGCCACCCAGGCGCCCCAGGTTCAGCATTTTAATGTGTCCCCCGGTGATCCCTCTGCACACGGGCTGAGGTACTTGGATTAGCAGCAGCAGTTAATTATGGGCTTATTTTGTGTCAAGGCTGTTCTAACAACTTTACATACATCAGTTTATTTACAGTCTTCACAACTCTTAGGAGGTTGGTATCCTCACTTTACGACTGAGGAAACGGAGCCAGATTACAGACTTAACCAGTAAAGGGAGTAAGGTTTCAGTGCCGGCAGCTGGATTCGGACCCCACGCTCTTGGCCACTCTGCTTCACCTAGTTTTCCTTCCAAGTGACTCCAGAAAATTATAAGGTCGGAGGGTAACTGGAGTCAAATTTGGAGTGGGGAAAGCTGTGGACTTTATGGTGTGGACTTAAGGACTTACTTTGGTAGTGAATGAGAAAGGGTGGACTGTGGTGAGGGTAAATCCTATATACCAGCTAGGTGTGTGAAAGCAGTTAACTCCTTCAGAACCTTTTATGATTTCAGTACAACTTTTATTTGAACGTGTATTACACGCATTGTTTAAAATGCGTTACTTTAGGGGCCCTGGGTGGCTCGGTTGAATGTCCGACTCTTGTTTTTGGCTTAGGTCACGATCCCAGGGTCATGGGATTCAAGCCCCACATCGGGCTCTTTGAGTGTGGAGCCTGCTTAAGATTCTCTCCCTCTCTCCCTCTCCCCTACTTGCTTACCCTCTCTCTAAAAAAAAATATATATATATATATATACATATATATGTATATAAAACCTTTAAAAAACCAGGGCGCCTGGGTGGCTCAGTCGGTTAAGCGTCGGACTTCAGCTCAGGTCACAATCTCACGGTCCGTGAGTTCGAGCCCCGCGTCAGGCTCTGGGCTGATGGCTCAGAGCCTGGAGCCTGCTTCCGATTCTGTGTGTCTCCCTCTCTCTCTGCCCCTCCCCCATTCATGCTCTGTCTCTCTCTGTCCCCAAAATAAATAAACGTTAAAAAAAATTTTTTTTAAAAACCAAAATGCTTTATTTTTTTCATCATAATATGTTCTTTAATCCCCACCCCTTGGTTCCCTCGTGCCCCCACTCACCTCCCCTCTGGTAATGGTCAGTTGTTGTCCAGAGTTATGAGTCTGCTTCTTGGTTTGTCTCTATTTTCCCTCCTTTGCTTTTTTTTTTAATTCCACATTGAGTGAAATCATGTGGTATTTCTCTTTCTCAGATTTATTTCACTTAGCATTATACTCTGCTCTATCCATGTTGTTGCAAATGGCAAGATTTCATGCTTTTTATTTATTTTTAAAGTTAGAGAGAGTGGGAGTGAGAATCTGAGCTGTCAGCACCGAGCCTGATGCAGAGCTTGATCCCACAAACCATGAGATCATGACTTGAGCCAAAATCAAGAGTCAGATACTTAACCAACTAGGCCACCCAGGCACCTCCCATTCTTTTTTATAGTATTTTATTATTTTTATTTATTTTTAAATTAAAAAACTTTTTTTAAATGTTCATTTTGGAGAGAGAGAGAGTGTGTGTGAGCAGAGGAGGGGCAGAGAGAGAGGGAGACAGAATCCTAAGCAGGCTCCAGGCTCTGAGCTGTCAGTACAGAGCCCGACATGGGGCTCAAACCCATAAACTGTGAGATTATGACCTGAGCTGAAGTCAGACACTTAACTGAGCCGCCTAGGTGCCCCTATTAATTTATTTTTAAAGTTTATTTATTTTGAGAGAGAGCACACACAAGCAGAAGAGGAACAGAGGGAATCCCAAGCAGGCTCCACACCGTCAGCACAGAGTCCGACGCGGGGCTCAATCCCACAAACCGTGACATCATGACCTGAGCCGAAATCAAGAGATGCTTAACTGACTCAGCCACCCAGGCGGCCCTTTTTTATTTTTATGGCTGAATAATACTCCATTGTGTTTATATATACACTATATTTTCTTTACCCATTTATCTATGGATGGACACTTGGGCTGCTTCCATAGTTTGGCAATTCTAAATAATGCCGCAATAAATAATGGTGCGTGTATCCCTTTGAATTAGTGTCTTTGTATTCTTTGGGTAAATACCCCGTAGTGTGATTGCTGGATGGTAGGGTAGTTTTTTGTTTGTTTTTTAAGTTTATTTGAGAGACAGAGAGAGGGAGAGGTGGTTCTGGTTTTAACCTTGAGGAGCCTCCATACTGTGTTCAGTGGCTGCACCGGTTTGCATTCCCACCAGTGCATGAGGGTTCCTTTTTCTCTGCATCTTCGCCAACACTTGTTTCTTATGTTTTTGATTTTGGCCATTCTGACAGGTGTGAGGTGATATCTCATCGTGGTTTTGATTTGTATTTCCCTGATGGTAAGGGATGATGAGCATCTTTTCATGTGTCTGTTAGCCATCTGTTTCTTCTTTAAAATGCATTACTGGGGCACCTGGGTGGCTCAGTCGGTTCAGCAGCCGACTTCGGCTCAGGTCACGATCTCACACTCCGTGAGTTCGACTCGAGCCCCGCGTCGGGCTCTGTGCTGACCGCTCAGAGCCTGGAGCCTGTTTCAGATTCTGTGTCTCCCTCTCTCTCTGACCCTCCCCCGTTCATGCTCTGTCTCTGTCTCAAAAATAAACTTAAAAAAAAAAAATTAAAAAAATAATAAAATGCATTACTTTTTTACAGGGTTATTTGCTTTTTGTCAATAGGCAAACCCTATTTGGCCTGCTTGTGAGACTGGCCAAAGAGGGTTATGCCAGCCTCAGGAAGTCTATAAGAGGAAATCCTTTACTGTTCTCCCTGATCTCACAAGGCTGGATAAACAACACAGGGCTAAAAAGTTACTTACTTCTGGGAAACACTTACTACTCTTAATGCATATGCTGGGCATAAAGCACACCAGAAAACTAGTTTCCTAAGAGGCTTAAAGAATAATATATATATGTAAAACTCATGGGACTGTAAATGAGAGTCAAGCTGGGAATTCCCATGTACTAGGCAACTATTCAAGCCATTTAAGGTAGAAAGCAAGGCAGATACTGTTTTTCTTGGAATGTGTTCTATATTTCTAAAGTGTGATGATGAAATTAACCCCGGAAGAGACTCAACCCATTATCTTACATCCATAAAATTCTTTGCAGCTTTTTTAGTAAATGTTGAGTAACTTACCGAAGAGACAGTTGGTAAAGGAGGGTGTCTTGCATTTCCTCTTCATGTAAACAACAAGAGCTAGTTGGGATAATTTTTAATTTTTTTTAATTGATTTTTTAAAAAATTTATATCCAAGCTAGTTAGCATATAGTGCAACAATGATTCAGTAGATTCCTTAATGCCCCTTGCCCATTTAGCCCATCCCCCCCTCCCACAACCCCTCCAGTAACCGTTTGTTCTCCATATTTGTATCTCTTTTTTTGTCCCCCTCCGTTTTTATATTTTTGCTTTCCTTATGTTCATCTGTTTTGTATCTTGAAGTCTTCATAGGAGTGAAGTCATATGATATTTGTCTTTCCCTAATTTCGCCTAGCATAATACCCTCTAGTTCCATCCACTTAGTTGCAAATGGCAAGATTTCATTCTTTTTGAATGCTGAGTAATATTACATTGTATATATACCACATCTTTATCCATTCATCCATCGATGGGACATTTGGGCTCTTTCCATACTTTGGTTATTGCTGATAGTGCTCTAGCTGGGATAATTTATATACAGCCTATGAATTCTGTCTGCTGCTGAGGTTAAGGGAGCTTAAAAAAAAGTCCCCCATGGGGCACCTGGGTGGCTCAGTCAGTTACGTGTCTGACTTTGGCTCACGTCATGATCTTACCGTTCATGGGTTTGGGCCCTGTGTGTCGGGCTCTGTGCTGACAGCTCAGAGCCTGGAACCTGGTTCAGATTCTGTGTCTCCCTCTCTCTCTGCCCCTCCCCCACTCACACTCTGTCTCATTCTGTCTCTCAAAAATAAATAAATGTAAGACTAAAAAATAATAAAAAATGAAAGAAAAAAAAAAAGTCCTCTAGCAAGCATGCCAAGGCTGAAACAGCATGTTCGAAAGTGACGAAACCTCCCTGCCGGCGGCTGTGCTTTTGCCATTTACCTTTCTATGAAATCCTGGCTCAAATGCAGCCACATCCACATATCCATCCATATTCTGTTCCTCCCTTGTCAGCTACCAGCAGATTCTTCCTCACTCATGTGCTTGCTTTCCCACATAGGGGCACAGGTTCTGGGAGGAAGGAACTGACCTCTCTCAGAGACCTGTGATTGCTTACAGAAGGCACTCAGTACTTTGAATAAAAAAGGACACCCTTCAAAGACTAAAGCGTATTAAAGAACCGCTCCGATACAACTCAACTTTAACATTTTATTTTGTGTAAAAAAGGGCAAATTTAGTGAATTATTTTCATCTTGTACACAAAGTTATAATTTTAATGCTTTTCACATCCATGCTGAAAATTTGCAGTTTGGTAAAAATGAAAGGAACATAAGTTTCTCTGAAGGAATTTTTCACGCCATTATATACACTTCCTGAGAAAGTCTCAAACACTTTCTCAATGATCACAAGTTACCAAGAAAATAAAAGATTAAATTTGTACAGATATTGATCTATATATCAAATACATACAGAAATGATGTAAAAACCTTATGCAGTTTACTTTGACCTCTGTCCTCAAAAGATTTGCTCAGGGACAGATGCTTTTCTTTTGTATAAATGACTGTGGCTTTATTTAAAATATGAAAATCAAAGGAAGCAACCCAGTTTAATCACAGTATTTTTAAAATCCCTTCCCAATAGTAAAGGATCATTACCAAATATATAGCACCATAATACAAATATTGATGGGAGAGGGTATTCACATCACGCAAAATTAATATAATAAAAACAAACAAACACTGAAAACCCGTGTTAGTATCCGTAGAAGTTGTTGATAACAGCTTTAGCTTTCCTCATACACAGCAAGGAAAAGGTTAAAAGAGTTTAAACTACCAAAAATCCCCAAATAATCCTAACAGGAAAAAAATGAAAGCAAACCCAAGGTCAGCAGTACATTTTGAACCGTAAAAGAGAATGGGGCTATTGGGTTGTACGACTGGAGTTATGGCTAAGACACCAATCTCCTCTGCACTGACTTATTTCCTGTTTATCAGCGGCAGGAGTTAGAGCCTGAATGATGAGGAGGGCTTCAGATTGTGTTTAGGCTGCTAGGAAGTCCTTGCCAACCTTTAGCTGTTGGTCACGGGGTCAAGACAGGTAACACTTGGCGAACAGGTGGGAAATTCGAAAACACTCAGAGCCTGGTTTTGCTATATAATTGGAAGCTTACAGGACCTGGCTACAAATGAGCATTGTACACAACTCATTACCGGGCTCCAAATCAAATCCCTCCTGGGTTTCTCAGGTCCCTGCAGAGCCCCAGAGCCCAAGGTACTGGCAAAGTGCACCATGCAGCTGCTTCCTGTGCCCCTGTCACGTGTCATGGAACCAGAGCCTGAGAACGAAGATCGTGGTAAGCCCTGCTTTGGAAGTCTTCCAGGCTTTAAGTTTATGGGAAGATTCTTTAAGTTAAAGATTTGGGAAGTGTGAGGATGTCACATTTACAGTAGGTCCCTCTCAGTAAGGTTGTTTAAGATAAATATCCAGTAATTTAACAGCTGAATTCACATATATTTGACACGTGAGAATCAACCTGGCGTTGATATGATCTGCATTTATGCCCCTAAAGAGTCAGTATTAAGAAATGTTGACATGCGATTCCATACATTCTTACACTATAAAGTAACAAATTTTACTTCCAGTAGCAACTACAAAACCTTATGTTATTAACCCCTCTTGCATAGAATGAGGTAAACCTGTGCGTATTACCAATGCTATTTATTCCCAAAAGTAGAGCAATATTTTAGAAAATAAATTGCTGGTTTTTAATGTTCTATGCATTTTAAAATTCAAACAAAAATCTTACCTAAAATGGTCTCCTGGGGCTTTCCATTACCATTTTTTTAAAGCATTCCATAGGCTGAAGGACTTTAGAGGTTAATCATTTTGATTAATTTCTAATTAGCCCTACCTATATTCCAGAGGAGATGGCCAATGTTACCACTCTGAAGAGGCCAGGCTAAGACCCAGAAGCACTTCTAGAACAGATGCAATTAATTCCTGAGAGTTTAGTTTATGAACCTCACTGGTAAACGCTAGAGCTCTCTCATTCAGTCACAACTCAGAAGGTCTGAAAAATGCAGAGAGCAAACCTTTCACCAATTTACCCTTGTATCCTTTTTTGAAAGGAAGCCATGTGAATTTTAAAATAGGGAATGTCTGAAATGGTCCAAATCAGTTATTATCGTTAAAATTAATTTTGAATACAATTAAAAGACAATTCATACTATATATATATATATATTTATATTTATATATATGGAATTTTAAGAAAATTAAATTCTCTTTCAAATTAGTTTTCTAACAAATCCAGGATAGTTAAAAGCAGAGCTGGAATGATTTTGAAATCTAAACGGATTTTTGGCTTTAAACAACTCTGAATTTGATTCCACTGGTAATACAGCAGAACATCTGTTTTGGGGTGTGGTTATACCAAGTATCATCTAACTGATGGAGGGAAATGGTAGAGGCCTGACCAGAATCCCTCATGTGGGGTATCTTTAGTAAGGAAAATAAAATGAACTACGGACAATATTGCATTTTCCCCAACCCCTCGACATGTAGACTGAAATCCTGTATATCTTGTCAACCATTCCAGTTTAACACTTTAGTGTTAGGATAATTTTAATCTTTTTTTTTTTTTTTTTAATTAAAAGAGAACATATAAAAGTATCCAGAGTTCTTCCAGTTTCATATAGAACTCCAAATAAATTTTCACAGAATGAAAAACATTTCTGTACAAACATTTAAAATGGGCTGCAATAAAATGCCAACAAGCAGAATTAATTACCCCTTCCATGATCCTATGTGGTGATGAACCCTCCTTGGGAGGGGGGTTCAGTTGCATATTTCTGCAGCAAAGGAAGCTGGAGATGTGACTGGCCTAACTTCTAAAATCCCAAAATCTCCCAACAGGTACCAAAAAGGTTCATTTGTAATGACAGTTCATTTGCATTTACAACTATATCCTTCTTTTAAATCATTTCCTTCAATCCTGCTACCTAAACTTTAATCTTACCAAAAAGTTAGAATTTCAGTTGTTAACAATGCACATAAATCCAAACTTGGAAAATATTACAAAATTCTTCCAAAAGCTTCAAATACAACACAAAAATTGTCCATCTTTATAAATTGAAAAATTTCCCCCCACGACTAAAATAGTTTCCCCACCCACCTGAAAAATCTGGAACTGAAATTTTCTATGTTTAGCAAAATGTCCCAGTGGAATAGCCCCGCTGTACAGCTCGGTTGGTTATAAATCAGTCCTGTTTTGTAAAACCCCTCCCTCCCGCCCCTGGGTCCGGAGCCTGCCTCAGGGCTCCTGTTTGATGTAGAAGCTGGCAGAGCCATTGCTCTCCTGATCGGACGCTCCTTGGAGGAAATTATAATCCTCTCCATCTATCAACTCCTCCTTCAGCTGCAATGTAGTCACTGCATGAGAGAGATAAATGCGGGGGATGTGATTAAGCCTTTCTGGAAAATTCAGATTACTTTCAGTCTTCAGGTTCCACCAGCTTTATACAGTTAATAAGACTTCTTCATGTCTTCCATAACTCTTAAAATTAACCCCCAGAAGTATGAACCTTTAACTCACTTTAATTCTTAAAATATATTGGCAGTTAAGAAAGTCCCAGAAAGGAACAATGCCGTAATCTAGACACTGCACAATGAACCTCTTCAATGAAGTGGTCAAGTTAATAGTGATCGCTGATTTGATAAGAATAATTTGAATTTTTCTTATAACTAAGTATTCACTTTTATGTCAATGTCTATACAACAGTGACGCATTTCTTGCATGATTCTGAACTCTAATATTTAAAATAAGTGACGTTAATAAATGACTTCAATATAATCTTATCATCTCCAAGGAGTACCTTCATTAAAAAGACTCCCTGTAGAAAAAAGATATAAATTTGATAATAATAGTAAAATAGTATTATAAATAATATAAAGTATGATATCATCTATGATAGACATGTTATATTTATACATAATTTTCATATTCATAAAAATAAGTCATAAATCTGATATTGGATAAACACCTATATTAAAACTAAAATCCTGGAAAACTTGAACAATTATTTTAGGTAAAATAAAACTTTACTGACATCAGCAATATGAAAATCATTGGTGCAAAATGGCTAATGATGGCAATGGCATCACCTAACAGCAATACTGCCTGAGTCCTTATCGGAGGATCTGAGGACTTCCTTTTTTCAAATTTTAAGTAGGCTCCACGCCTAACATGGAACTTGAACACATGACCCTGAGACTGAGTTGCATGTTCTACCGACTGGGCCAGGCAGGTGCCCCTGATGACTTCCTTTTTAATGAAGACAAACCCAACAGTCTAGGCGGTCCTCGATTCATAAACAGGCCATGTTCCAGTAAGTCTTTATTTCTGTGGACAACTGTTTTTAAGTTTCTAGTATTTTCAGTGGGGTTTAGATTTCTTGATATCCACTGAAGTCATGGCTAGTCAGAATCGTTAGGGACAGGAAGGCTTCTTTCTAATGCATGGGCAAAGACGAAAAAAATTTTTTTCTTTGCTGGGCCCCGCAGTGGCCTTGGGCAAAAACTTTAGGCTATTTAATACCGAAATTTTCCTTTTTTAAAAAAATAAATCCCTCTTAAGTTACTGTCCTTCAACACAATTATCCAGTAACTTCAGATTCCTCTGAATCCTTTCCTGGAGGTTCATGGTCTACTGTTACTTCCTACAGAACTCTCCTTCAAAAAATTACTTTCCTACTTTTTAAATAAAAATGTTCTCAGCTAGGTGCTAAAAACTAGTCTTAGTAACCACCAACTTCTCAGAAAGGTATTCAGGTTTCTTAAAGAAGTTACCGTTTAACCAAAATTGGGCTGGTCAAGCTCCAAATACTGGAAATGGGTGGTCCTGTATGCTAACACACTGACTGGGATCCAATCCCACAGTAAGCGGTGCTCACTTCCTTCTCCAATTTCTTTAGCACAAGGATGTGTTAAATCAGAGGTCACAAACTGTGTCCTTCCCACTCCCTCCTCCCATGGTTCTTTTAAATTTGACTGAATATTTGGAAACAAGAGATTTCCCGTTAAGACCCTGGAAAGTAGGGACACTTGGCCACAGACAGCCAGCTTTTCCAGGGGCTGTGGCTGGGGGAACTGACTGCGAGCGCAAGCCTCCCTGGGCCGCGGTGCCTGCCACAATCGCGTTTGAGCAACGTGTGACTCCCACCCATGCTGGCTGTGTTACTCTCTGAGATAACTCGTCTTCAAATCAAAGGTGCAAGTTTTGTTTTTTCCATTACGGATCTTTTCATTACAATTGGAACAAGACGATGTGCACATATATGGAATGTAAACTGGGAACTGCTTATACAGAAAGGAAAAAGTCAATTTATGAGAAGAATTAGGGCTCAGAGAGTATTTAGATGAACAGTAAACCAATTAAGTTTACCTGAATCACTAACTAGATAGTACCACCATGTGGAACAATATTAAAATGGTTATATTTTTAAAGTCAAGTAGTGCAGTCGCAGAAAAATACTTTCTTCCTGATCATAGTTACAAAGATTAGTTTAAAAAATAGTGGTCTTTCCGGTGCCTGGCTGGCTCAGTTGGTAAGGCAATGGACTCTTGATCTCAGGGTGGTGAGTTTGAGCCCCACACTGGGTGTAGAGATTACTTACAAATAAAATCTTTAAAAGAATAGTGGTATTTGATATCTTAATAATTTAAAGAATAATCTTTTGAGAGAGGTCAATTCACTTCATTTTACTTTAGTATTTGTTTTGGTAATGGTGTTAAAAAATTTAATAGTCCAAAGACAGAAAAGTGAATACACTAAGCCTATAATAACAGCAAAACAAACACCAATCAGACTGTTGGGAAACTCAAAGTAAACATGACTGTGCAGTTGTTCTTTTGCGTAATATAATTAACAATACTTTTATGGAGACTATCAAGAATATAATAGTCAACCTTTAAATCTAACCAACACATATTAATTGTTAAGGACATTTGAACAATACCATGAAAATAAATACATGGAAAAGAAAAAAAAACAAAAACAAACAACAAACCATGTTTCATTAAAGGTGCAGTACCCACAATAAAAGGTTGGTTAAAACAGTATATTGTTCTAGGATGATCAGATGGCTAAATGAATGAGAAAAGAGTTCCTGTGCTTCAGACCAAACGTTCCATTCAAATGGATGTTTGTTTTTTTGAAATGGGACAAAGGTAAGTCGAGATTCTAAAGCACATCCTGAAACTATCTGCATTTACTATAAACAACAAATTTCTGGAGTATGCTTCCACTCATGTTAAAATATGGAAATAATGTGCTTAAAAAAAAGTAACTCAAGAGGAAGGTGAAAGGCTCACTCAGACGTGGAATGCTTTGATGCACAGTCTGACGGTTTTCATGGAACCTAAAACAATGCCGGTCTGGTATCTTCACACGAATCATTTCTCCTTTCTAGGCCTTATACTCAATGAATGATGGATGAAATAAAATAGATCCTGTGGCTGAATGCGGCGCAAGTGCATTTTTCTAGCTCCGTTTTTAAAAGGAAGTCACTTTGCTGACTCTCATCACTAATATTTCAGGAGATGAACTAATGGAAATCATATTTTCCTAGCTGGAAGTCCAGAAGTAATAAAATTCTGAGTAGCTAATCAAACTGTAGCTTCCAGGTAGGTCAGATAGCAATGTAGTACCACACAGTTTCACCAGAGTAAAATCACACCAAGTCCCACACGATGTGCCCCCAGCTCAGAAGACACTACAGACACCGGTGGAAGAAGGAAGTCACTTAGGAGACCCTGTGGTTTCCATCCCATGCATGTACACTAAGTTCTTGGGTTCTGCCAATCCTAGAACTTAGGTTCTATTATACATGAATTAGTAACATCTTACAAAATGTGACACGCACCTTCTAAATTAGTCTAATTCTTAAAACCCAATAAAAACGCCAATAAATCCAACAAAACTCAATAAAAATTCAAACGTATTCAGAGCTCACAATATCTATAGTTAATTGCTTAAAGACTATTTCATAAATAACAAGGTCAAAACAAAAGAGACAAACAAGAAAAGAAACTGAAATGCTCTTTAGATAGACTTTAAATGTTTTTCCATTAAAGAGCAGATAAACTCATATTTGCAGTCCTCATCTACTTTTTATACAAAAGAGAGTAATTTCTTCTAGAAATAAGGATATTATTAGAGTGATCTTCAGGAAGACAGAGTAGGAAGAATGATGATGACCTAATACCCTGGTAAGGAGACTAAAGCTAAAGAACGTATCTTAAAAATGGCACTCCTGTCCCCCACCCCCCAAAACCCCCAAGTCCCCCAAAACTTCAGGTATAAAGATATTACGAACAGAGGAGGAAGAAGAAGAAAACACAGCTAGGTATTAACACCCATCAGGGTTTTCAACATACAAAAGGCATTTTAAAGAATACGGATTAAATAAAACAAGGGAGTTTAAAAGCAATAATTAGGATATGGCAGAACAGATGCCAAGGGTAAGACAACTCTGGCTTCTAAGTGCTCTCCTCCGCACTTCTGTCTGAGGTTCATCACACGCAAGTGAAACCTTTCTAGTATTTTATGGTGCTATGTTTGTTCTTAGCAATTACAAAGGGCAAAATATTTTGCATTCCTTACAAGCTAGTAGCTTCGCCAAACCAATTAAATTCAAATTAAATGTCACTTACTTAATCACTGTGAGTACATAAGCGTGAAATAATGGGAATTAAATTTTACTCAAATTCAACACCAAAATTACACAAGACTGTATTTCCAAGTCCATGTTATTCAACTAAGATTGTGGTAAATGTTACCACCAGAACCAAAATTCCATGGGAATGCAAAGCCTCATATTCGGCTCTGATTAATCAGACTGATCCCTAACGGTGTGCTTCTCCCCTGGTCAAGCTACATGGAATTCTGCAATGGAAAATGTTCAGCCATTTTAATGAAACCACGAACCAGGACATGCTGCCTCTCAATTCCACCAACTGAAATGATGAGCTTTCTCCTAATCTGAAGCTCAGAAGTGGTTTATAATAAAATAAAAACCCCTCCCTGATGACTTAACTTAGTGAAGTGACTACCAAGGACTAGTGAAGATGAAGTTTTTAGTTGAAAGAAAAATAAAAATTTAATGAGTCAGCATCTGTCACGCCAGACCATGCTTTTGTCTCCCACCGCCCTGCCCAGACTTTCACCCCCTGTAGTACCTGAGGTGCTGACAGGACTATTACCTGTTTTGAGGCTGGGAATGAACTCTCGGCTAGTGCTGGGAGGTGGGAAGGCCTCCGGGGCTGTCTGTGCTGGAGGAGGAGTCAACTCTTCGTCACCAGAGAAGCTCCTCCGCACCCCACCTGTCATGGGCAGGCTCGACAAACTGACAGGCTTCTTCCCAACTGGCATCTTCCTCTCTAAATATCAAGTCAGACTAAAGTAAGCTTTTACTTACATGCGTGGTAAGAAAAGTGCAATATAACTAGGAAAGATTATGTTGCATAGGATACTCTGAAAAGAGAACCAACTATGCAAGGTCTGTGTTTCTGAAAACAAGGAGTGTGAGTGTGTGTACACGTGGGTGTGTATGTTGGGGGTGAATGGGGGGGGGGAGATTATTTCTGGTCTCTGAGAGCCTGGTAATCCTGGTTCCTGACTCTCTTAAACAAAAAAAAAAAGGATATACACACACGCTAATACATAAATAAATTATATATATATATATATATATTTTAAATGTTTGTTTATTTTTGAGAGAGAACGTAAGTGCAAGTGGGGGAGGGGCAGAGAGAGAGACAGAGAGAGGGGAGCGGGGGAGAGAGAGAAGGAGACAGAGAATCCAAAGCAGGCTCAGAGCTATCAGCATAGAGCCTGAGGCAGGGATCAAACCCATGAACCATGAGATCATGACCCGAGCCAAAGTCAGACGCTTCACCCACTGACACAACCAGGTGCTCCTCTGGTTCCTGATTCTTAAATCAATTAAAAAAAAACAAAGCACGGTGCCTGGCTGGCTGTCAATGAAGCATGCTGACTCTTGATCTCAGGGTCATGAGTGTGAGCCCCATGTTGGGTGTAGAGATTACTTAAAAACAAAATACTTAAAAACATATAAAACAAAACAAAATGAACTACAGAGAGCATTTTGTGTGGAGAATAGCTGGCTAACTTCCTTCAAGAAAATTTTAGCTTGAGGGGGTTGACAATCCAACAGGAGAGAAAGAAGGTTTTAAAACCCGACTGCAGGGTAGCATTCCACTGCCCAGACAAGGCCAAACACTGGCTTTCAGGGAGAATCAGTTGAATAAATGTAGTATCCAGGTGGCAGGATTGTACCGATATGAAATGTGTTCCCCTACCTTCTGGTTTATAGTCTAGTCTTTTAGATAACACTTGTAATTCTTACACTGAAAACCATTTCTAAAATATAAAGCTTGTTGCCCGCAAGTACTTAAGCAATCTAATATCTTCTGAAACGCCCTTTTGATTATAGTTTCCTAAGCAAACATAAGCCTTCGAAGACTTATACAATGCTTTCACCAGCAAAAAAAGTACACTAAACTTTGCAAATAGTGAACCACCAACATATTCCATTAGTCAGGTTGAAAGCTAAAGGATACTTACATATCTCTGGGACTAGAAATTATACCTGTTTTCTTCCAGAGTATACAAATGACTCAGGCAAGAGCAATCAGAACTTAGGCTTCATGAAATCAGGGCTACAAGATAAATCTAAGTTACACCGTACCTCCTATGTAAAATGGTCTGATAACTAAGCTAGAAGTAATCGCAAGTACACATTCAACTTGCAGCTGCCAAACCAAAATCACGTGCAGCAATCGTTTAGACTTTTCCTCATGTCCTACATACTCGCAAGTTAAAACGCAAGGAGGTTCTCCAACTCTCTCCTACCTGTAACAGCCCCTGAAGATGGTTCAGAAATTAGTGCTGGGTTTCCTGCTCTAGAATTACTAAACCTTGAAAAAATTAAGGCTTTTCAGATTGGACAGATCACATGCATACGACGGTCTATATGATCCGCTTGGCAGAACATGACCCTATTTTCTAAAAGCACTAGAAGTTGTCCCTCTATAGAATGAACACAGATCATTACAAAATAAGCTAGGACAATGAAGCCAACCATCTATTTCTGTTTAAAAAAAAAAAAAAAAAAAAAAAAGACCAACCAAACAAAAACACAACACTACCAAAGAACACACTGGTGGAGGATTTTCAGGACAAAAAGACCAAAGAGCTAGAAGATGAAACCACAGAGCCATAAAGAATCTGTAGGCAAATTTAAAAACAATAGGGTTTGTGGCCAATCTGCTGTTGACATTGCATATGCAATGGACAAATTAGGTTCATGGACCCCAAAATCTTTCTTATTGGGGCAAGTAAAGTTTTGTGGGAAAAATTTCTAATCAACTATCTGGTGAGCATTATAAAAAAATAAAAGGAACAGAGAGTACCCTCACAATGAAGACTGCTTCTTCTTCATTCACATGGCACTATATTCCTTATCCTCAATTCCAAAATCCACAGTTTTTCTGTAAAACTTTGGCAACAAAACCAGATCTCACTTGGTGATACTATTTATAATCTTTATTTGGCCCACTTAATGTAAACATTTACATATATTTTGTCTCAGAAAATGTGCCAGAGTCTGTAAGCAGTGTTACATAATATATGCTACGTACTACACTTCTTTTCTAAAATCTGAAAAATTCTGAATTCCAAAACACATCTGGTCCCAAAGGTTTCTAATAAGGGACTGTGGCTTTATAGTCCTTTTCCTTCATATGTCCAAAGGACAAGTTAAAGGCATCAAAGATGATGCCTTTGCATTCAATATTGCTCTCAATATCGAGAGCTCTTGCAATGTTACAGTTAAAGAACATGTTATACATTTAAAGCTGAATTCCTTTTTCCAGCTAACCCAGAAATGCGGTACTATTAAATGTCACTATAAACTGGCATACTGATATCACTTCGTTAGTTTCTTACTTCTTCCCATGGCCCATTAATCCAAAATAATTAAACCCCGTAAGCTGGAAACAAACCCGCAAGAGTCACAGTGAGGGAGGTGTGTGAATTGTGTACCCAGTGCTCAGAAATTAGTCCTAAAAATTGTATGTCACATAGCCACGGAGTAATAAATGTTTGTAACACCTTGGGAAAAAAATTCTGAAATCTCTCTCAGTCTTGTCCAATAGAAAGTGAGAAGACAGGCCAAAGCAGGCTGTGCTATCTAATCTCACAGAAAGCTTAGAGATCACATGTGCTATGGTTAGTCCACTGACAAAGCTGCCTTGTGAATTCTTCCTCATCATTTCCAGATATGTTGGGGATTGCTTCCATCTGCCTGTCTGGCAATGCTCTCTAAAGTTCTTTTAGGTGAATATCAAACATGGCAAGCAGCTAGTGGGCAAAATAACTCTGGGCAAATGGGAAACCTATACCTCTAATATAAAAGAGAGCGCGAGAGAAAGGCCTGGAGGTTATCCCTGTTGAATCTGACTTGGGTTCCATGCCGGGAGGACATGAGAGCACCATGGCAGTGGGTGGGGAAAGTTTGCAGTCCCCAGTGAGAAAGAAATTATACATAAATGACGATAATCAGAAAGTAAGGGTATATTTGGTTCTTCATGCTGCTTCAGTCTCTTGGTTGTTAATGAGACAGATTAACACTTATTTGAACATATGGCAAGTCAGCTTGAAAAATCTGTTTTAGTTTTAATCCTCAAACATACTTTTTACTTTTAAAAATATCCTTACATAAAAATAATCTGATCTCAGAACGAAATATTCCATGACAAGTTTCGTGAAGAGAAAAACTTGTGGTTTCCTATGGTGGGGGGACTTTGAAAAGAATCATATCTTTAGATATGATTAGAGTTATCAGTGTTATCAACAGAGTTATCAATATCAGTATCAGAGTTATCAATAGAGTTATCAACTCATATGAATAGAGTTATCAATGTATTTTATTATGTTATTTTGGCTATTAATGGCCATAATCATTCACTGTAAGGTAAAACATAATATAGAAAACACACTTTAAAAAAATATTCTTAAGCCTGACTTTGTTAGCCATCAACTTGAGTTTTGTGTAAGTCTCATTCTAGAAAGATTGTTTTGGTTTATGAAGGATGGGTTTCCTAGGCTCCAAGTCTCTTGTAAGTATCAAGCATTTATTTTTTTAAAGTTTAAAAAAAAGAATTAATTTTCAGTAGGTTTGCATATTATTTCAAGAACTACTTGTATTCTCTTCTTTACCATATAGGTTTTAAAATATGATGGTAATCATGTTTCCTGTCAACTAAAACATAAGTGTTTCTCATTATTGAAAAGGTTTGCCTTTTATGGCATACTGCACCTTTAAGCATAATTTACATAATGCACAGTCATCGGCTCTCATATGGTATATTCGTTTCTGTGCAAGAAAACCATGACCCCAACTGGTTAATAACTTAGAAAATATATATAAACACCATGTGGTGACCCACTTTTCTTATGTCCTTTGTATTGCTGGGACTTAGCCTTTTTCTTCTGTTTTGATGAACCTGATTGGCTTTCTCTTGATGCTGAAAAATAAAAGGGAAAATTGGTACCAGATAAGCACTGCAAGCATACAACTCTAGATACAACTTAGATAGATTATCTTTACCAAGGCCATTATACTTCTAAAAGTACATGATGCTTTGAAAATAAGGGTGCTTGTTCCTGTAAAACTCATGATACCACAGATGCCACTACTTAATAAGCATTTATTTTATATATATATATACACACACACACACACACACACACACACACATACACACACACACATATGTATACCAATAAATTTTAGCTTATACTTTCAAACGCGTTAAGAAAAGTCTAATTTGGTGGGTGCTCTTACTGTCGTGTCTCTACAGTCATCATGTAACCGACTACTGAGTTCACACTGCCATGGTACTCATGGTCTGATTCTGGGATATTGTTGGTGAATCTTAAGATCTTACCTGGCAACCAATCAGATAAAGGAATATTCTTGTCCTGTGAGCTCACAAGATGATTTATGTGAAATAGTCCTCTGGAGAATTGCTGATTTTTACAAAAGGACACCTTTTCTGTATACCAACTTACACTGTGATGCTGGAGGCTGTAGCTGATATCCAGTTAATTGACACCACCCTACAGGATAGAGGTCAGGGGACTCACAGTCTACCCACTGATCATACTCTTCTTCCCATCCATCAAAATGTATCCTCAAGAGACGATGAATAATTCGAGTGACTGTGGCTACACATATTAACCGTGGCTCCATGAGATCTACTGCTTCTAATTTCATTCCTACACGAAATCCGTGATTTGGAACATCCTGACATGGAGAAGCACAACAGGAACACTGGTGAGAAGAAGTATGCCCGAGTCCACCATCACTAAGAAACAAAAGCAGCGACGGATCCAAATAACCTAATTTAAACCAAAAAAATTCGCAAATTCTTCTCTAATTATTAAAGCATGTGAAGGTGAAGCATTTCAGAACTAGTCAGGAAATGTATTAATTTCTGTTTTACTCAGATTAAAAATGAAGCAAAGTTTGAAAACAAGCTTCATTTCCTAGGTAAAGAAAATATATTGTTCTGTTTACACTAATCTCCATTAAGAAGTTCTAATATCAAGCAAACACATTTTGACCAACAATGATCTGCATTCGTGAGGCATCAAAAAAATTCCACATAATTATGCCATTATTTAAATTTACCTTATTAAATAGTTTTACTGGTGCTGCAATGGAGCCAGTTTCCCTGAGGTAGTCAAACCATTTAAAAGGAAGTTTTGTGTAACCTGAAAAAACACACCTGATTTAACTGGCAGTTCATTTAAAATTACCATCATATTAAAACGTAGATATAAAAGGTTAACTCAGTACACACTAAAATCTCGGGATTTTAGATTATATAATAAACTTTAACTCTTGCACTCACATTATTTAATGCAATAATTCCTCCATGTTATAAGGATTTCTTCTTTTTCTAGACAGACACAGGTGCACCTACTTACCCAATGCAAGAGTGTCTCTCTCCTGTCTACCAGAAGAATTATAAACTTTTGCTTTTGTAATCCTACGCTTAGGATAGTCTAGCATTTCATATGTCACAGTGATATTTTTCTGCTGGGCAAATACTATTTTATAGGCCTCTGTTTTTAGTTTTCCCCCCTTCTTTTCTGAAGAGAAAAACCCAACGCTCAGATACTGAAATTAGGAAAGTCACTAGTTAAGACTTGAGAGCTATTTAAGGGTATGCCTTTAAAAAAAAAAAAAAGCCACATGGTATTCTAAAGATGGAAACTTGCTTTCCCTCAAAGGCTTTAGCCTGTATCTATTTTTAAAAAACGTTTATGTATGCCATAACCTACATCACCATCTCCACAGGGCTCGAGAATACCAATTCATATTACAAAATGTACAGATACGCAGGAAAAATTCTATACTAATATAATTTATCAAAGGTAGCTAGAATATAGTGCTTTATATGTGTGTAAAGCACCCCACAGCTCTTGTTATGTGTATGTATGTTTGCATATAGGAACACATGTAATATGTCCACACAGCAAAAAAAAAACCCAGGGCAGTGTTAAATGATGTAAATAGATAGCACGTAAAAAGAAGGCAAGGATAAAGACCCAGCGTTCATATTAGGATGAAATACCTCTAGGTGGAGTAAGTTCAATCATGTTAATTTCACAGAAACCAACAGGGAAAATAGAAGGGGAGGTTGCGTGATAACAGAACCAGTCAGATCCATCTGCTGCTTCTGAGCCATCGATCCCAATCATCAGGAATCCGTCAGCCAGCACCTTTCAAATTAAGAGAATTTCAAGTATTTGAAATTAGACACCACTGTTGTAAAAGTGATCCTTTAAGTGACATTCTACAAGAAATGAAAATCTACCACATAACGGTCTCCTCACTGAATTACGCTAGCAACTTGAACGGTAAGAACCTATGCGGACTGCAGTGTGCACCAGCAACAAAAGCAGGGTTACACAGAGTGACCTCAGAGGTGTAGGAAAAGCAGTGCCTTTGCGGATGGCTGAGGTGCTGGCTGCTGTGGCCCATGAAACAGGGCTGAGTGCTCCTCTCCGATTTAACCGTCTAGTCTCAGCGCGGCTCTGCGTCCTACTCGGTAACTCTACTCCTTTCCTTCTGATTTCGCAGAGGAGTTTTTCCAAACCTTTTCTACCTTTGTCAAGCTTTCACTTTCCCTCTCCTATGCTACAGATACCCACGCTCCCGTATGACAGAAACGAAGGCCACCCCGTGCAAGGGTCCCCATATTCCTTCTTTGGCACCCCTGACTATTTTAAGAGGTAGTACCCCACCCCACAAAATAACTTTTCCATCTTGTACCATTACCACTGGTACCTGGCTCCAAAAACACTATCTTGTATAATCTAACATCTCCCAATTTTCATTACATTAAAAATATTGAAAAATATTTAATTTTGAAACCGTTCACACTTATAGAAAAGGTACAAAAATAGCACAGTGAACTCCTATATACTTCACCCAGAGACCCACTTCAAGGTTTATACTATGTAACTCTTTGCAGTCTGATTTCTGTCCTGATCCTGCTAAAATGCCAAATTTCACTAGTGACCTAGTTTGTCAAATCCAGAGCCTTTCTCCCAACACTTATCCTCCTCAAACCTCAGCCTCCCTGAAATATCTGATATCCACTGACTACTCTCAACTTTCTGCGACGTTTTTTCCCAGACTCTCATTACATTACAGTCTACTGCCCGACCTTCTCACCTCTTCTGATTGGTGATGCTTCTTTTGGTAGTGTCCTTTCACATCTAATCCTTACATTTGTGATATTAGCCCTTTTCTCTCTGTTTTGCTGATATCACCCACACCCAGTGCTTCAATAACTGACCTCTACACCCACAATTTCTCCATTGACGTCAGGAGTTTGTCTCCCTCGCAGGGTCTCAGTCCTGCCTTTTCCCTGAGTGCTGCACACGCCCTCTCAGAGTCCATGCAGGCTGTCAAAGTCACCTTCAGAGGTAAGCAAGCACCAGACCCCACAACTCCCCTTAATGTTAGTTCCTCTCTCTGTGCCATGAATTCTGTCTCCACTGCACTGTTTGAGATCACTACTTTCAGGCTTCCTTTTCGGACATTTCTCCTCTTACACAGTTTAACTTTCCTGTGTTATGACCTCTATTCACGCCAGAAAGCTTCTCCAACTCACCTGTTCACCAGAGAAAGCTCAGATGGCCCGACCGAGTATTCAAAGCCTGCATGCCTGGTTCTAAATCATCTTTTAGTCTCTGCCCCCAAGTGCCTTTTTTCTAGTGGTTTCTACTATAGTGGATGTGTATAATAACTTCCTCTTGCAGCTTAACAGCTTTGCCTATATCTTTGGCAAGAGCTACCTCCATTCAGCACGGATTCTTTTTCCAAATACAGCTGACTGGGCTGGGGGCTAGTATCTAACCTTTAGGGGACGAAGCCAAAGGCTGGGCTCAGCTAGAATCTCTCTCAGTAATTACCATTAACAGACACAGAGGCTATTGTCAAGTCATGGGTCAGAACTGGACCTGAAAGGCTGTGATACAGGATGGAGCTAGCAGCCACACAGGGAGACGGAGTGAGAGGAACACCAATCACAAGAGTGAAGGAAAATGGCAGAGACTCAGAGCAGGGAAGAGATGGGACAAAGAGGCCCCGAGAATAACACTAGGTTTACAGCTTTCCAGTTCTTGTCCCTGTGTCCTTGCATGTCCGTCTGTGAGACTGCCATGTCCTTAGGGTAACTTTCTTAGAGCTAACTTGCATGGGTCTCTGTTCCTGATGAAAGAAAAGCCTTGACCACCATACTCAGTATGACTTGTTTGATGTGTACTGTACGAATGACTCAGTCTCTTCCTAAACCTGGCCTGTGCTTTCCTATCTCGATGCTTTTGTGCACATTCTCTTTCCACAACAGTTTCCTCCCTGCATCTCTGCTGAGCTGTTTTTCCCAACCTACAAGGTGAAGTTTTCAAATAGCCTCCCTTCTATAGAGCTTTCCCTGATTCCTCTGAGACAATGTGCGCTTTTATGTGAATCCCAACAGTACTGTGTACATTTAAGTCATAGTCAATCCTGTATCAAACTTATTTTTATGTATCTTACCTTGTTCTACAAGACTGTAAGCTTTTTATTTAGAGTCCAAAACAAACCTAGTGTGGCAAGCATGAACTAAGTAATTCCTGAACGAAGTTTGACGCTCTACTCACTGGACGCTTCATTCTCATTTCATGGAACAGAGCATGGCATAATGGACTGGTTCCCAAACCTGACTGTCAGAATCACTTAGACAACTTTATCATTTTTAAAACAAATACATTATCCTGTGTAATACTTCTTGTGATTCCGATCGAGTAGGTCTGGAGTAGGTCTTGGAAATCTATGTTTGAAATCATACCAGGTGACTCTGATCACTGGGTCAGGTAAAGAGGAAGAACAAAAACTTGGAGCCGGTTTTGTCTAGCTGTGTGACCTTGAGCTCAAGTGCCTGGGACATGGCAGCAACCATAACTGGTTTTAATTCTTTTGGCTCAAGGCTTTAAACTGTGCTGAAATGCAAATCGCAATTTAAGCTCCACCCTTATATAGGTAGACTCTGGATCAGTGGTTCTTAACCATGGCGGAACTGGAGAATTACCTGGGGACTTTTAAAAAATGCCAATGCAAGGGCCCCCCACCAGACTGATGAAATCGGAACAGGGTGGGGCAGGCATTTAAGAAGTCTGGTCACCTGTATTTTTTTAAGTTCCCCAGGGTGTTCTGATGCCTACGGAGAACTGAGAACCACTCTTCTAGACCTTTTCACAAACGCAGCTTCAGAAGAGAGAAAAAAAGAAGAAATAAAGTACTACCAAAAGAAGAAAAAAGGCACTAAGGGAAAAACAGTAAAGTGAAGATAAATTTGGCCTTGTTGCAATTCTGTGTTGGACTAGCTTTGACCAGAAGTAATTTAAATAAATATTCTTCCTCTAACTCAGGATACATATTTCAATAACTAGAGGCAGCAGACTCAAGATGACAATCTTGACAACAAGCTACGTAGAAAGAGAACCACTGATAAGAGAACTGAAATTTATTTCAAAATTACTACCAACCCTCTCCCCAGTGAAGATCCAGATACATACATTTTATGTCAAAATGAGCATGTTAAGGGCCTCCTTCTCCTATTACCTTAAACCCAGTTCTTACAATTGCATTTCTATACTTTAAAACCTATTGTCTTACCTTTCTAATAGTCGCGACACATATTGTGGAAAGATTTAATGGGTCTATAGCTTCCAATTTCATTCCTTCCTTGAACCATTCCCCACTCTGGTCTACTTCTTTTACCTAAAGAATTACATGAAAGCACATCGGCTGTTACAAATGTTATCATTTTAATAATAAATATTACCACTTTGAAAATGTTTACCAGATGAAAAAACCAAATGCCTTCTCCTACCTACCTAGTATTGTAACTCAAACCTCCGTCGGAGGATAGAGAGAGTTCAGGCAAATGGACAGAATTTAAGAATAATTATAATCAATAGTTGTGACACCTATGGATCACAAGGTCTTAATCCTTTTAAGTGAACAAATGTAATTGTGATTTCCATAATGTTAGGAAAAAACCCACAACCCTCTTTCAAACCTAATTTACAAATGAGGGTTCTTATAAAAACTTCTTACCTTAGCAAATAAATGTGGTGGTGTATCAAAATGTCCATCCTGTTTCTTTGTAATATCTACAAGGAAAAGTTACATACTAATCTGTCAGCATTTGTGAGAAGACCAAAAACCACGTTTCTTTGAAGGTTTCAAACTCACAAGGTATGTATATTCTAAAACATGGCAGAAATACATGCCTTCTACATTTATGGTGAAAAATAATTCTTTAATAGAATGCTCTCTTCAGAGTACATGTGCTATGAAATATGCTCAGCCAATTAGAATGCTTGCAATTCCCTAGTGAGGGAATCACAGCTTCAGAAGTATGTTTTAATGTGTTCAGTATTAGGTCTAACCACATATAATTTTTCTGTTTTGATTAAAACTGAATGCAAATGGAAAGGCTACCTTTGGATCTTCCAAATGGGCTGGATAAGAAAAGTAGAAGAGAACAAAATGTAGTTGTGACCAAAAGTGCATTATATTTTAATTGAGAACAAATGGAAGGAATATAAAGGAGTTAGCCGGGACACTCATATTCTGGTGTGAACATCCCCTAATTAAGGTAGAATAAGCAGCCCAGACAATTAGAATGCTATTTCGGATCTTTTCTATTCTGTAAAGAAAGATAACCACAGTAGTACAATTCAGCCTCAATGATGTTTTCAATAGGCGGGCTTGTGACAGGTGCTTACCAGATCTTTTGAATCGATGGCCTATGCTTCGAGACCAACCAATATGATGGATTAACGGGCTGTGCATATGGCACCAGAAGTCATCTGTTCTGTCTTCACTTTCTTCGTACACTAGTCTTAATCTTCCTCCGATGACACTTTCCACCACTGCCACTCGTGTGCGACACAAATGCCTCTTGTCAACCACTTCTACTCTCATGCAAGGTTTGAAAGGATACTGCATACTCTCTGAAACCTTAAACAAAAGCAGACAAAAACTGTTCGGAATTCATGACAGAACTCTACAACTGATTTCAATTTTGTACCATTAAAAATACTGAGTGCACTCGATATTTAACTAGATCATCTGGCTCACTAAATGAAAACAATTCCTTTAAAAACTTCCAGGCTATTCCTTTTCAGAGCTCTCAATTGACACTTCAGTCCTTTCTAAGATCCTGTCTTTACCTTCTGTGAGAAATCGGGAGGAAGTGTTTTGGCACCAGTAAGTCGTTTCACTAGAAAAGCTTTCCAGTTTGTATACTTATGCTGAATAGCTAAAACAAAAGAAATAACCAGTTACACTTTAGCAAAGAGCAGAATTGCTTCATAAACTATTTTTAAAAAAATAACAATTTTCCCCTGCAATTCAGAGCATTAAGGTTATGAAGAAAAGTCACAAAAATAAAGAAAACGAGCATGTTTTGCCATCAGAGAAGTTACTTAAAACCAAAAATGATTACTTTAATTTCTGTATCACTTGAATGTTACTACGTGTGACACTGCATAAAGTACATATATTTCAATGACAGTGAGGGTAAATAGGCCACCTACTTCTGGGAGGGACGAGGGGTTTGCCACTGGCTGCACACCAACCAACGGGATGGATGTCAGAACCACAGATATTGCACCAGAAGTCCAGCCCAGAGTCATTTTCAAATCCTTCATATCTTAAAAGGGCATTGTAACCTGAAACCAACAAATCAATCACCACACAGTAAGAAAAATGGAATGGGATCAAACAGGACACAGCCGCTGGTTGTGGGTGTCAAATGTCAGGGTGCACCTGCAACAGAATCATGTGCAGGGCGTGTTAACACACGGAGGGCTGGGCCCTACCCCCAGAGATTCTGAGTGAGTCGATCTTGGGTAAGTCTGAGAACACGCATTTCTAACAAGTCCCCAGGTGAGGTACAATGCCAGTAGTTTAACTGTTTTCAGACATGGCTTCCCCCCTTAAATATTGAGTTCAATTTTACCCATAGTTTCTTAAATTTTCTAGAAAATAAATTCTTAGTGAAAACAAGGGTGGGAAAGTCCTACTAGAATGTGTAGTTTTGAAAATAAATGAAAAAAGGTTATGGTTAAGTTAGGAAAATCTTGTCAAGACATCACAGAAATCCAGTTGAAGTCATTTCAAAGAAACTGCTTTGTCCAGCTGATTAGATGACCAATTATTTCGGGATGATTTGGATGTGGCTACCTCAAGAGCCCAAATTTTTCTGTCCTATTTATCTGGAAACAAAATGTGAAAATACTAAGTAAAAAAGTTCAATAAACACCAAAGAAAGTATGTGAAATGACTTATTTCTTAAGAAGAACAAAAAGTGTATGATATATCCTATTTATAATTTAATAAACCTTCTGTTGGAAACATTACAGTTTAATTTAAGGCCTTCAGGGGAATAAAAAGGCCCAACAAACTTATATTCTAGGCAGGGAGCTCAGTTCAGCAGCATTTTCACGTGTTAAGATCCATGGAGAAAATTTATAGCATTAAACCTTTAGTTTCAAAATTCAACAATTTACAACATAATTCATGAGTTGCCAACTGTTGCCGAGCTCTAGTTCATGATTAACATCAGGCTCGATTCTAAAACGTCATTAAAGTGGCTTAAAATAAGATACATGGTGCAATGAGATAAAACAGAAATGTAAAATTGGAGATGGAAGGTAGAAATAATTCTTGGATATTAAACGCATTGATCTTTAGAGCTATTTAAATGCAACTAGCTTAAACATCTAGAACAGAAAGATTATGTTGTTTTAAATTATAGTATAGAGAATAATGCAAGATTTAGAGAAGGCTTAAACAGCCGGGGGAATGTTTCAAGGGAAAGGTGGGAATTGAACTGGGTAATATGTTATGTGCAAAGGCACAGAGGTGACAATGTGTTCTATGAGGGAGGAGGGAGAGAACTAGCCTCATCAGGACATAGACAGCATTTATGGTGGGGAGCAACCAAAAATCTGGCTAGTGGTCTATGGTGCAACTCATCAATAACTGTAAATGCCAACCATCTTGATCCTTTAAGGACAAAGAAGCCATCAGAAGTGCTCGAGCAGAAAAACAGAAGATCATGTTTAGTAGATCAAGGCTGTCAGCAGTACATAGTGAGCAGTGGGCAGGGTGTTTGGGGGAGAATGGCTGGAGAGAAATAGGAAAAGTAGGATGCATGAGATATCGCTAATTTAAGGACAACTTCTTATCTTTTGAATGGCTGTGCACCCCCACACCCCTGCCTGCCATAAAGTGCTACAAGTGCCCCACCGCACCACTCACTGAGCACCTCATCATAAAGGTAGTCCGCGTTTGGCAGATATCAGGTCATGGAATAAACTAGGTTTTACACTTCTGTACATCACTGTGCATCATGTCTAACACAGTAGATACCTAATGCATTATGTGATGAGCCAGAGGGTAACAAGGACTAGGGTACACGGAAAGCAGTGGGGGTGAAGAAAAAGAACCTAAGATGTATGAAATTATCAACACTAGTTTACTTTTGGGTTATGGACATTACCACTTTTCTTAGCACTTCAGGTTTTTGTTACCTTTCAAAGTATTTCCCTATACCAGAGGTTGGCCCACAGATCTGGTCTATTGTCTCTGATGTGTTTTACACTCTGCCACCTAAGAATGGTTTTACATTTTTACTTTTATTGGTTTTACGTTTTTAAATGGTTGCATGTCTTGATACATGACAGTTCTATAAAATTCAAATTTCAGTGCTCATAAATAAAGTGTCACCAGCTCACAGCCACGCCTATTCATTTATGTATCGCTATGGCTGCTTTCATGCTACAACTGCACGGCGGAGTAACTGTGACAGAGATTGTACTGCCCACAAAGCTAAAAATATTTACCACCTGGCTTTTATAGAAAAAAAATTTTTTTTGCTAACCTCTGCCCTGTTATCATATTTATTATTTATGTGGCAACAATTGCAAAATTTACAAATATGCTTTCTTAAAAGTTACAGATATAATTGGCATTTTCGGGTAAATTATTACATGTGCTTTCACCTGCTAATTTTACAATTCCAGCAATCCAGAAGACTTTGGTAGGTAGGCTGCAGTCTGTATTGGGAACTTCTACTCTCACATTTTCTGAGATATCACCCCAGCAGGTCCCCATAGGTGCCTGTCATATAAAAATTATTCAATTATCATCTTATTAACATAAAGCCTAAAACACGTTATTTAAAATAAGCATTACCATCAATAACGGAAATATTAAATTAAAAATGCCATTTAATTCATTCATTTTTCTCTAAAAATATAATTGTTATTTCCCTTTTCACAGAATTCTATTGGGAAAAAGCCAGTGTCAGGGGCAAGCTCCAGATGAAGAGAATTCACATATATTAAAATAGATCCACATTAACTTCAAAATCCAATACTGTTCTAATATAAGACTTGAACAGCAATTTTTATAAAAGCTGAATCACAAACTCAACAGATTTCACAGGATAAAGCCGATTTAGGAAACTTGTTATTTTTAATATACACTCAATGAATGCACTTTACCTCAACCTCTAATTTTAAAGGATCTGGCTAACGAGCAGAAAGAAAAATAATTCCGATCAGCATGTGGTTTCTATTAACAGGAGAAACAAAACTTATCTATATTTTCAACTTAAGTTAAATTCATAAAATAGAAATAGAGTCTGTTAAAACAGATATGGCAAAAACATTGGCTAAAGTTATTAAAAAAGGTGGAGTTGAAGAGTTTTTGGAGCTGCATACCGTGGTAAATTGTCAAGTAACTTATTATTTCTAAATTTCTCATGCAGGAATTACTACAAACAAGAGGAAACTTTCAGTGTTAGAACTGGTAATCATTAGCCTCCACACTACATGGTTATGATGGGGACTCAGGAAACTGATTAAAAGAGCATCATGAAGAGACTTTCCCAAATCTACCATGTTCCCAAATTATAATTTCCATTACATTTTAATCCTTACAACTTGAGGCCATTTACAATTATTTGAAGTTTATGCAATAGCTAATTAAGTCAAATAAGTGAATTTAGGAATATAAATGCTGATAATATTAAATAGTCTCTGTGGCCTTGATAATTGGCTCCTCATTAAATATAACTTAGAACCCTGAACACAGAGAAAAGGACTGGGTGAGGTTATAAAAGACCTGATAATATGAACAAATCAGGAAAAGACAAAACAGCTTCAGAGCTCAAAGATGACTAAACAAAGACATCTACGAGTTACACGATCTAGCCAATTTGAACAGTGGGCAAATGTCTTCCATGCAAGGCTTCTTATACTTTGGTAGATGCCAACCCAATAGGAGGATTAGCCTAAAACAGTACTCAACCCCTATCCTCTCAATAGTTCTGACGTTTCTGAAGGAGAGGAAGAAAAGGTCAAATTAATACTGAACTAGAGTAAGTCTGGAAACCAAAGACAGAATCAAATTATGGTGGTTACTTTAAGTAGCAAGCAATGAATATACCTTAGTAACTTGGAGACAGTGGCCTACCTCAAATATTTGTGATTCTGGAAGAGTACATGTAAACTATCTCCCTGAGCCGTGCAAAAATAAAACAATACATCCAATACGACTACCTCTTGCTGCTGTTTTTGAACTGAAAGACTGGACTCTTCAGGTTCTGCTATCTCCCCCTATATCATTCTAGACTGTAGGGCCATCCCTATTGCCAGCAGATACGATCAGAAAAGGAGAGGCTGGAAGGATGATAGGTAACGTGGATTAAGCTAAGATATAGTAACACCAAGACCATGTATTCATTTCTATGAGGAAGAACCAATTAGAGCAGATAGATACAGCTAAATGTATGCACTAAATTAAGGTAGGGTAGCAATCCCTCTTTGTTTGGCTGCCAAATCTTGTGGAATGGGTTTAGTTTTTGTTGAGAAGAAAGAAGCATGGTTATGCCGATAAGCTGGGGGTGAGGTTGGCACACTGTTAAGTGAATTTGGCATACAGCACTCCTCTTCGAGCTAGATATGACAATGTCATACCAACTTTTTTTTTTTTTCTCAGCCTTAACAATTGTTTGGAGAAAATAACTTTTAGTTACATTTTATTAAAGAAGATGAAGTGTCAATATATTGCTCACTTAAAAAAAAAAGGTTAATATTCACTTTATTGGGGAATATTATGTTTTTGTCCCTACAGTCTGGATTGGTATAGGAGAAAGTAGCAGAAAGTGACATTTGTTCTTGCCTGTAAGGTTGTGGTTCTGCTAGGCCCTCTTAAACCAATCCATATGGTTCACTCTGAGAAACAAAAAACGAAGAAACAAGAACAAAAAAGAGCACCATAGTTACTACTACATAGTGTGTGCTCAATGTGTTGATATGATAAGGTAATTTCATAGATATATCTGCCCTTTTGTTTAAAATGAATATTCTTAAGTGTGGAAGACTAAATGACCCAGGGCTTGACAGCCATCTTCATCCAAGTCATCTGTCTTCTCTTGCTGGCAGGAGGGATACCTCTGAAAGTCTGGATTGGCATAGCATGAACTAGCAGAACCATAATTTACAGGTAACAACAAATTTACCTTCCAGACTCAGGTCCACCTCAGGCTCCTCCCAAATCAGGAAGATCTGCTTCACCACTTCCTGCTCCAGGGCCACTCGTGAGGGCTATCTGGGAGCGACTCTCCTTCCCTGCAAGGTAAGCTGTCATCAGGTCCTGCAGGACATGGCCAAATCCACATGCTGAGGGCTCCCCAGCACAAATGAATGATAACCTACACCTGACTGTTGTCTATCAAAAAACAACGGAGCGGGAAGTTTTATTTTCTACACTTCAAGAACATTCCCAGATAGGCCAACAGCCCAGATGGCTAGTATTTAGACTCTCAGAGGGCTGATACACTGCCCATATATGATGTTTTATGGCAGAAATACAATTTCCCTCCACAGAACTGCCAACCTACTTTGATAACCGCCCACAAACTTCAACAAGTGGGCAGACGTTAGCCCTGAAATTGCACGTAAGTAACCAAGAAAGAATCTATCCCACTGATGGATGATATGGCAAATGTACAAAAAGCCACCAATGAAACATCTTAAGACTAACAGGCATGTGATTATTAAAGTTCATCTAGTACAGAAAGATGAAATACTGTTTAGCCAAAAAGGGGAGAAAACATTACTGGAAATTAACTGGAAGGAAATTAGAACTCCTAAATGCTACTTGGCTGGAACTGGTAGGAGGTCGAAACAGGAAAAAAATTGTTCCCTCTTTCTCCAGAAAGTCCACTCACCTTTTGATTTGAGACCAGAATCTACTCTATGAGGTGGTGGCAGCAGCTGAGGGAAGGGTGCCAAGAGTATAAAAGGAAAATGGGATGCGTGGGGTAGAAGGTTAAGAATGGGAGAATGCTATGAGTGTGTAAAAAGGGGTAGAAAGCAGTGACTACTAATCTGAAAGGCATAAAACAGTCCACAACTTAAAAAAAAATTATTAAACCAATACTGTTTAAGAATCAGGAGATCCCAACAGAAAAACAAGAGCCACTTTAGAAAACAGAGCAAAATTAAAATAATCTAGATTCTTTAGGCTTTCTTTAAAACATAAAAAACAGGTGAGTTTTATAATACTAGAGCCCCCTGCTTTCCTGCAGAAACTCTACTTCATGGCAACACCCACGACAGCTAAATCAGAGGGAGCGCTAACAAGTACTGGGAACACACTGAAGTTTGATTTCAGTAGGAAGAAATTCTGCGATCCCGGGTGACATACTGAAGACTCTAACTTCAGTTAAAACGGACACGAATACTGGTCTCCAACTTTCAGGGAAGTCCTGGGTATGCGTAGTCAAGGCCAGGGAAAAAAGTCAAAAATAATTTTACTTGAAATGGATTATTTTAACCAATAAACACATACTTGAGAAGTTGAGAAGTGGATTATGAGTTTTACAGTAAAGAAAAACTACCGTTGCTGTTCATACACAAACGAAGGACTTTCGTTTTTGACCTTAAAATACAAAAATATGCTTGTGATATATATTGCAAAGAAGTGTGAAGAAACAAACTTGTCTTCTCAAAACACCTGGCACACAGGTCAGGCGCCAGAGGATTAGAATAGAACATGTAAGTAATAGCAGGAATATCTGTGGAGGCAGGATGAAAAAGCATAGTAAGCTCAGGTTTAAAGTGATTCTATGTATGTGTACAAAGGACCTTTTATTAAAAAAATCAAAACTGCAACTATTTTCAAGGGAGAAAAATGTAGGATGATTTTTGGTCTTAGTAAGGAGTCAACAAGACACCAGAGTACACAGTCTGGGTATCAAACGAAAGAAATCTTAAGTCTGTGAATATGTGTCTGAAGGACTGTGATGTATATGTTTCACGACCACTTGGGATTAGTGCATTTTGGCTTGTGCTGTAGTGTCTAGGAAAGGAATGTGTTACTTGATTTTATAAGGCAGATAATGGGAAACAGCACTGCTTCAATCTTAGACTACAGTCTTTAAAAAATTAAGAATGCTTTAAAGCTCAATGTTGTACATACACAGTGACCAACCGGAGGCTCTCTTGGTTTCAAACACAAATTACTAGAAGAAAATCACCTTGAATTTCATTAATGCCATGTACCTAACTGGCATGTGGTGCTACAGTACCGTTTTGGGTTTTTCCACAGTTAGGATAGATACAGATACTGCTTTTAGGAGCTGTGAACCAGTAGGAAACAAAGGTAGGAAATACGTATCTGTAGATCAGTCTCTGCCCCTGGTTCCTGGCACAGAGCTCTTAAAACCTTTGTAACTTCCTAAGTGGTAAGAGCACCACGAGCACCTTATGTTCTCACATTTGGTCTCTGACCCTGGATCCCGACAAAGAGCTCTTAAATCCTTTGGAATCTCCTGAGTGATAGAAGCATCTTTTGTTCTAATGAGGAGACTCTGGGTAGGCTCCTAGATGGCCTCAGGATGTGGGCCGGTCACTAGAAAGACCGGGCTAGGAGTAGAAGCTTACAACTTTCAGCCCCAGTCCCCATCCTCCAGGAGAGGGTCTGGAGACTGACTTCATGATTGATCATGCCTGTACGATGAAGCGTTCATCAGAATCTCAAAATACAGGCTTCCCCTGCCATCTAAAAGTAGATAAAACCATAACTATACCTTAAAAAAGCTGAAGAGGCATAATGTGAGGAAGCAGTAACATTCCCTAAAAGCAAAAATCCTTTTCTGATTTCGTTCTTAGTGAAAAAACGTACTAATGCAGGCCTTTCGTAAAAGTAAAGAGGCATTAAGTTGACTTTTAGATGGCAAGAGAAATCTGTATATGGGATTCAGAGAGCTTCCAAGTTGGTGAGCACCTGGCAGTGCTGGGAGACAGATACGCCCAGAGAGGGTATGGAGGCTCTAGGTCCCTTCTCACAACCTCGACTTACGTAGCTTTTCATCTGGCTGTTCACCTGTATCGTTTATTATAACCTGTGTAATAAATGGGCAAATATTAAGTATTTGTTTTCCTGGGTGCTGTGAGCCATTCTACTGAATGGCTGAAATTACTGAACCCAAGGAGCAGGTCATGGGAACGCTGATTTAGAGCTAGTTGGTCAGAAGCACAGGTAACAACCTAAAACTTTTGACTGGTATCTGAAGTGGGGGTAATCTCGTGGGACTGAGCCCTTAACTTGAGGGTGTGATGAACTCCAGGTAGACCACATCAGAAGTGAGCTGAATTTCAGATACCCAGCTGGTGTAAGAGAACTGCTTGATGTGTGGAAAACCTGCATATCTGGGGTCAGAAATATTATGTGGCAGTAGTGTGTGAGTAAAAGACAAACTATAAGAAAAGTGGTTTTCCTATAAGGGCTTAATTCAAAACCACATTAAAAAAACAAAATACTTTGCATTAGGAAATGCAGGTTAAACCCCCACACTGAAATTATAATCCAGCTACTGAAAAAAGTAGCAAGAGTTTCATTTACAACAAGAGATGAATCAGATGAGCTAGATGATTTTTAAGACATTTTACAGTGTTGCGACATGATTTACGATTAATTAAAAGCGTTATTACATAATTCAGTGGTTTCCAACCTCAGAGACTGCCACGGAAGGGGAGAGCCCAGGATCAGGGGCCAAGGCTCTGGCCACCCCATCCCACTCTTGCTAGACCGAGTGGTGCAGCTTCCTCTTATCCTACCTAGACTAAGGGAAAAGAGCAGTAATTCTGAAGCTTAAAAAAAAGAAAAAGTCTCACAACTACCAAACTTTCACTTAGACAAAATGAAAGATATTATTAGTAGACATATTTATAACAGTTGAGACTCAACTTCCATTGCGAATTATAAAAAATGCCAAACATCGCTGTAACTGAGGGACTGAATATAAACCACTGCATAATTACAGCAATTACCAAAGAGGACCCAGTCCTATGCTATACTTTGCAGAAACTTTGTTCTCAGAAGCTGAAAGACAGTGGAAAAGAGAATTCCTCTCTTGAAATCCTGTGATTTTAGAACAAATCACAATCATACTTAAGTGCCAGAAAATATAAAGTGTTTGTTTACCTGTGATCCTTACTCCAGATGAGGGTGGGTTGTGTTAGCGAAGCAAGGTAGTCAGGGCCCTGACACTGCTCCCCACCCCCAATTCTTTGGTTCATTCAGAACAGCTCTGCTCCCATGTTACACATTGGAGGTTTCTTAAAATTATTTTTTAAGTTGATTTATTTATTTTTGAGAGAGAGAGAGAGAGAGAGAGAGCGCGCGCGCATGTGAGTGCACGTTGGGGAGGGGCAGAGAGAGGGGGGAAGAGAGAGAGAATCCTAAGCAGGCTCCATGCTGAGATCAGCTTGGGGCTCAATCTCAACAACTCTGAGGTCCTGACCTGTGCCGAAATCAAGAGTCAGATGCTTTACCGACTGAGCCACCCAGGTGCCAAGTGAAATTATGTTTGAAAAAGAATCTTCTAGGAGCAGGAAAAGGCCCCCAACCTGTGCTTCAGTTGGGGATAAGGCAGATGCAGAGTCTGGAGGAAGTGGGCCCTACTGATGAACCAGTGTTTGGGTGGGCGGTTTGAGTCTTAGCAGATTAGAGGGCGGATGAAAAAAGGCAGGGCCGGGCCTTGTGTTCCCAGCAGCTCCTGGCAACAGACTTTCTAAAGCCAAAGCCAGTGACTCTCCTTGGAGATCTAGAAAACTATTTTTTTTTCCTAATATTTATTTATTTTTTTGAGAGACAGAGACAGAATGTGAGCAGGGGGAAGGGCAGAGAGGGAGTCACAGATTCAGAAGCAGGCTCCAGGCTCCCAGCTGTCAGCACAGAGCCTGACACGGGGCTTTAACTCAAGAACCATGAGATCATGATCTGAGCCGAAGCAGGATGTTTAACCGACTGAGCCACCCAGGCGCCCCTAGAAAACTATTCTGGGGAAGAACCAGGAAGCGTCAGCTCTAAAGGATAAAATCAACTGTAGAATGAGGTCTGACATAAACCAAATGGCTTCAAGTGAAGATGCTGGTTAAGGCAATAAAGCAAAGTCATTTGTACTAAAATACACTCATAAATTACCAGTATTAGTTGCTTTTCTACTTGGTAAGAAAAAGGCAGTAAAGAAAGACAAGTGGAATAAGAAGACAATGGGGGACAGATGCTTTACTTCTGAGCTAGAGACAGGAGCCTGCATGGTATCATTAATAATACAGTGAAGGCTAGCTGCTCTAACCTATATGATGAAACATTTTAATCTTAACAGCAAAGTTGAAAACAAAATCAATTTTGTTATTATAAAGGAGATTTTCTTATAAGGAACTTTAATATAATATTATTCAAAGACATGGGCATGAAATAAAATATGCTTTTAAAAAAATACCTTGACTACTTACATTAACACAGCTTTACATGGTTTATGACAGCAAAACAGGAAAAAACCGAAATATTAAAGATAGGAAAAGAGAGAAAGACTATTCAGAAAGAGACAGCAAAGGTTCTAGGTATTTGGGATAAAAGAGTTATTATAACAGAACTTAATCTGATTTTGAGCTTCTGAAAAGCAGAAAGAAATACAGAGAGAAGAGTTAAACATTTGTTTTGCTGTTCTCTTTAATGTTGCTGTTGCCACGTATGTAATGTATTTCACAAAGTGACACTACTATCCACATTATGTAAAGCAAATTATCTACTTTACACCACGATAAAAGTATCTAAGATTCTACTTAGCTTGGTTCAGAGGGTCAGCATGCCACAACATAAGGGCTAAACACTTATGCTTTCAGGAAAGAAAACTAGCAAATTAATGAACTCAAGCTTTATTTTATATTTCTACCACTGATTTCATTAGATCAGGCTTGATCAAGATCCTTTATTGGCCGTGAACAAATTAAAATTCACTTGGGTTTCCACAGCAAGAACTCAAGGTCACTTGTCCACATGCTGTTATTTAAAAGTGAAGTGCTAACTTAACAAAATGTTTAGTATAAACAAAATTTCATTCATTCATTTTCCAAATTCTCTTTTCTTTTTGTACATAGTCAGTAGCAGATAGAACCTTTAAATATAAATTAAACTTGTAGAAAGGTACAAAAACGTACGGGAGAGAATCACAAATAATTGAATAAAAAGGAAGAGGATCAAAAGGAACGAACCTACTGTCAGATAAAATTTTTAACATAATTCTGAATTACAACATATACTCTCTAAGAATCTACTTGCTAAAAAGAATATCCTGCAAAGGGGTTTCCATGATATATCATGTATTCCAGCCCACAATACTATGTTTCTAATAGTTCTTTTTTTGTTTTTCTGATTTTACCCTTGAGGACAAAACATAACTGGAAGAAAGATCCCTCCCTTTCTGAATTATCAGGTCGGACCACAAAGATTTAGGTCACAGGCATGATGGATGCTTTGTGTTACACTGAACCACGTGACATTGCCAATACACATGATATACAACAAAACCAGCACTGGATATGGTTCAACTTAATATGAAAATTGGAGGAGACTAGTACTTTTCCCTATTCAAATAATTTCAAATTGTAGTTTCGTTATAGGACGCGTTTACTTGTACAATTTCTACAAGCTATTTCTAGGTACTAATAAGTATCATTTAAAAATCAGCACTTTTATGACAATGTATAAAAAAAAAGATCTTCTAAAGGTAAGATGCTTAGGTGTTACTGTACCTTCAGATTTAAACAATGACAATGCATTTCAGTACAAGGTGAGAAATTCTATACTCACATGTTTAAAGCAGGTAACTGGAGCTGCTATAAAGCTATTGCTGTTGATGTAGTTACCCCAGCTGAAGCCTTCCATGGAGACTGCTGCTGAAAAAAAATAAATTTAGATATATTACAATGCTCAAATCTTTTATTTATGAGAAAATGTGAAATGACATAAAACTAACGTATCATTTGGAGCACCTGGGTGGTTCAAGTGAGTTAACGGTCTCTTGGTTTTGGCTCAGGTCACAATCTCACGGAGAGATTGAGCCCCATGTTGGGTTCTGCGTGCAGCACAGAGCCTTCCTGGGATTGTTCTTTCTCCCTCTCTGTCTGCCCCTCCCCTGTTCTCTCTCTCTCTCAAAATAAATAAGTAAACTTAGAGAAAAAATAACATCATCTTGAAAGTTTTCTTTTCTCCTACAAAATTTTAAGAACTTTTCTAAATAAACATGAACTTTCACATAGATCATATTTGAAAACTAATATTAGCTTAAGTCTTCCATGTTCTAAGCAGCAAAGAACAGCTGAGCGCAGAACTGTTCAGAATAAGAAACAGTACCATGGCTGCTTTTGGGTTTTTATTCCCATGTAGCTTTTACTGTGCATCTCAATGAGATTTCTTTCTTTTTTTTTTTTTTTGAAGTGTTTTTTTGGGGGGCACCTGGGTGGCTCAGTTGGTTAACCATTTGACTCTTGATTTTGGCTCAGGTGATGATCTCAGGGTCATGAGATGGGAGTCCTGCAAAGGGCTCTGTGCTGGGCATGGAGTTAAGATACTTAAGATTCTTTCTCTCCCTTTCTCCATGTCTTTTTTTATAAAGTTTTATAAAAGTTTATTTATTTATTTATTTTTGAAAGCAAGCACGAGCGAACATGAGTGAGGGAGCAGCAGAAAGAGAGAGGGAGGGAGGGAGGGAGAGAGAGAGAGAGAGAGAGAGAGAGAGAGAGAGAATCCCAAGCAGGCTCTGCACTGTCAGCGGAGAGCACAACATAGGGCTTGAACCCACAAACCATGAGATCACAACCTGAGCTGAAATCAAGAGTCAGACACTTAACTGACTGAGCCACCCAGGCTTCCCCAAAATTTTAAGTAATCTCTACACCCAATGTGGGGGTCGAACTCATGATCCTGAGACAAATAGTTGCCACTCTTCTGACTAAGGCAGCCAGGTGCCCCTTTCAGTGAGATTTCTCTCCAGTATCTGCCACTAATACCTTACCTTCACTAGGGTTTTTCATTGCTTCAGTCCCTACTATACTTCCTTGCTTCTGCCTTCCTGTTAAGAATCTTCTATCAGGGGCCCTAGATGGCTTAGTCAGTTAAGTGTCCGGCTCTTGGCTTTGGCTCAGATCATATCTCGTGGTTTGTGAATTTGAGGCCCCTGGCAGGTGCCGCACTGATAGCACAAAGCCTGCTTGGGATTCTCGCTCTCTGCCCCTCCCCCACTTGTGCGCGCGCTCTCTCTCTCTCTCTCTCTCTCTCTCTCTCAAAATAAACTTAAAAAAATCTATTAGAAATGATCCTTTCTCAATCTCTTCCTTTTATGACTCTCATCTCCCCACTACCTTTGAAGCCCGCTAAATGTCCTATCATTTTGCTTATTATCTCCATAATGCTCCCCACCAGACACAGCATAGAAGTGGAACACAGAAAATAACCAAATAAAAAATGTTTTTGAAATTATTAAAAAAAATTTTTTTTTTGATGTTTATTTATTTTTGAGAGAGAGGGCTAGCGAGCAGGGGAAGGGCAGAGAGAGAGGAGAGAGAGAATCCCAAGCAGGCTCTGTGTTGTCAGCATGGAGTCTGATGTGGGGATTGATCTCACAAACTGTGACATCTTGACCTAGGCTGAAAGCAAGAGCCAGATGCTCAACTGACTGTGCCACTCAGGCACCCCAGAATTATTTTTTTTATTTATTTTTGAGAGAGGGTGTGAGCAGGGGAGGGGCAGCGAGAGAGGGAGACACAGGATCTGAAACAGGCTCCAGGCTCCGAGCTGCTGGCACAGAGCCTGACTCAGGGCTCGAACTCACTAACCATGAGATCATGACCTGAGCCAAAGCTGGATGCGTAACTAACTGAGCCACCTAGGCGCCCCCCCAATAAAATACGTTAAGGATATTGCCACAAGCACTGTGAAACTGTCAACACAATTACTCTCTTCTAGAATTGTTTGTGTATTTATTTATTTTTATGAAGTTTATTTGAAAGAGAGAGAGACAAGGCGAGCAGGGGTAAGGCAGAGAGAGAGAGAGAGAGAGAGAGAGAGAGAGAGAGAGAGAGAGAATCCCAAGCAGGCTCTGAGCTGCCAGTGCAGAGCCCACTGTGGGGCTTGAACTCTGAAACCGTGAGGTCATGACCTGAGCCGAAATCAAGAGTTGGATGCTTAACTGACTAAGCCACCCAGGTACCCCTAGAATAAATTATTGAAACCAAAACCATCATCAGGAAGCCTAATGTCATAATGTACTAGTAGGACAGAGAAATAGCTTAGTTAACAAAATCCAAAATTTAAATGTTGACTAAAACTAGGTGAATCATTATCAAACATTTCACTTCTACTATATTCACCAATATTACCTGCTTTAGTCTTTGCTTGATTTTGCAAGGTAGCTTGATACTGAGCATATGCAGCTAGTTTAGCAACTAAAGGTTGTTTCTGAAGAACTTTTGCTTTCTTTGTTGGAGGCTTACCCTAAAACAAGAAGAGTTAAGTAAATAGGATTCTTTTTCATTCATCCCCCTCCACCGAAAAAATTAACTTGATCGCATACTACTCATTCTGCTTAAGTAAACATCAAGGGTTTAGAAAATTATTAAAGCAGAGGAAACATACAAGGAATTTTAACATGAGAATTGGTTTTTGGAGTTCTGCTACAATGTAGACATCTATTATGGGTAGCAGAGCTGGCACAGACTAAAACAGCAATATGCAAATTAATATGTTAATAAAAAATTATATCCCATAAGATGTTAAAATATAGGCTGTGGTGGATACTTGATTCCTTCTTATACTAGATAAAACCAGTGGTTATTCACTCATGCAGGTTGCCAAGCATTGCTATTTATATGGTAAGAGAAGATAATTTAATGTTTAAAGAGCAAGTGACTGAGTTTTATACCTTTAGTGCTAACGCAAAAGATCAATGACAAAATGATCATGGGCCAAATTCACAGTGTGACAAACTGCCATCCATTTGGGTACAGACCACTGCTCAGGATCTTAGGTACTGTCTATCTGAAATATAGAAATACATCTAAGTGATGTATTTCCTTAATTTGGGGAATTTTTATAAATCCTTTCAGTGCTATGTAAGGATCACAATCAATTACAGGTGAATAAGAAAAATGTGATCACTCAAATAAAATATATTACAAAAATCAGTTAAATGCCTTAAAAACACTGTTTATATGCTACAATAGTTAACAACTTAGTCAAATGGTCGAATCTCCATTTTGTATTGTAGGCATTGATGTACATTTAAAGAAAGATGATTTTCTTTTTATACCATGAACGTTTTCAAAAAGGTTAGTTGGATTAACCAAACACAATCGTTCAAGGTATCAAACAGGCTGCGATCAAAAGTACAAAGCAGATATGATGGAGAAGTAGAACCACAGGGTATATCATTTCCCCCCAAATGCTGCATTGATTCTACCTTGATGTTAACTCAAAAGGAAACCAGGGGGGAAAAATGGCTTCAATTTCTGTATATAACAAGGCGTTTATTATATTTATACTTATTTAGAAAAAGGGTGTTTTTAATTCACTTAAACAGTTTCATCGTTTACTTTGGATAGTATGCCTTGTCTATTATAATAGCTGTTCAATTTTACAGGCTGAACAAACTTTGGGGACCACATATTTCTGAAAAAATGTGGGATAAAATGGTAACTGGCCAACTGGGTAGAAGTGGAGTGCAGTGAATCACAATCCAATGACAGATAAACAGTGAAAGCCATAGAAATAACAGATATAAAGAATAAGAAGGTTTCTGTACCGTTACCTGAAGTCTGGCCAAAATGCTTGCCTTCTTGGAGTTTGACGAATAGCTTCTTGAACATGAAACACTACAGAAACGCTTTGTTTTGGAGTAAAAAGCATCTCGCACACCAACCATCCCACACATTTCGCAGGTAGCTAATTAAGAGAACAAAAACAATGGTGTTATTATGATCGTGTAATAAAACCAATTTTTATCTAACAGTTTAATAATTACTTAAGTGTTAATTTAAATATCTGCCTTCTAACAGAAAATTTCTTCTGTTATACAAACGACAGAAAAGCCCACACAAAAGTTAGAGAAAATACTGGTATGATGCCATGGCCACGGCTCCAGAGGGTCTGACCGCAGCTCAAGGTTTAACAGAGGGTCTAAGCCCACAAACAAAATAAATCAGATTCAACTTACATTTCCTTAGTGCTCACTGTGTGCCAGGCATTTTCCTATACATGAAGAGCTCCAGCCTTTGAAAGGATTATGAACAAAAGAGGAAAAGAAGTGCAATGCAGCTAAGGAGTAACACAAAGGGCAAGCTAAAAAGAGCCAAGTCTTGGAAAAATGTTAAGGGTCAAAGATTCTTTCAAGTTATGTTCAGAGGACAAGGAGGAAAGGAGAGGGTCAAAGCCTGAGGTAGGTGCTTGATTACTCACTGATAACAGAGGAAAACAAAACCCTATTAATGTGCCTCTTTTGTAAATTAGCATAATAGACAATGATCTGAAAGGCAGAAGAAGGGTCACAAGAACTGAAGTTCAGAATAGGTAAACACATATATACGTGGGACTGGGACTGCTAGGTCATGACAGTTCTATTTTTAATTTTTTGGGGAACTGCCATATGGTGTTCCATAACGGATATACCAATTTACATTCCCACCAGCAGTATATAAGAGTTCCCTTTTTTCCACATCCTTACCAACATTATCTCTTATCTTTTTGATAATAGCAATCATAATAGGTGTAAGGTGGTATCTCATTGTGGTTTTGATGGGTATTTCCCTGATGATCAGTGTTGTGGAACACCTTTTCATGTACCTGTAGGCCAACTGTATGTCTTCTTAGGAAAAATGTCTATTCAGGTCCTTTGTCCATTTTTCACTTAGATTGTTTGTTTTTTTGCTACTGAGTTGTAGGAGGTCTTTATCAGATATGGTTTGCAAATACTTTTTCCCATTCTGTAGGTTGGCTTTTCAATTTATTGTTTCCATTGCTGCGCAGACCTCTTTAGTTTGACGTAGGCCCATTTGTTTTTGTTCTCTTATCCAAGGAATCACTACAAGACCAGTGTCAAAAAGCTTTCTCTTATGTTTTCTTCTAGTTTTATATTTCTAGGTTTTACACTGACGTTTAATCCATTTTTTAAATTCTTTTTGTTCTTTTTAAAGTTTATTTACTTTGAGAGAGAGGGGAGAGAATCCCAAGCAGGCTCTGCACTGTCAGCGCAGAGCCCAATGTGGGGCTCAAACCCACAAACCAGATCATGACCTGAGCTGAAACCAAGAGTTGGCCCTTAACCAACTGAGCCACCCAGGTGCCCCTAAGTCTAATCCATTTTCAGTTAATTTTTGTTGAGTGGTGTAAGACAAGGATACACTTTCATTCTTTTGCATGTGCATATCCAGTTTTGCCAACACCCTTTATTAAAGGGACTGTCCTTGCCCTATTCTGCATTCTTGGTGCCCTTGTCAAAAATTAGTTGACTGTAAATCAGTATCTTGAACAGATATCTGAATTCCCATGTTCACTGCAGCATTAGTCACAAGAGCCAAGAAAATGCAAACACTTAAATGTCCTTTGGTAGCTGAATGGATGCATAAAGTGTGGTATATATATACATATATGAAATATTATTCATTGTAGTGGAATATTATGCATCCACAAAAAAGAAGGAAATCCTGGCACTGTGACAACACGGTTGAACCTGGAGGGCAGGGCATATGCTAAGTGAAATACTGTATGGGATCATTTTTCATGTGGAATCCTTAAAAAAAAAAAAAAAAGCTGATTTCATAGAAACAGAAAATAGAATGGTGATTACCAGGCATTGGGGGGAGGGGGGCAGGTAGGTCAAAGGGTACGACATTTTAGTTATAAGAAGAGTAAATTATGAGACACTAACATACAGCATGGTAACTATAGTTAATAATGCTGTACTGCATACCAGGAAGTTGCTGAGAGTAGATACTGTGTTCTTCCCCACCACCCCAACACAAAGAGTTATGTGAAACCATGGGTATTATTTATCTCAATCTTGGTAATCATCCCACAATGTATATCAAATCATCACACTGCACATGTTAAACATATGCAACTATCTCTGTCAATTATTCCTGAGAAGAGTTAGGAAAAAACAAAAAAACAAAAAATAAAACACCAGAAAGTAACAGAGCGAAAAACTGCCGGAGTGGGCTCAAATCTCCGCCCAAACAGTTAAACTTAGAAGGGCTTATATTTTTAACCAGTACTTATAAATCTATTGAGAAATCATGAAAAGAAAGGTACCACAGGATTAGAGATGAAGAAAGGGTGTTTAAGGAGAGAAAAAACTGAATGGTTTTCTGTCGAAAAAGTTACAGGGGTGCCTGGGTGGCTTAGTCGGTTGAGCATCCAATTCTTGATTTCGGCTCAGGTCATGACTTCAGCGTTCATGAGATGGGAGCCCCTGCGTTGAGTTCTGTGTGGATAGCACGGAGGCTACTTGGGTTTCTCTCTCTCTCTCTCTCTCTCTGCCCCAACTCTGCTGGCACACACGTCCTCTCTCTCTCAAAATAAATAAGCATTTAAAAAAAAAGGAGGGGCTCTTGGGTGGCTCAGTCTGTTGAGCGTCCGACTTCGGCTCAGGTCAAGATCTCGTGGTCTGTGAGTTTGAGCCCCGCGTCGGGCTCTGTGCTGACAGCTCAGAGCCTGGAGCCTGTTTCAGATTCTGTGTCTCCCTCTCTCTCTCTGCCCCTCCCCCGTTATTGCTCTGTCTCTCTCTGTCAAAAAATAAGTAAGCATTAAAAAAAAAGTTTAAAAAAAAGGAGAAAGAGTTACAGAACAGATTAAAAAGGTCTGTGACCATGTAGCTAAAGAAGCTGTGACCCAAAGGGGATAGTGAATCTTTGGCAAGAATTATACATATCAAACTATACTTCCTGTGAGTAGGATATAAGCTCCACCAGGGCAGGGACTATTCTATATTGTTTTATCTCTGTATCTCTAGTATTTAAAACAGAGCCTGGCACATATAAAGCTTCAATAAACCTTATCTCCTTTTGTTATAATATTACTGGACTGGTATAACTAAACTATGGCAAGAGTATACAATCGACCCTTGAACAACAGGGGTTTTGAACTGCATGGGTCCATCTATATGTGGGTTTTTTCCAATAAATAAGATACAGTGTTGTAAATGTGTTTTCCCTCTTACGATTTTCCTAAAAATATTTTTTCTTTACCTTACTCTATTGTAATAGATTAAATAATACAAAAAACAAACAAAATATCATGTGTTAATCGACTATTAGTGTTACCAACAGTGGGCTATTAGTAATTAAGTTTTTGTTTATTTTGAGAGAGAGAGAGAGAGAGAGAGAGAGAGAGAGAGAGGGAGAGGGAGAGGGAGAGGGAGAGGGAGAGGGAGAGGGAGAGGGAGAGGGAACCCCAAGGAGGTTCCATGCTCTGTGCTAACTCAAATGCCATGCTAGATCTCATGACTGTGAGATCATGACCTGAGCAGAAATCAAGGGTCAGACACCTTTCTAAAAAATATTTTTTATTTATTTATTTTGAGATAGAGAGCACAAGCAAGGGAGGGGCAGAGAGAGAGGGAGGGAGAGAATCAGCACAGAGCCTGATGCAGGGCATGAACTTACAAACCATCAGACCATAACTTGAGCCTGAAATCAAGAGTTGGATGCTTAAAGGGCTGGGCCACCCAGGTGCCCCTAGTAATTAAGTTTTTGGGGAGTCAGAAGTTACACATAGATTTTCAACTGCATGGGAGATTGGCATTCCTGACCTATGTTGTTTGAGGGTCAACCATATATTAATAGGAGTTAATATGGGTTTAAAAAAAAAATTTTTTTTTTAGGAGTTAAAACATTTGATAAAATCTCTCATGCAGCTTTGTCAATAAAGATTGAGAAATTTAAGGTCCTGATAAGTGAGTAGAAATTTTTTTTTTTAATGTTTGTTTGTTTATTTATTTATTTATTTATTTAGAGAGAGAGCAGGGGAGGGGCAGAGAAAGAGGGAGACAGAGAATCCCAAGCAGGCCCAGCAGTGTCAGCACAGAGCCCAACGTGGGGCTCAAACCCATGAACCGTGAGATCATCACCTGTGCTGAAACCAAGAGTCGGACTCTTAATCAGCTGAGCCACCCTGGTGTCCCAAGGAATTTTTTTTCTTTTAAAGTTTATTTATTTATTTACTTTTCAGTAATCTCTACATGCAACTTGGGGCTTGAACTCACCACCCTGAGATCAAGAGGTGCACGCTCTTCCAAGTGAGTCAGCCAGGTACCCCAATAATGGGAAGTATTTTGACACAGCCTACAAGATTCTGTACCAGGCCCTGTGCTGTTCAACTTTTTAAGACTAGAATACCTCCAGGGCATTATTATCAAATCTGCAAATGACATAAAACTAGAAGATTATATAACACAACCTTCAATGTTAAATGATAGAATCAGAAGTAAACAATTTCTAAGAAGATCAAAATTCAGTAAGAAAAAGGTTACATGGGATAATTTAAAGTTTTAAAAAATCCACTGCAGCTGGAAAGGGGCTGGAACTTAGCAGGTCTCAAAAGGAAAGCCCCCAGAAGATTCTTGTCTCCAAATCCAGAGCCTGTCCTGTTGCGGACTGAGGAGGTGCCTAATTCTCACCAGATACCTGCCACACTCAGGGACAGGCTCCCAAAACAGCACAGTGTGTAGCTCAACCAGTGTCCACAGGGGAAACCTCTGCAGCCACACCTGCTGTCCATCATCCTGGTGGACGGGCCTGGGGACGTCCACACCAGTTTTCTGCCCTCAGACTGCATCAGCCAGGCCTCTTAACCTGGCTTTGGGCTGCTGAGGTTCTAGGACAGTTATTCTAGCACGGATCACCTCCACTCCACTTCCTTTCATCAAGAGAGCCATTAAGAGAAACATACAGCTGATTTCATCTATCAGGTCCACCTATAGACCCAACTTGGGAGTAAGCTTGAAATCACTCCTGGGCCCTCTTCAGGGCCCAAATCATTTTTCAATTTTTACAATCAGAATGTTATCATGGCAGACTCACTCCTGAATCTAAGTGGTATCAAACAAGGCTGGCTCCTGTTCTCATTCAGCATTCCCAGGCATCCATGGTGTAACTGCAGCCCCAGATGGAGTTTTTGGGGATACTTTCTCTTATCCTTGTCCTCCGGCCACCCTGCCTAGCAGGTACCCACATCCCAACTGTACAGATGGAAAAACAGGCTCAGTGAGTTAGAGGCCTGCCCAAAGCCAAAAACTTAACTCCAAATCTTCCTGATCCACCTTCTTTCCCCTCTTCCCTAGTCTCTGCGATGTCCTTGGAAATGACCTTGTCTGGCTCCCAAGTGAAGTGGGAGCATGTCCTTCCACTTTTGCCAATAGGAAGCCTCTCTGCTGACAGCAAGTACCAGATGCCTGGACCCTGAAAGAGGCCCCCGGTGAGCACTGACTGATTTAAAAATAAGCTTTCGGACACTGCATGCCCAAAGATGGTTGTACCACCAGATCTTTCATCTCTCTGCAATGTTTCGTTTGGACAATCACTTACGTGCCTGCCACATCTGAATGGCTCAGCATGATTCCTTCAAAGTCCTACTTCCCAATCTTTGCTAGTATAGTTCCCTTCTTCCACAGGGTTCTCCCACAGCTTCCACCTTTGTCCTTCAAAGCCAGCTCAAATCTGCCTGCCCTTTGAAGCCCTCCCAGATTAGAATTCATCGCCTGCCCTTCATGTTCCCATAGCCCTTGCTCGTGCCTCTCCTAAGGTATTATTCAAATCAACCTCATATTGTTTATTAAAAAATAAAAAGTCGGAGCATCTGGCTGGCTCAGTCGGTGCAGCACATGACTCCTGATCTTGGGGTTGTGAGTCTGAGTCCCATGTTGGGTGTAGAAATTACTCACAAATAAAATATCTTTTAAAAAGTCAACTGCTAACAGACAAGATTGGTTTAACTGGTTTAGTGGTGAATCTGTAGTAAAGACTAAAGGGTTTCAGTTATACATGAAATCAGTGTTACTTTCAAAAAAGTTAAAGCAATTCTGTGGCCTACCTGCTGCCCTAATTACACAGGTGACCAGCTGCCCTTATTACACAGGTGACTAGCCATTTGCCTGAGGTGCTTCCCAGGATATGGGATTTTCAATCCTAAAAACAGGACAGTCTTGGGCAAGTCATGTAAGCTGTCACTCCAGCACCATGAAATCTGAAGCACGCCCAGAGGAAAGTGAGCAGGCTATTGATGAATTAAAATCATTGTGACACTATGACAGATCGCTGAAGCAATTAGGGTCACTTGGGACTGTTCTAGTGTGAACAGTTATCATCATAACAAGGATTAGAATTCTTCTCTATACCTTTAAGAGGCAAAATTAAGACCCAAAGACAAAATTCAGAACAAGGATAATTTTGGTTCAATACGAAGAATAATCTGGTAATTAGAGATACCATATCATTGGAAGTGTTAAAATAGAAAACTTCTTATAAGGAATTTTTGTAGAGGAGAGAAACTCATTCTGCAAGTGTATCAGCTCTATAAGCCTGTGATCCTACACACTTTCAGTTACATTGGGATTTATTACCTAATTACTGAATTTACGTCCACATTGTGTTTCTCAACAGCCTTCTGTTTTTATTTTGCTCTACTTGCTTTCTGCCAGAACACGGCAGGTAGGCAAGACAGATCAAATGGAAATCTAGTGATCTCATCTACAACTGTAAGTTTCAGACTGCGTTCCTTTTTCCCTTGAAAAATTCCAAGGAAGGGAAATGAAAGAAGAAATGAAATCAGAACATATCCTCCAATATGAAGCTGCATAACAGTGAAAGGCGGTATACTCACCCATGCCAGATTTGCCATCCGGGTATGTGTAGACTTGTCCATTGTTTTTGATAATTGGGAGGTTAGAAGGTAAAGGAGCAACTTCTTCTTCACTCTCCTCGGAGCTGGAGCTGCTACTTGTGTCCTCACTGCAGCTATCATAACCGTCAAACATCCCGAAAGAGTCTCTTCTTTTCCTTTCAGGGCGTGAAGAATGTTCAGTCTTAAAAGTAGAAAAAATCAATAATACATGACACAGCACAGATACACCACCACCACCCCAAAGAATTTAGTTCAAATTGTGATGATATTTGGAAAACGAAGATCTAGCCCTGACAAATGATAATTTTATTTTATAACAAAATGTTTGTTTCAAAATGGAGCCTTTCCTTTCTACAGGGTGCAAATTTATCAGCCACCATGTTAGCTAATAAGAATACCAATGACAACAATAAACACGGAACACAATCAGAGGATCACCATGTAATTCAAATTCAAATAGTAATTGCTATAAACTAGGTAGGTCACTTCTCTATAGAAAGAATCAGAGGGGTGCCTGGGTGGCTCAGTTGGTTAAGTGTCTTGGGTCATGATCTCACAGTTCGTGGGATCGAGCCCTGCATGAGGCTCTGTGCTGACAGCTCAGAGCCTGGAGCTTGCTTCACCCTCTATGTCTCCCTCTCTCTCTGCTCCTCCCCCGCTTGCTCGTGCGTGTTCTCATGCTCTCTCTCTCAAAAAAATGAATAAACATCAAGAAAATTTTTTAAAAATTAGATGATATTTCTAAGTTGTTGTGAAATACACATAACAAACAGATGGTTTCTTAATTTACCTTTCATCTCTAAAAGTGTAGATTTTTATTATAATTTAGAGCATCCAGGAAATATATAGATGCTTTTAAAAATCGCTGTGAAGAGTTCTGGAGTGATTAATTGGGAATTTTTAATTTTAGAGAATTTTTAGATATTAACTATTTCAAATATTAGAGAAGATAACATTTGTACATTTGCAGTCTTATCTCATTTTTTTCTTTAGCATAAACAATGGTTAAAAAAACTCCAAGTATCTCAAGCTAAACATTATTTCCTTTTCAAAAGAAAAACTGCAAAGACACTACATCTTCAGTGAATGATACATGTTTGCTCTTCCGAAAGATATGCACTCTCTCAAGCTGCCTAAATCCCCAAAAAGTAACACTGTCAACTCAACCTGTCCTGAAATAAATTGCAAAACTTCAAGTTTAGGGAGAAGAAACTAAAAAGAAAATAGGAAATAATAAAGAGGAAAAAAATCTCCAGAAAAAAGAATCTATAAGGAAACAGGACCAATGCAGGGAGCAAAAGAAAACTTCAAAAAAAAAAAAAAAAGATAATATGCGATGGGACAACTAGAGTAAAAATCATCAGCTGGCACCTTTCAATGTTTTGCTTCAGTTAGTATTTTTTGGTATCATTTTACACTTTATGCACAATGTCTCTTCTGGCTAGGGTAACTTCCTCCCATGACCAATACAAAGCCGAAATCTGTTGTGTAAAGTTTGACAAAATAAAACCATCCAAATGCATCTCTTAGTTTGAGAAGAGTAAGCTGTCTTTTTCAGAAGTGCAGTTACGAAACATTTGCACTAAAGTGGACAAATGATTTTTCACTTGAATCAAGTATAACTATGAAAGCAACAAAAGTAGTTCCTTAATCCACACAATGGAAATATTTTATGCCCAGATGAATACTATCTTTTAAGAAGTCCCCTCATGAGGCTCTATGCGTGTTCTAATGCTGTTGCCACAACCTCCAACTTCTTACAGTATTTTTCCTTTAGACCCAATTTTAAAAAGAAAACCCTACTGTTTCTGGCTACTTTGTAATTAATCCGTTTCCCTCAACAGTTTTCCCTAGCTTGACTACCCATCTTATTTAACAAATTTGGCTCTGAATAACTTGCAGGTATTAAAAAAAAAAAAATCAAATGTGTTTTCAGGGTGCCTGAGTAGCTCACTTGGTTAAGCATTCGACTCTTGATTTCAGCTCAGGTCAAGATCTCATGGTTTGTGAATTCGAGCTGCAAACTGACGACAGCACAGAGCCTGCTTGGGATTCTCTCTCTCCCTTTCTCTGCCCTTCTCCCAATTGTGTGCGCTCTCTTTCTCAAAATAAACTTATAAAAAAAAAAATCAAATGTATTTTCAAAGAACCAAAATCGGCTACCACTGGATTTCAAAAGAATAAAATTTTGAAGGTGATGCCAAAAGTCAAGTCTAGCAACATTCTGAACTGATAAGGTGATAAGGAATGGGAGAGTCCTTGTCTGAATGAAGTGTGGTGCCAAGAGCTCGGAATTCTGATAGCCCTAAGTCTGAGTCCTGGTTTTGCCATTTATTAGCTGTCAACACTGGGCAAATTATGAGTTTCTTCTCTTACTCATTCAACATTCAACAACTATCAAGCATCTGTGTGTCTCACAGTAGCAGAGGCTACAGATCGAGTGGTGTACAGAGCAGACAAGATGCATGCTTTTCACCAAGGTGACAGTTTACTGGCAGGAGGAACCCAAGTTAGACCATGTGAAGGCAGAGTCAAACTGAGACAGGAGTCATCGACTCATGTTCAGTGGTGAGGAAAGGCATTGGTGAGTTAAGACCTCGAGGCCAAAAAGGGCAGCTGGAATGTTCTAGGCAAAGCAAAGAACAAGACAAAGGCTTTCCAGTAGGAATATCCCTAGCCCACTGAAAGGCCAGTGTGGCTGGTGCCCAGAGTGACAGGTGTAAAAGATGAGGTTGGAGGAGGACACAGTGAGAGAACCCCAAGCAGGCTCTGCGTTGTTAGCACAGAGCTAGTAGACATGAGGGTCCTTGAAGGCCAGGGTAAAGAATTGATTTTTTTTTCCCCCCGAGGGCAATGAAAAGACATTGTGAAATATTTATCACAGTGCCTGGAATACACACTTACAAACACTGGCTAGAATTCTAGTTCTAGTAGATTCATATAGCCTACTTCCATGCGAAAATCTCTTGCAGTTTTTGTATAAGCTCGTCCACTTTACAGCCACCTCGGTTAGCAGCTAATGCATATTTATTGACCCTCAAATATCAACACAGAATATCTTACTCTGACTCCACTTGTCAGCAAATATAACCCTGAAATTTCAGGGGGTCAATAATTACGAACATCTTGGTTTCAATATTATAGACTGTTAACATTAAAAAATAAAAGTATTATGGTCAAATAAGAAAATATTCCTTATTTCAAGGCCTCTTTAAGCTTTTAATATGCTTGTGAACATTATGACAACTTAAGAGAGACATATAGTATTCAGTCTTCTCCAAAGCAACTCCAAGAACTAATGATCTAGAAAAATGCTAACCTTTTGCATAGTTCCAGCACGCACAGAAAATGATCATCTATACATTGCAAGAGAAATTGGCCCCTGAATGCACCCAGCCTGAGGCCTCAGACGGTCCCAAATATTGCAGGGATGAATTATCTTGACAAATCTAGAACACACTAGTTGGAAAGCTATATTCTACTCAGGAGAAAATGTTCCCTCAGCATTTTTTTTCTTAGATTAGGACAGAATACTAATGAACTAATTCAATGTATGAATTGTAATCCATTTATTCCATGTAAAACTTACCATTTACTGCAGGGAATGGAAATGCCTGCATCAGACCGAAACCCCTAAGAGGGCTACAACTTCAGTCAAAGGGCAGGTAGGAATCAAAAATCTGACTACATGCAGGCAAAATAAGACCTACATGTGGGTCTTTTCTGCCCATGCTCTGGGTGGAGAGACTACTCTGAGACTGTATAATCATGGGCCTGCCCTTCTGAGGGACTCTGAGGATATACCTTAACTTGCCCTAAATGGTCAGAAAATACCCAGATCAAGACATTAAAGGGCCACCAGTGCCCCTTGACACTCAGCAGAAGCATACTGGATCACTTCAGGAAATAATCACCTACACTTCAGGCCTTTCAGCATTCCTACAGATTTGATCAAGTACGAGCACACAATCAATAACAAACATACAATAAGCAATCTGTCACAAGTGTCAGTAGAAACAGATTAGGAATCCCAAATTGTTAGGTACTGAAATTGCCAGGCACAGAGGATAAAAGAACCATTCAAGAAATGTTTAAGAAGAAACAAAAATATTATTGAAAAATGGAATAAAGGAATAAAAAGCAACCAGGCAGATTTGAAAAGACCCAAATATAACTTCTATAAATAAAAAATGTAAGTGCTATAATTAAAAAAAAAAAAAGACACCACCACTAAAACACCTCAATGGATGGGATGAATAGCAGATCAGCCATGGCTAAAAAAGAACTGGGGAAATGATAAACATTAAGAAAATACCCAGAATACTGCAAAGAAAAACAGAAACATAGAAAATAAGAGGTTCAAATGGCATAAAACATAAAGATCTAATAAAATGTCTAATAGGAATTCTCAAAGGAGAGGATCCGGAGATGCTGAATGAAAGACTGGCTGAGAATTCTGCAGAAACACTGAAAACACAAATTCAGACAGAACTACCACATATATTTAACACAAGAAAAAAACCACATTTAAATAGATCACAGTACCAGTGTAAAACACTAGGGAGAAGATTTAAAAAGGGACCAATAAAAACAAAAAAAAAAGTGGAGGGGGGCGCCTCGGTGGCTCAGTCGGCTCAGTGTCCGACTTCGGCTCAGGTCATGATCTCATAGTTTGTGAGTTCGAGCCCTGCATCAGGCTCTGTACTGACAGCTCAGAGCCTGGAGCCTGTTTCGGATTCTGTGTCTCCCTGTCTCTCTGCACTTTCCCCACTCACACTGTCTCTCTCTCTCTCAAAAATAAACATTAAAAATTTTTTTTAAAAAGGGATTAATTGCCACAGTGAATCTCACTAGTCAAAAAGCTTAACCTCCAGCTCATTCAGTCCAATCAGCTGCTTAGTAACTAATCCTTAGATATGAATAGACAAGTGAGGATCACCTACCATTTGAGAAAGACCTCTAAAAATGTGAAAGGCCAAAACAAACCCTCAGGAAAAAATAATCTATAAGGAAACAGAAGTAAGGCAGGGACCAAAAGAAAACTTCAAAAAATGAAATTAATTCTACAGGGACATAAGGGTAGGATACTACTGGTGAACAAGATCTTAGAATTTAAAAACAGAAAAGGCAAAACAATAACTTCAATAAATGGACAGTAAAACCAAGGAAATCTTTCAAAAACCACGAGTGCATGTGTGTGGAGTGTGCACATGTGACAAAAAAGCTAGAAAATAAGAGAAAAAATAAGGGTTAAATCCAGAAGAACCAAAACCCAAAGCATAGAGATATACACGAGAATGAGAAACAAGTTATATAAAGAAAACACACACACACACACACACACACACACACACACACACACTTCCAGGATCAAAAAACAGAGTTTCTATACTTAGACCAAGGAAGCCCAGCTTAATGACTTAAAAGCCCCGCCCAAACACCAAAACTACACCAAGGTGCATCATTATAAAAATTACAGAACTCTGCCAATGAAGATACTAAAAGCTTCAAGAAAAACACTATGCCATGTAAAAAAAAAAGGGGGGGGGGAACTGGAATATCAGTGGGCTTTTCAACAACAGGATTGAAAGCAAGGCCTTCAAACTTCTCAAGGGAAAAAATATATAATTGGAAAATCTATACTTAATGTTTCAAGTGAAAAAAAATCAATGAAATAAGAACAAAAAAAGATAAAAGCAAAAGCTGGTTCTTTGAATGGGTAAATAACTATAATAATTTGAATAAAGAAACTAAAACCTTCACACAAAGAAAACCCCAGGCCCAAATGGCTTCACCGGGGAAGTCTACTTAAAAACTACTACTGGGGTCAAAAAGAATGAAATCATGCCATTTGCAACTACATGGATGGAACTAGAGGGGTATTATGCTAAGTGAAATTAGTCAGAGAAAGACAAAAATCATATGACTTCACTCATATGAAGACTTTAAAACACAGAACAGATGAACATAAGGGAAGGGAAGCAAAAAGAATATAAAAACAGGGAGGGGGACAAAACAGAAGAGACTCTTAAATATGGAGAACAAAGGTTACTGGAGGGGTTGTGGGGGGGGGGGGGGATGGACTAAATGGGTAAGAGGCATTAAGGAATCTACTCCTGAAACCATTGTTGCACTATATGCTGACTTGGATGTAAATTAAAAAAATTTAAAAATAAATTAAAAAAAATACTACTGGCGCACCAGGGTTGGCTCAGTCAGTTAAGCGTCTGACTCTTGATTTCTGCTCTGGTCATGATGTCACAGTTCGTGGGACGGAGCTGCACCTTGGGGTTTATACTGACACCATGGAGCCTGCTTGGGATTCTCTTTTTCTCTCTTTCTCTCTGCTCCAAACCCAGGTGCACTCTTTCTCTCAAAATAAATAAACATTAAAAAACCCCTATACCAACTTGTTCAGAAAACTGGAATATAGGCTAGTTTTCAACTCATTCTCTGAGGCTAACATTACTGATCCCAAACTAGACAAAGCCCTTACAAGAAAACTATAGAACAATATCCCTCATGTATGCAAATGTTCTTAACAAAATTTTAGTATCTAAATCAAACAATATATAATAATAATAATAAAAGTGACCAAGTGGGTTTATTCCAGGAACGCAAAGCTAATTCAACATTTGAAAATCAATACATTCATGGGGTACCTGGCTGGCTCAGTAGGTAGAGCATGCAACTCTTGATCTTGGGGTCCTGAGTTTGAGCCCCAAGATGGGCATAGGGATTACTTAAAAAAAAGGAAAGAAAGAAAGAAAATCAATACATTCATTATATTAAGCCTAAAAAATAAATAAATAAAAGCCATAGGATTATCTCAAGAGATGCAGAAAAAGCATTTGACAAAATCCAACATCTATTCCTGATTAAAAAAAACAAAACCTCAGCAGAAGAGGAATATGAAAGAACTTCCTCACCTGATAAAGAGCATTAGGAAAGTCCTAAAGCTAGCATCATATTTAATGGTGACAATATGGATGTTTTCTAAGACCAGGAACAAGATAAGTGTATCTGCCTTTGCTACTTTTATTCAATAGTGTACTAGAGATTCTAAGACCATGTAGTAGGCAAAAAAGAAATAAAGGAATTCAGATTGGGGAAAAAAGTAATAAATAAATCTTTATTCCCAGACAACACTGTAGAAAATCTGATAAAATATACAAAGAGCTGCTTGGCTATATTAAGTGAGCTTAGCAAGGATACAGGATAGAATGTCAATATACAAAAATCAACCATATTTCCATATATTAGCAACAAGCAACCAGAGATTGATTAGAAAATACCATTTACAAAGCATCAAAAAAATATGGAATAAGGGGTGCTTGGGTGACTCAGTCGGTTAAGCATCCGACTCTTGATCTCAGCTCAGGTCTTGATCTCAGGGTCGTGACTTCAAGCCCCACATTGGGCTCCACGCTGGGCGTGAAGCCTACTTAAAAAAAGAAAAAGAAATAATTTGAGATAAATCTGGCAACAGATGTGCAAGGCTGATACCTTGAAAACTACTAAACGTTGCTTAAATAATTAAAGAAAGATCTAAATAAATGGGAAGATGCACAGTGTTCATGGATCAGAAGAACCAATAACGTTAAGTGATATTTTGGTGTGCCTGGGTGGCTCAGTTGGTTAAGCGTCCAACTCTTGGATCTTGGCTCAGTTCATGATCTTGTGGTTTCGTGGGTTTGAGCCCCGTGTCGGGCTCTGTGCTGACAGCATGGAGCCTGCTTGGGATTCTCTGTCTCCCTCTCTCTTTGCCCCTCCCCACTCATGCTTTTTCTCTCTCTCTCTCAAAATAAACAAATAAACTTAAAAAAAAAAAATTCTCCCCAACTTGATTTACAGATTGCACTTGATTTACAGATTGCACTTGATTTACAGATTCAACGAGACCCAATCAAATCACAGCAGATTTTTTTTTGTGGAAATCAACAAGCAGATTCTAAAATTCATATGGAACTGCAAAGGACCTAGAAGAGCCAAAACAAATTTGAAAAGAACAAAGTTGAAACACTTAATACTTCCTCTCCAAGGTGCATCATGAAGCTGCACTACTTTGACATAAAATATAGATAAACATCAACAGAAGGGAACAGAGCCCAGAAATAGAGCCATACATGTATGGTCAACTAATATTTGACAACGGTGAAAAATCAATTAACAGCATTGTATGGTGACAGATGGTAGCTACACTTATGGCGAGCACAGCACAATGTATAGAGAAGCTGAATGCTGTATACCTGAAACCAAGGTAACACTGTCAACTATATTAAAAAAAAACAATTAAAAAGAAGAAAGAGGGGCGCCTGGGTGGCTCAGTCGGTTGGGCGTCCGACTTCAGCTCAGGTCATGATCTCGCAGTCCGTGAGTTCGAGCCCCGCATCAGGCTCTGTGCTGACGGCTCAGAGCCTGGAGCCTGTTTCAGATTCTGTGTCTCCCTCTCTCTCTGACCCTCCCCCGTTCATGCTCTGTCTCTCTCTGTCTCAAAAAAAAAACAAAAAAACAAAAAAACAAAAAAACAAAAAAAAACGTAAAAAGAAGAAAGAAAAAACAAGGCAATTCAGTGGAAAAAAGTCTTTTCAACAAAAGGTGTTGGATCAAATACATTACTAAATTAAAAAAACAAAAAACAAAAACCAAACTCTGATCCATACCTCACATGTACAAAAATTAACTCAAAATGGGACACAGACCTAAATGTAAGAACTAAAACTATAAAACCTCTAGGAAAAAAAATAGGACAAAATCTTCATGACCTTGGGTGGGCACAAAATTTTTAGGTATGACATCAAAACACAAGATCCATAAAAGAAAAATACTGACAAACTGGACTTTATTAAAATTAAAAACTGGTCCTAGGGAGCTACTATTAAGAAAATAAGACAAGCCACAGACGGGACAACAATATTCGCAAATCACGTGTGTCTGACAAAGGACTGGTATCTGGATACATAAAGAACTATCAAGGGGTGTTTGGGTGGCTCAGTCAGTTTTGTGGCCAGACTCTTGGTCTTGGCTCAGGTCATGATCTCACGGTTCATGAGATTGAGGCCCAGGTCTGACTCTGTGCAATCCAAGCTTGCTTGGGATTCTCTCTCTCCCTCTATGCTCCTCTCCCTATTGCACGTGCACACGCATTCTGTCTCTCTCTCTCAAAATAAATAAACTTGAAAATAAAATAAAAAAATATAAAGAACTATCAACACTCAGTAACTGAAACAATCCAATTAAAAAATAAAAAAGCACAACATCTAAACAGACAATTCATTTATATATGGATGGCGAATAAGGACATGAAAAGATGCTCAACATCACTGGTCATTAGGAAAATGCAAATTAAAACCACGAGACACTCTTATACATCTATCAGAATGCCTAAAATAGAAAAATAAAAAACCCTCTATGGTCTAGGCAGCAAATGGAACTCTCAAACACTGCAGATGGGAAGGCAAAATACTATAAAAGCATTTCAGAAAAGCAGTTTACTAAAATGTTAAATATACACCACCAACTACCCACAGCATTTCTATTTGCCTAAGATAAACGAAAAGATACATCCACATAAAAACACATATATCACATGTACACACACACACACACACACACACACAGAGGAATGGTCAAAACAGCTCAAAATTGGAAACAACCCAAATATCAACAGGTGAATGAATAAACAAATTATGGCATATCCATATAGTGATTCCATCTTGCTGCTCAGCTTAATAAAAAGTAATGAATTGATATATACAACAGCAGTAAGTCTCAAAATAATTACACTGCATGAAAATCCAGACAAGAGCACATGCTGTATGACTCCCATTTATATGAAATTTTAGAAAATGCAAACTATTTTTGCATTTCCTTCATTTTTACTTAATGTTCTATTTCTATTCCAAGATTGCACATTACATTTAGTTTTCATGTCCCCTTAAGCTCCTTTTGGCTGTGACAATTTCTCAGGTTTTTCATGGCCTTGACAGTTTTGAGGAGTACTGGTAGGTAATGACTCTCCACTGGGATTTGTCTCCTAATTTTCTAATGACCAGACTGGGTTGTTTTTTGAAAAAAGATCAGAGGTACTGTGCAGTAACCTTTGTATCCAATTATACAAAGAAACATGTTATTAACCTGAGTCATCACTCTTGGTATTGACCTTGACCATCTCTACCTGAAGCAGTATTTTTTCAGGTTTCCCAGGTTACAAAATTACTCCTAACCCCTTTCCATACTGTACTTTTCAGAAGTACAGTGGCTTTGTGAAGCCCACACTTCCGAAGTAGGGAGTTACGCTCCCTCTTGACAATGGCGCATCCACAAAAATAATTTGGAATTCTTCCACATAGATTCCCTCTCCTTTTCTAAAAGAAGTATTTCCTCTTTCAGGGTTGGAGGTTTTTCTCTCAGGTTGTATATCTCCAGTTGAAATACCATCTAACTGATGCTCTCAGGGTAGCAAATCCAGATTACGTGATTTCCACCTGCCTCTTACCAGTGATGATACGTTTGAAGTCCTGGTGTAGGTGTGGTCTGGTTCTCCATTGTTGTCTTACTATTTTCCCTTTTAGTAAGCAATCTGCAAGGAGACACTTAAAGACCATGCAAATATTCTGTTCAGCAAAATTTCACTATAGATTGAATACTCAGTGAGGATTTTTGCCCAATCCTATGACTTTCCAGGCTCAGAATTTCTTCATAGTTTCAGCTGGCATTCTTCTATAGGGAAGACCCCTCTCTTTTTTCTTTTCTAAAAATTTTTTTAATGTTTATTTATTTTTGATTCAGAGAGAGACAGAGTATGAGCAGGGGAGGGGCAGAGAGAGAGAGGGAGACACAGAATCTGAAGCAGGCTCCAGGCTCTGAGCTGTCAGCACAGGGCCTGACGCGGGGCTCGAACTCACAGACTGTGAGACCATGACCTGAGCTGAAGTTGGATGCTCAACCGACAGAGCCACCCAGGAGCCCCTCTTTTTTCTTATTAAGGGCATCAACTCATGGATTACTACTTTTATAATTTATAATTCATGATAGTCCTTAATTATCTGCAAGCTCAAACTGTCCCAGATTTAGCCGATGGGAGCCCCATCAAGCTGACTCCTGTGTCATTCTGACAAGCCCCTATCATTGTTTCAGCAATTCCTTTCTGGAATAGCAAGATATTCAAGCATATACTAATTTTCCTGTCCCAAGCCTAGAATCAACCATTTCTCCAAAGAGCCTTGGTTTCTTTTAGTGAAGAGTATTAGAAATAAAGATGTACGTACTCCACATGGTCATTGCTATTGAGACCTCTGTCTCTGGGCCCTTCGGTAGGCAGAGATGGAATATACACGTGTAGATATACGTATGTATACGCATGTGACATGTCATATGAATACACACATATACCTTAGAATATCATGAATTCATAATTCCAATTCCAATCCATCCCACAGGACTTTTTATTTTCCCATATCTGTATTTGTATCTCTCTTCTGCCACAGTAAAAACCTTGGCTCCCGCCCAAATTACATGTACCTATTTGCTCAATTCTTTCATACATTTAAATAGTTTCAGGAGCACTACTGCTAAAAAAAACAAACAACCTTATGAGTCCAGAATTTCTTTGTAGTTCTATCTCCCTAAACTGAAGGACAGAGTATTAAGAGTTACTTGGGGGGCACTTGGGTGGCTTGGTTGGTTGGGTGTCCGACTTCAGCTCAGGTCGTGATCTCATGATCTGAGTTTGAGCCCTGTGTTGGGCTCTGTGCTGACAGCTCAGAGCCTGGAGCCTGTTTCAGATTCTGTGTCTCCCTCTCTTTCTGCCTCCCCGCCACCCCCTGCCCCCCGCCAACACTCTGTCTCTCTCAAAGATAAACATTAAAAAAAAAAAGTTACTTGGATTATTTTCTCCTTCCTTCAATGTGACTGTTAATGATTTGAAGTAAGTTGACTTTGGTTTTTAGTCTTCCCTGCCATCCTTATTGAATTAATTTCATTTCTGGAGACTATCTAAAAAAATGGCTTTGCTTCCAAAGATGATGAACTATATAAAAAGTTGTAACTTGGAAATATGTTGCTCCTTCCCTGCTTCACCATCCACCTTTGTAGGCAGGTAACCAACTTTATTGCTTTCTGGTTCATCCTTCTTGTGTGTTTTGAAAAGGTAAATAGGTATATTTTCTTATTCCTTCTTTCTTATAGAAAAGGCCACATGCTAAATTTCTCTGTCCTTTGCTTTTATTAACTTAGAAATATATCCTGGAAATCATTCCATTTCACAGTGCACAGACATCTTCTTCATTCTTTTTTCAACTGCACAGTACTCCACTGTATGCATGTTTATTCAATCTTCTTTGGACAGTTTTCAATGCTTTACAATTACAAATACTGCTGCAATGAATGAACTTATGCATGTGTGAACCTATGTATATATTTAAAACTGAGGATCACCTTCAGAATATATTCTTTGGGTAGAGGAGTGAATGTATATGTAATTTAGTTAGGTATTACCCAATTTCTTCCCACAGAAATTTTACCATTTTGCATTTGCATCAGCAACAGTGAGTGTGTGTGTTTCCCTACAGTCTCAGCATGTGATTTCTTTTTGCCAATATAACAGATGAAAATGGTATGTCTGTGTAGTCTTTCTTTTTTTTAAACTTTCTACTTGGAAAGAATTTCAAACTTCTAGGAAAGTTGGAAAAATCATACAGTGAAATCCTGTGTACTCTATTCAGATTTGCCAACGACTAACATTTTGCCTCGTTGGTTTCATTCTTCTCTCTAGATATACTGACTTTTACTAAAACATTTAAGAGTAAGTTGCATAGATCACATCTTTTTGTCCTCCCCAAATTCAGTATGCGTTTCCTAAGAATAAAATTGTTCTTTCGTAGCTACAGCATAGTTATCAGCTTCAGGAAATTTAACATTAATGTGACATTCTCCCCCAATTTACCATCCACAGTCCAGTGAACCCAATAATGTCCTTTATATAGCATTTCTTCCTTTCAGTCTCCAGGATCACATATCGTATTTGTTTGCTTAGTTTCTTCAATCTGGAAGATTACTTTTGAATAATGCAGGCTCCCTCCCCACCTTTAAAAATTTTTTTTAATGTTTATTTATTTTTGAGAGAGACAGACAGAGTGTGAGCAGGGGAGGGGCAGAGAGAGGGAGACAGAATCCAAAGCAGGATCCGGGAGCACAGAGCTTGATGCAGGGCTCGAACTCACAAGCTGTGAGATCATGACCTGAGCTGAAGTCAGATGCTTAACTGACTGAGCCACCCAGGCGCCCTGCCTCCCCACCTTTTTAATAGACTGTTTCTCATTTGAGGCTCATGTTTCCTCATTAGATCAGGTTATGTATCCCCGTAATACTACATAAGTGATATAACCTTCTCAGAATATTACATCTAGAGGCAAAAGATGCCTATCTGTTCCTCATCGCTGATGCTAATTTTAATCATTCTTCAAGGTGTTGAAATTTTACACAGTACTTATATTTCTCCTTGCAACTAGCAAGCAATCTTGTAGACATATTTTAAAGTATGTGAATATTGTTTCTCATTGAAATCTCACCCCATTCAATCCCATCCCTAAATTTAACGTCCAATAGCTCTTGCCAAACCAAACATTACTGTGATGGCTGAAAAATGATTTTGTAATTCTAGTACTTTTACCAGTCAGCATAAAATTCTTCCATCTTCTCCTTAAGTTTACCTACCTACCTACCTACCTACCTTTATTATCAGTATCAACTCATACTTCTTTTCTTCCCCAATGGTTTATAATTCACTACTGTCCTATTTTATTTTATTTATTTATTAAAAAAAATTTTTTTTTCAACGTTTATTTATTTTTGGGACAGAGAGAGACAGAGCATGAACGGGGTAGGGGCAGAGAGAGAGGGAGACACAGAATCGGAAACAGGCTCCAGGCTCTGAGCCATCAGCCCAGAGCCCGACGCGGGGCTCGAACTCACGGACCGCGAGATCGTGACCTGGCTGAAGTCGGACGCTTAACCGACTGCGCCACCCAGGCGCCCCGACTACTGTCCTATTTTATTTTGGAGCTCAAATTATCCCATACTCAGCTACACGGATTCTTTTTAAAAAATTTTTCTTTTATTTATTTTGCGGGGGGGTGGGTGGGTGGGTAGGGGCAGACAGAGAATCCCAAACAGGCTCCGTGCTGTTATTGTGGAGCCTGATATTGGGGCTCAATCCCATGAACTGCGAGAACATGACCTGAGCAAAAATCAAGAGTTGGACACCCAACTGACTGAGCCACCCAGGTGCCCATCAAACTACACACATTCTTTTGAACTTGCTCCTGCATCATTTTCACATGATACAATCAATTTTTGAGTATTGACTTTCTGGCATATCAAGATATTCCAGGATCATTTTGTACCTACATTATTCCAGCCCTGAAATCAACCATTTCTCCAAGCAGCTCTCATTCTTTTCAGTGGGGAATGGTATTAACCACCAAGATGTGCTCAGCTGTTTTACACAGAGCCATTTCTGTATCTTCTTTTCTGCATCTGTGTGATGTGTGTTCTTTTGTCCTTTTATCTTTAGGGTTTTTCGTCTTTTAAATATTTTTTTCAAAGTTCTTTGTATTTAGGAATTGACCCTTTGTAACATATGGCAAAATTTTATTTTGCTTATAAAGTGGTCATGAAATTAATTTTGTAAACACAGTAATATTTATCACTACTTTTATTACAACTTGATTTTGACTCTTAGAAAATTTTTTCTTAGAACCAGTGTACACAAAAGTTTACCCATATCTTAACATATTTTTTAGTACTTATTTTTGAGAGCGTGCATGTGTGCAAGTGGGGGAAAGGCAGAGAGAGAGAGAGAGGATGAGAGAGAGAATCTAAAGCAGCCTCCACGCAGGCAGACCAGAACCTGACATGGGGCTTGATCCCACAACTGTGGGATCACGACCTGAGCCAAAATCAAGAGTCAGATGCTTAACTGACTGAGACGCCACTTTTTTTCTGGCTTACTTTTTTTGTTCTTTTTCCTTTCTGAGCTGGGAATTATTTATTTTCACTCTTTTGTTTTTACTGTGACAAAGTAACCAGATTACAGGCACCTGGGGGGAGCTTAGTCGGTTAGGTGTCCAATTCTTCATTTTGGCTCTGGTGATGATCTCATGGTTCTGGAGTTTGAGCCCCAAGTCAGGCTCTGTGCTGACAGCGCAGAGCCTGCATGGAATTCTCTCTCTTTGTCCTTCCCCTGCATGTACACACATGTGCACTCTCCCTCTCTCTCAAAAAACAAAAACAAAACCAAAAACAATAATAATAATAAAAATAAATAAAGTAACCCAATAAAGCCTAAGATTTGCTCTAAGCCATCTCAGTAAATCAAGATTTAGTAACCAAGTTTCTATGCTCACCTCTGTGTAAAAAAGGCAGGCTTATGTAAACTATCAGTGCTCACCCACTCAGCACACATTGCCTGACCCAGCTCTAATACTTCCCTTTGCTCCAGTAAGAAAACCAACCAGCAAAATGCCCAGTGTAACTTCCTTGTTCCTGCTTCCACTTTGGTCTATAAAAATCTCTTGCTTTGTAAAGCAATTTGGAGCTCCTTTCTATCTGCTAGATTGGATGCTGGCCAATTTATCAACTGCTAAATAAAGTCTGTAAGATTTTTAAAAAATTACTCAGTCGAATTTTGTTCTTTAATACGATAGAATTAGGACTATGAATTTTCCTCTGCTCACTGCCTTACATGTATTTCATAGATTTGTATATGCAGGATTTTCATTATCATAATTTTTTAGAAACTCTGTAACTTGTTTACAATACTCCTTGTACCCAAGAGGTTTTTTCCTTGACTGAGGAATAATTTTGAACGTGTATCAAGGTGCAGAATTTTTCTGTCACTCTACAAAGCACCCTCATGTCCTTTCCCATGTCCTTCTCCTCCCCCATTAAAGTTCTATTACTACTGGTTAATTTTGCATATGCTCATTTAAAAAAAATTTTTTTTAATGTTTATTTTGGGAGACAGTGCGAATGGGGGAGGGGCAAAGAGCGAGGGAGACACAGAATCTGAAGCAGGCTCCAGGCTCTGAGCCGTTAGCACAGAGCCGGACACGGGGCTCGAACTCACGAACTCTGAGATCATGACCTGAGCTGAAGTTGGGACACTTAACCGACTGAGCCACCCAGGTGTCCCTGCATGTATTTATTTAAATAGAATATAACACCACGGACATTTTTATAACTAATTTAGCTCACTCAACATAGTATTTTTTTCAGCATATTTGAGATTTATGCATATTATTACACATATGATTGGTTCATTGCTTTTTACTAACACTGCACTTTAACAATATTTGTTTATCCATTCTCCATCTAGATTTGACTACTTTGAATAAAGTCGCTATGAATATTCTCGTACAAGGCTTTGTAACATACAACAGAAGGCTTCTAAATTTCAAAGTGGAAATGTCCTTTTGCTTTTTGTTTTCTTATATGGGACCTACTAATATTTTCCTAACGTATAAACTATTTTTGTGAATATTTTGTGGTTGAGAGAATGTACAGTATTCTGGTTTTAGGATGCAGATATACCAGAGAATCTGCCTCATTAAGTTTTGATCTTTTATAGTCCTACTTTCTGTCTACTGTACCTATCCCTGTGTTCAGTGTCAATCTCCAACTTCAAGTGCTTTTTATGATTTGCATTTCTCATAATTTTTGCTTTATAAAGATTGTTGCTGTATTTGGTATAGAACTATTATGTCTTTGTTATGAATTATGGGTTTTAGCATTACAAGCTGTCCTCCTTTGTCATTTAATGCTTTTTGGTTTGACTTCTAGTGTGGTATCAGCACTGCCGATCCTGCTTTCATATTACTTCTATTTGCTTGGTTTATCTTTGTCCATCTTTTTATTTTTCGCTGTCTTAAAGATCTCATGTTATAAAATTAGATTTTGATTTTATTCTTATATAACTGACATAGATTAGTTTGTTGGAGTTTGATTTTTGAGCTAATCTGAAAATCTTTTTATTGGTGAGGGAATCCTTACTGATATGACTGGTATGTTTGATTTCAATTCTGTCATTATTTTGTTATAATTACTACGTGCATTATGGAACATTCATCACGTGATTTTTCATGATGGTTTTCTTTGGCCTTTTAAATTAAATTTGCAGTGTTTTGAAAGGTTTATATATTTTTTTCTAATGCTTACCTTTGAATATTTTGTATTTCTTTAAAAACTTTTTTTAAATGTATGTTTATTTTTGAGAGAGAGAGACAGAGACAGAGCCTGAGTGGGGAAGAGAGGGAGACAGAATCTGAAGCAGGTTCCAGGCCCTAAGCTGTCAGCACAGAGCCTGATGTGGGGCTCAAACTCACAAACCAGGAGATCATGACCTGAGCTGAAGTTGGATGCTTAACCGACTGAGCCACCCAGGCGCCCCTCCCTCTTTTATATTTCCATGTATCTTTTTTCTTACCTAACCTTTTTTTTCAGCTTCAAATGGTATCATTTTAATCCCTTGTAATAGTTTAACCTACAGTCAATAGTGTTACTCTAGTTTTTCCCTCCTAGTTTTTTTAGCTCCCTTCTTTCCACTGTCAGATCCCGTAACATTTATGTACACCATTCTGCTACCTACACCCCTACTCCTGATTTTAACCTTAGTTCAAAAAGACATGTAAAATACTGTCAAACTTTTTGCAGAAAATTTCCCAAATATCTCTTTTAGATGCAGCTCATCCTTTAAGTTTCCTTGGGAAGGGCTCCTGAGAACAGTATTCTCTAAATTCTTGTCCGTGTTTAAAACGTTTTCTACAGTCTTGACATTCAAAAGACAGTTGACTGGATATAAAATCTTTGGTTAGAATTTTCTTTCCTTATGCTACCACATTATTGTCTTGCTTTGTAGGTGATACCAGTCGAATTCTCTAGATCTTGTAAGGCACTTCATCTTTTACCTGTAAGCTTGGAGAATTTTTCTGTTTCTTTAAAGTCATACAGCTTTACTAAAACATAGCCTGCAGTTCACCTTCTGGTATGAACTTCTGATGTATAGATCTAGATCTCTATAGCCAGAAAGTTTTCTTGATTATGGTTTTATTACCAGATTTTATTAAAAAAACTCCCCCCCTAATGTTTATTTTTGAGAGCGCACTTGCACACACACATGTGCAAGTGGGGGAGGAGAAAGAGAGGGAGTCACAGAATCTGAAGCAGGCTCCAGGCTCTGAGCTGTCGGTACAGAGCCCGATGCAGGGCTCGAACCCATGAACTGTGAGATCACAACCTGAGCCAAAGTCAGATGCTTAACCAATGGAGCCACCCAGGCGCCTCTAAAAGATTTTTGTTTTTCTAAAAAATATTTATTTTTGAGGGAGAGAGAGCTCAGGCAGGGAGGAGCAGAGAGAGACAGCGGGAGATCAAGGATCTGAAGCAGGCTCTGTGATGACAGCAGAGAGGCTGATATGAGGTTCAAACTCATGAACAGTAATGAGATCATGACTTGAACTGAAGTTGGGCACTTAACTGACCGAGCCACCCAGGTGCCCCCCAAATTTTTATTTTTTAAAGTAATCTTTACACCCAACATAGGGCTTGAACTCACAACTCCGAAACCAAGAGTCACATGTTCTACCAACTGAGCCAGTCCAGGTGCCCCTATTCTTTTTCCTTATTGAGGGACACTAAATACATGTTACTTTTTGGACCCCTCTTCCATTTAAAGTATCAGTTAGAAAAGAATTTCATTTTCATTCTCTTGACCATTTTCCTGCTTTGCTTCAATCTCTTTTATTATGTTCGCCTTTGAATCTACTGTTTGGGGAAAACTTTATAATTCAGTCTTCATATGATAGGATTTCTTCTTCTTTTCTCTAAGTGTAATCTACTCTGATTTTATTTCTTCCTGTTTTTTTTTTTTTCCTTTCTTAGTTTTAGATTTCTGAATCATGGTTTTCTTTTCCTTGTATCTCTAACCAATGGTTTGATGGCGTTTTATTTCATTTTGAGTGTTGCGTCAATTTTTTTCTGCGTTTTTCTGGGTGGGGGAGAGGAAGATTTTCATTAGTTGAGATGTTCTGATTCACATTATTTTTTCCAATAGTTCTGTCTGCATGTATTCCACTCTTTCCTATTTCTATTTATTTCATGGTCAAGGGTTCCTGGTTCCAGAACACTCCTACGTTTACCTTCTCTTTCTTCTTCTGTAAGAGTTGTTAGTTTCTCCTTTTCCTTCTTTCTCTTCACTGCCATGTCTCCACCTCTTCCCTACGAGGCACTGGTTACTTTCAAGCTCTTCTCCATGGCTGAAGCTGCAAACTACCAAATTTCAAACCTGTGTTCAGTATTTTGGAACTTAGTGTTGGAGTCTTCTCTTTTGGAAGCGATACTCTGTGCTTCATCTAAGTGTTCCATGGCCTAAAACCCTATCACTGAACCCATTAAAACCATTAAGCCTTCTCTCTCTCATTCTTCACATCCCGCAGGACTTGGCAGAAGGAGCTCCTGGAATCTGATTATTTCCCTTAGAGGTAATCTGAAGGTTGTGATAATCTGCTTTTTTTTTTTTTTTAAACGTTTATTTATTTTTGAGACAGAGAGAGACAGAGCATGAACGGGGGAGGGTCAGAGAGAGGGAGACACAGAATCGGAAACAGGCTCCAGGCTCTGAGCTGTCAGCACAGAGCTCGACGCGGGGCTCGAACTCACGGACCGCGAGATCATGACCTGAGCCGAAGTCGGCCGCTTAACCGACTGAGCCACCCAGGCGCCCCTGATAACCTGCTTATTAATAATGCTAAAGGCATGGGTGGTGTCTGATTGACATGTACTCTTTGTTGGCTTTATATAGATTTATGGAAAGGTGGGTGGAGAAATTAGATCAGGCTGCTGCCACTGTTCTCCAAAACTGAAGTTTACACATACATATTTACTCCTTTTTAGAAATACTGGTTTCGCCATTTTTTGAAACATGTTGTCCTCATCAGATTCACTTTTTGTATCACCTAACAGTTTTACAGAGTAAGTCTTCTCCATATTTATCAAATCTGATTCAGAAGCACATTTTGCTGTATGGGAGTTTATTTTAAATTCCATAGAAATCCCTCACTGGACTGTTTTTACTAGTGATTTGTAAAGGTCTATTATGATTAATACAATACATACAAGATGCTTGGTATGTGGCAGGCACATTCTAAGCACTTGATGTGTAGTAATGCATTTAATCCTCATAAATGTTATTACTCCCATTTTACAGATGAGGAAGCAGAGGCTCTAATAGGCTAAGCAACTTGCCCAAGGTCATACTGCTAAAATGAACACTAGCCACATGAATCAAGAAAATAATCTTAAACCTATGTTAAATTTTAGCCTGCTTTCTCTCTTTCTTCCCTTTAATTATTGTTTGTCAGCTAACTTCTGTAAGCACAGATAACAAGGATCAAATAAAACTATTTCCAGTAGTGTGCTTTTTTTTTTTTTTTTTAGCACTTTGCTCTTCAAAATGAAACTGAAAAATCATGTTCATTTGTTTACTATCTATTTGAGACCTTGAGTGTAAGGTGATGGGAAACTGCAGTTGGGAGAATATGTTACTTGGTATTCGGGCAAATGTGAAAACTCCTCACTCACCACAGAGAAAGTCAAAATATCTAGGATTCATACACTGGGTGATATAAGCCTAATCAGAATCACGGAGATACATTCTAGGTGAAAAAGCTAAAGACTTAAAAGGACTTGTTTCATGAGAGCTATATTGGGAAGAGAAAGAGATTGTTATAAAGGACCCTGTTTTGGGGGCACTTTTACCATGGTTTCACATTAGGCGCATGTATTATTCTTATAAAAATAAAGGTCAATTTCTATGAAGTGTAAATCACCTTCTTAAAATTCATTAAGCTGGTAAAAATGGAGAGGTTGAGGATATTTGGCATTGGCAAATGTATGTGTGGAACAGCCCTGACACACCCTTCATAGGAGGGAAAATTTATGCCACTTTTTTGGAGGACAATTTGACATTATTTCTGAAATCTTACAAAAACAGGAGTATGCCTTTTGACCATGTAATTCTGCTTTTTGGAATCCGTCCTTCAGAAATACTCAAAGGACACAAGGATCTGTGTGGAAAAAGGTTTCTTGCAGCAATAATGTAGCAGTGAGAAACTGGAGGCAATCTAACCACCAGTAGGGAGATAAATACTAATAGGTAAAGTACTGAGGAAAAAAGCAAATTGCAGGTAGGAATGGCATGACTCACTTTTTATTAAAAGAAACAATATGTGCTGGTATGTGCACAGATTGATAGATCTATGTTTGTTTGTATATGCATTTAGGAAGATCCTAGAAGGAACAGCTAAACTATGAACAGGGTGAGAATGGGATGGAAGGATTATTAACTTTTCTATAGTTTTCATTTTCCTTTTTTTTTTTTTTAAAGGGGGGGAGGGGGCGGAAAGACTCTTAAGCAGGCTCCACGTTCAGCATGGAGTCCAACGTGGGGCTTGATCCCACAACCATGAGATCATGGCCTGAAATGAAATCAAGAGTCGGATGTACAACCAACTGAGCCACCCAGGTGCCCCCATTTTCCTTGTTTAAACAAAAAATGTATAATACTTCTGTAGTGAAAAAAATAAAACAAGGTTTTTGTAGTGGTAAAACATAAGCAGGAGTGACAAATCACAGCAGAATTTCATTTCCCTACTGTAACTGTCACCTTATGAACCTCTCTCCCTATAAAGTCTACAGAGGAATTATAAAACTTTCCTAGGAGAAATTTTACAGAAGATATTTGAGATTCTAAATGCAAGCACGGATAAATATACAACCAGGTAATAGTCTAATTTCAATATGATTAAACTCTTCATAAGTTAATCAACTCTCCATTATCCAAACCAATAGGGTACAGCAGCCCACCTAATTTTCTAGGTTTTATAGTCATGAAGCGTAAGTTTCCTAAAACCTTGCGTTTGAAAGTTGTATGTGTAAACTCACAAAGTGAAAACTGAAGGAGTTAAGAGATCTATGATAACTAGACTCAGTAGGAGCTAGAGAGCTCTTTAGCCCTTGCTGGTTTTCCTCATTCTGCCATCAGGTGAAAAGCTGTCTGGCATAGGGGTACAATTCACTGGCCTAAACCGAAATGCATTTATTCTTGCTCAGCTTACTATTAGGAGGAAGATAAACGGTGAGGACTTGGGATTACTGGGCTTCTGTTTTCCACAAGTTCAATGAGAAAGAATAAATTCATGTCAATGATACAATCAAGAGGATACTGAAAGCAATAACATGCTGAATCACCTTTTTAGACTGAAAAGTACCCTGGGAATAACAGCAGAGGACAATATTCTACATCCAACAGTGAACAAAAGCAAGCTGTTCTTGGACATGTAAGAAATACAAATTTCTATCTTTTGGGGTTCAAGTTCTGGTTCTACCACTTAAGACTTTGGATGTTAACAATTACTTTGGTCTCAGTTTCCCTCTCTTCTAAATAAGGAAAACATCACTTACCACACAGGAAGGATGTATGATTAAATAAAATAATTCACATGAATGGGCTTTCAGTTCTTCAGAAGAAAGCTATGAATCCTTAAGTATGAACCTGAAAAGCTAATTAAAAATAAGATGACCATGTCAAAATTAAATATGAAATGCAGTAGCCAAGATGGTCTTTAATATCATTACCAGCTATCTATTCTATCACAAATAACAGAATTCATACTAAGGCTGGGACTGTAGTACAAATGCAGTTTGAGCAATCAAATGAGATCATTTATTAATATGTAAATATGGCAAAAAACAAGTTAAACAGACTATTCAGCATGATGTTGATTTGATACAACCCAAAACACTGATGTAGGGGCGCCTGGGTGGCTCAGTCAGTTAAGCGTCCGACTTTGGCTCAGGTCACGACCTCACGTTTTGTGGGTTCGAGCCCTGCATTGGTCTCTGTGCTGACAGCTTGGGGCCTGGAGCCTGCTTCAGATTCTGTGTCTTCCTCACTCTCTCTCTGCCCCTCCCCCATTCATGCTCTCTTTCTTTCAAAAATAAACATTAAAAAAAAAAACTTAATAAAAACACTGATGTAAGAAGATATTCTCTTGGTGTTTATCTTTTGAAAATATATCTGGAGCAGGTCGAACAAAAGATATATTATCACTGAACACTAATAACCGTTGGGTATTAATAACGATACAATTAAAATATGGTTAAACACATATGTGTACATAAGGGGATTATTTCTTTGGTGTATAAAATAATTTGCAACCAGCTAACTAAAGTTTTGAGGCCTAAAAGTAAAGCAATAGATGACATATCAGCCAATATTTATTGAGCAATATAGACAAATCATTATGCTAAGCAACAAAAATACAAAAATGTTTTAGATTTACTATGCATGTCCTACACACAGACTGCCAACTACGGAGAACAAGAAATAGTTGGGAGAACAAGAAATTACTTAAGTAATGAGTACTGCATACAATCTGTTCCATGAGAATAAGAGTAGTAATAGGTAACAGTGATAAAAAAAAAAAGAAAAAGGGATTTGGGAAGGATACTTAATACTTTATCATTCATAGCACCTTAGTTTCTTACACACTGGCTGGTTTACAGAAATCTTGGGATTGAGGCAGCGCTGAAGCTCGGCCCACATTCAGGTGAGAAAGATGAAGACTGAAGCGGTTAAGCAACTTAAGATCACAGGTCAGAAGCAGCAGAGTGAGAGCCTGGCCCGTTTGCCAACTTTTCCCAGAAGCTCATTTCTAACTACACTCTAAGTTACCCACACTGAAGTGAGAACTAGGAGGGAGCTCAGAAATATTCAAATGCAGTGTTTCCCTAATCAATCTGAAAAAGTTTCTGGGGCATGCGTTAAAAACAGAGGCCTCGCTGCACACCTACTGAATGCTAACCATCAGGAGAGAGGTTTTGTATTGCTGCAAGGGCCACAAGAGGTGGTTTTAATGATTAGTTAAGCCTGGAAAACACTCTTTTATATATGCGTGTCCAAAAATCAAAATAAATCAAAATAAATCAAAATAAAAAACCCGGTCCTTCTGTTGTACTAGCTACCATTTAGGTGCTCAATAGCCACATGTGGCTAGCGGCTGCCATACTGCACAGCACACGTATAAAACATTCCAATCACTGCACAAACTTCTGTAGGACAGTGCTGATTCTAGACCAGCCCTTCAACGGGAGGATGAGCAAACAGAGGCACAGGATCTCGTCTGACAAGTGCTATGAAGCTAGTCAGTGGCAGAACTGAAACGCTAACCTAGTCTGCTAGTGCCTCTCTTACTGTGTCACTTCATCCCACCTCAAACCATGCTTTATTCAAATGGGAATTACTTTCTTTCCACCCTTTCTTCTCGGTTCCAGCAAAGAAAGAAAAAAAGTCTACATTTGTGTGTGTGCATGTCAGGGGGGAAGGTCATGAAAAAAATCATGATTAAATCTAAACCAATCTGCAAATTTGTATAAAACTAAGAGTAGTGTCTGACAGTTAAGAATACTCTGGTGTTCGGAGGCATTTCTTAGCTTGCTTTAACCATTTTAACTCCTTCCTCGTCTACTGACCCGTTGTTTTTACCTTTCTCTTGGACTTGAAATCCTGAAACTAATGTTACATTTTAACTGGCTTACCTTAAAATTATAAACGTGAATAGGTTACATCTTATTCAGCAAATGTTTTAAAGATGAAAACTGAGAAATAAGGAGCAACCAAAAAATAGTACTTGTCTAATTTTAGAATGTGGTCAAACCACTGAGCACTCTTGGCTTTCAGTAATCCAGTGGTTTCGTATTTATGACATTAATATGTTGTTTTCACTTGCAACTTACAGCTCTACCTTCTTTTGACTACTATGTTATATTTTCAAACAACTCCAGGGACTAGAAGCAACTGAACTGCAGGAAGGTTTAGACACCAACATGTAACCACCCATTAAAAAAAAAAAAAAAAAAATACAACAGTGTCTTCTTTAAAAATAAAACCAGTTGTTCCTGTCTAGTATGTTCAGAACGCAAATGTCTCCTAAGTCAATTTAAGTCATGACAGTTCATGTTTAAAGCAAGCAGGAAAATAACTTGGGACTCCATAGTAATTAAAACTTTAAACACAGAATTACACAGCTCTGTCAGCTTTTTTCAGCACCTAGTATTCATTTCCATGTTAAATTCTAGTGACTACATGTGGATGAAATAGATGTCAAACTCTATTTGGATTAAACTAAAAATTAAAATTAAAAATTTGAAAGCTAAAAAACACGGCCCAATAGAAAATACTTATGAACAAATACTTATTCAAGACAGGTTTACGTAATTTATAAGGCACCCAGAAGCCCTGAGATGGGTTCTATATAAATAGAAGCTACTTGTTATTCAGAGAAAGAGTGCAAAAAAAGACAGCTATTTTCTTTCTAAACACTCATTGGTGTTGAGGTAAACAAATGAAAAAAAAAAAAACAACAAACAGTCTAAGTAAGCATGGCAGAGCACAGCAAGAGTCTCTAAGTCAGAAGAGGGGGAGAGAGAAAAATGTTGTTTCAATATTTTAAACAGGGCACTGGGAGTTTAAAAGGAAATTTATTCTTTGGTTTTTACACCAGATTCATTACTTCTACATCTTATATAGTCTTGACTCCATTTCAAGGAAGAGGAATGACAAGCGCCCTGCACATTCTAATGCCAACAAAACTACTTTTGGGGGCAGCACAGCTCACCAATTGAAGGACAACATTAGGAAAACGTTAACTGACAACAGCAGAAACTGAACTATCTCAGCTCCTGAGTGATAAACAGCATACACGAAAATGAAGAACATAAAAACTAATGCAAACTGTAAACAAATACGAAAGTGCTCCAAAAACTTCAAATCTCCTGTAAGAACTGCACAAGAAAATAACAAGAAAATAACAAAGAAAGAAACGAGAGCATTGCGAGGGAGGGGCCTTGAAAGGAAGCCGGGTTGGAAAGGAAGACACAGGTCAAAGTTGGGGGGAGGGGGGGAGTGGCTCTGACCACGTCTGCACCAGGAGATGCTTCTAACAGCTTCAGTACTATCCCCAAAGGCAATCTGAGGAATCCTTAGGGAGAGTGATTTAGGCAACAAGCTAATGTGCTTTGAGAGAGGAGACATAGAGAATGAAGCTGAGTTTTCCAAGTACAAAAAAGATGCACTCTAGTGACAGAGAACAGCCATGAAATCCCAGACTGTAATTCCCAAGCTTCCTGTAGAAAAATATCAACCGTCCTCAGACATGCAAGCCAGTGCATCTGAAAAATGACCCAGCAAAGTTTTCAGCTGGCCCTCACTATCTCCCAAACCCTCCTTCCTCCACTTCCCTGCTGTTCTTTCCTGGCACACAAAATATAGGCCAATGAGCGGTGGGTGGGTGAGGAGGATGTGAGAGAAAATTTGAGAAGTAAAAAAGGGAGCATCTGAACAAGGGCATGAATGAGACTGGAAGGTCTAACAGGGGCAGGCGAACAACGATACGAACGGCTGGAAAAGCGGAAGGGCTTTCCCGGGCGGCAGAGAGCGGTCAGGTTTGGGAAGGGTTTAGGCACAGGCCAGACTACCTACCACTTGTCAGAGAGGCTGCAGAGGGGACGGCTGCTTTGGGTGACCTCTAATGTCTCTTCCGACTCTGAAACGTTAGGATTCTTATTTCACAAAAGAGAACGCAACGGTCCCAGAAGCCCATCGACCTAGAACCCTTTTAAACAAGCGGCCCAGGCGGCTGCTGCCCAAAACACCACTCCCACCTCTCCCTCCCACACGTGCCCACCCCGCCCCCTTTCGCTATTTTCACCTCCACGTGCGAAATGCCTCGCGGCACTCGCCCCGGAGGGGACAGGCACCTTCCCCCGCAAAGCACCCGAATCTAGCCCCCGCCCCCGGGGCAAGTGAGGACTCCACTCTCCCACCCTTGACGGCTAAAAAAGGAAAAGTCTCAAACCCAGTCTCCCTCCCCCCACCAGCCAGCGCTGAAGGGGGAGGGGGGGCGGGACGCAGAGAAAAACTTTCTTCTAAAATTTTTCCTCCAAAGAGCGAAGGGAGCAGAGAGAACCCCGCCGAGTCCGGGGCTGAGGGGTGGGGGGAGGGGAACCCCCCGAATCGTTTAACGGCCGGTAGGGGGAGGGGGACTCTGGAGGTTGAGGGGGCGTGGGATGGAGAAGCAGGCCTGGGAGCGGGGTCAGGGAGCTGCAGGGGTTCCTGGGGTCGGGGAGCTGCAGGCGTCCCCCCCACCTGGCACACAAAGCGGCTGCCGCGCTCGGCTCTCACCAGATCCTTTGTGTTTTCCATCAGGGCCTCATGGGTAGGGGTTGTCCGTGCTCCCCGGGCCCGCGGCGCCCCCTCCCCGAGCTGGGGACAGGCGCCTCTCCCCAGGACTACGGCGACTACAGGGGAGCCCCCGCTGGGCCCAGACCGGTGGCGGCTGCGGCAGCCCCCGGATTTCCCCCCTTTAACTCGGGTGGCCCCAGGATATCAACAACATTAGCATAGCCCTCCCTCCCCAGCGCGCCTGCGCCGTGACCCGCGCCCCGATTGGCCCACTTCCCTACATACCCTCCTCTCTCTCTCCTCCAGCGTGGGACCCTCTGCAGGCTCCGTACTCCAAGGGCTGTACCAAGACGAAGGGGTGGGAAAGGCAACCGCGGCTCGTGTGAAGTCGAGTGGTTACAGAGTCAGGAAGAAAAGTAGAAGTTTGATTCAGTCATCCCACTCTATACTCTGGCTTTCTTGTGCTCCTTTCAATCAGTTGCAGTCGCGAAGTTGTGTTGGAAAAAATTTTCCACTCCAGTCACGCCGCTTCCCCCTCCACCCGGAAGATTGGTCCTCCCGGAGGAACTCCCCTACGGGGAGGGGTTGGTGAGGGGAGTGGGCGTTACGTAGGGAGAGAGTGTCGGTCACGTGCTAACAGGCCGCGCAGGCTCCTTCCGACCCCGCGGGGCCTCAGCGGCCGCGGAAACCGAACCGTCTCGGCGCACGCGCAGCGAGGTTCCACGTGAGCGCTTGCGTTTCTTCTCAAACCGAACGATGCCGCCGGAACGTAGAAGCCGAACGAGACCGGACCGGAGAACCGGAGTGAGGCTGGGCCGGAAGAGCCGAATGAAGCCGGACCGGAGAGCTGGAGCAGGGCCGGGCGGGCCGCCCCGAAAGGCTGCTCCTTCATCCCAGCGGAAACCGCCGGCCCGGCCGAGCACAGCGGCCGCTGCGATCGCAGTCGCGGCGGAGGAAGAGAGACGGCTCCGACAGCAGAACCGCCTGACGCTGGAGGAGGACAAGCCGGCCGTGGAGCGGTGCCTGGAGGAGCTGGTGTTCGGCGACGTCGAGGACGACGAGGACGCGCTGCTACGGCGTCTGCAGGGCCCGCGGGTGAGGGAGGCCGCGGCGCGCGGACTGGGCGCGCTCGGGCGGGGCGCGCGGTGGGCGGTGAGCCTCCGGGGGCGGAGCCTGGGCGACCTGCGGCGCCGGGAGCGCTCAGGTCGGCGGGCGCCCGAGAAGGCGGGCGCCGACGGGTGCCAGACTGGAAGTCTCAGCTGGGCGGGGACATCGCCTTTCTCCGCCCCCGGGGCAGCCCCTTCGCCTAGTATCCAGCAGGCGCTCTACACGTACGTTGAGCGAACTGCAGGCGCGAGCTTTTTTCGCGGCTCAGCCCCACCTCCTCTCCCCCAAATCATGTTTCTTTCCTCGTCGTTCGATCCCCTGCCTCAGTACCTTGCCGTGATTTGGGAGTTGTGGAATCAGAATTCGTGGGCCCGGGCCTAGGAATGTGCGTTTTAACAGCTTCCCAAGTGATTGACTAGCCAAGTTTTGAGAATGATCGTGTATTTGCCTGTTAGGTCGTTGTTAGCCTGTTGGGGACCACGTACTTTTCCTGGCAGTGAAAATCTTGCATTCTTTTCATCATCCCTTTTCCTTTTGCACACTTTTTTATCAGTTTTTTTTTTGCACACTTGTAATCATCCCTTTTATGCTATAACTTTTTTTTTTTTTTTCGAGACAAGGAGAGTTCCAGAAATTGTTCTAGTCAGTGGAGGAGACACAGCAACGGACAAAACCTGACAAAAATCCCTGCTGTCTTGGAGCATGTGTACTAGAAGAAGATAAAATGCAAACATGTCAGGGACATGTGTTGAAGAGAAAAAAATGAAAGTATTAGGGAAAGGAAGATGAGTATGTGTGGAGAGCTGTGAAATTTTATGTAGGATGGCCCAGCAAAGCCTCACAGAATACTCAGTTTGGGAAATGAATGCAGACCTACTAAGTGGCCAGTGTCAATTGATTGCCAGAATCTCCTTTGGGTGCTTATGAGAGAAGCAGAAAACTAGTTGGGAAGTAGAGAACTGTTACTGGACAAATGCTGGCGGGTGGGACAGTTTTATAGTCGAGAAAAGGGACATTATGTGCGAGGTGGGATTTGTTGAGCTTTGAAGGATCATAGGCTGGTAATAGACCAGGAAGAAATCAAGTGGACATGTCTAATATGGTCTTTGGAAAAGCTCAAGCTCATTTCTGGGAGAGTTCTATGGTCTAGATTTAGATTTGATAGTTGAGTGTAAGTTTTCTTTTTCTTTTAAATAAGCTAGCATGAGCAGGGGAGAGGCAGAGAGGGAGAGAGAGAATCCCAAACAGGCTCAGTGCGGTCAGCATGGAGCCGGACATTGGGCTCCATCCCACAAACGCTGAGCTCATGACCTGAACTGGTATCAAGAGTTGGACACTTACCCAATGGAGCCACCCAGGCACCCCTCAATCACGTTGTTTTTGATGCTAATCTGTCTCTCATCCCGTGATTTCTGTAGTTCCCGGATTTTTCCTGCTCCTTTCCTCACCTGTCAACTTACCTTTTGTTGTTCTTGTCTTACTTGATCTTTTCCTTTCAGCATGTCCGCGTGCTCTCATCCTACCTGCCCGTCCATCTTATGGTGCTGTTCTCTAATCTCTGCTTTTATGTTCTGTCTCTAGCATTTGCTCTGGTAGCATTGTCCCATTATTTCATCAGAGGGCCTACAAAGCATTCTTACAAGACATCTAACTAGTCTGCTGAAAAACTCGTGTTTGAAGGCAATTTTGTCATCTCTAGGTTCAAGTACAGGAAGACTCCGGTGACTCGGAAGTGGAGAATGAAGCAAAAGATAATTTTCTATTTCAAAAGAAGCCAGTTTGGGTGGATGAAGAGGATGAAGATGATGAAATGTAGGTTGCTGAGTTTTTCTTCTAGAATTCCTCTGTGTACTTTAAAAATTATTTTGCAAGTTTTAAAGTTTTCTTTTTTTTTAATTTTTTTTTTTTTACCATTTATTTTTGAGACAGAGAGAGACAGAGCATGAATGGGGGGGGGGGGTCAGAGAGAGAGGGAGACACAGAATCTGAAGCAGGCTCCAGGCTCCAAGCTGTCAGCACAGAGCCCGACGCGGGGCTCGAACTCACAAACCGTGAGATCATGGCCTGAGCCGAAGTCGGATGCTTAACTGACTGAGCCACCTAGGCGCCCCTTAAAGTTTTCTTTACAAGTTGGTGATTATGTGAAGATTTGAAAAATACTGTAAAGCAGAGAAAAGAAAAAGGTCATTCATGATCCCACAAGCAAGGGAGAACCAGTTAACACGCTGGCATTCTTTCCTGCTCTCTTCTCCTGTGTGCCGTATGGAATAGCAAAGAAAGCATGGTATTTGGTGTCATGTTTGAGTTTGCCTTTTTATTTGGCCACTTCCTAACTGACCAAGGGCAAGTTCGGAACTGCCTTTTCTCTTTTGAATGGAGGTAACAATAGTAACAATATCAGAAGGCTTTTGAGAATAAATGAAACGGTATATGTGAAGCTCTTAGTGCAATGCCTGAAACGAAAGGCTAGGGACAAAGCACACAAAATATCTACTTTAATAAGTGAGAATGTCTTGTCTTGCAAGCATTTCTCCCCACTTAGGAGTAAAAGCTTTGTAAACATTTTAAAATGGATAAAATACAGTCCATTTTGTGAACTAATTGTAATTTATCAAAGTATTATTGTTAGACAGATAGGTTTTCTTATTTTTTCCTTAAATTCATAGTGAGACATATTTTTCTGTATAAATCTTTTTCCAGTTTCTAATTATTGAAGAAAGATTTTTTTGAGGTAGAATTACTTAAAGAGCATAGGCACGAGTATGGTTCTTGATAAATACTGCCAGATTGACTGTGAGGTTCTACCAACATACCTTCCCATTGAAAGGTGTCCATTGCACTCCAGTCTTATAACCGATGCTTATCTTTTTTTCAGACTTTGTCAGTTTAATTGGGTGGGAAATACCTACTTAACCTGTGTTGAGAAAACATTTTTGTCATTAATCATTGGTATTTTTTCAGAGCGTTTTCTATTACGTGTATTTATTTTTTTTAAAAATAAACGTGTATGTGATGTTCCACACCTTACAAATGTTTGTATTTGGTTAAATGTGTTTTCAAATTATTAAAGGCAACAACTAGTTAGGACAAATCCTTAAACATCATTTAAAGTATACTATTTTGTTTTTTATAGGGTTGACATGAAGAACAATCGGTTTCGGAAAGATATGATGAAAAATGCCAGTGAAAGTAAACTTTCAAAAGACAAACTTCAAAAGAGACTTAAGGAAGAGTAAGTGTCCTTTTCCATGTGATTTACCAAGTTGTGTTTATAATCAGTGGTTTATTTGGATTCCCTGAGTCTTTGGCTCTCACAGCTTCTTGGGTAGTGAGATTTCCATTTTTTTTTTTTTTTTTGGTTAGATTTCCATTTTGAAGATAGTAAGAGCACTGCTGTTGGAAGAAATGATTAAGTTTTAGTATTTTTATTTTTTTAAGTAGGCTCCACCCAGCGTGGAACCCAACACAGGGCTTGAACTAATGACCCTTAGATCAAGACCTGAGCTAAGATCAGGAGTCGGACACTTAACCGACTAAGCCACCCAGGTGCCCCAAGTGTTAGTTTTTTGGAGGGAGAGGGATTACAAGTACAAAAAAATTTTGGAAAAATTTTGTAATTCCACTACCCACTTATAAGCAGTGATAATATTGCTTACTTGTTCATTTCTATATGGTAAACTAAACTTCTAGGCTTTTAGTTGATCACAGCTGGGAAATATACATATATTTTACATTTTATTTATTTTTGAGAGAGAGAGAGACAGAGCACAGTGGGGGAGGGGCAGAGAGAGGGAGACACAGAAGCCGAAGCAGGCTCCAGGCTCTGAGCTGTCAGCGCAGAGCCTGATGGGGGCTCAAACTCACAAACTGAGATCATAACCTGAGCTGAAGTTGGACGCTTAACCGACTGAGCCACCCACCCAGGTGCCCCAAATATACATATATTTTAAAATAATGATTTCGGGGCACCTGGGTGGCGCAGTCGGTTAAGCGTCCGACTTCAGCCAGGTCACGATCTTGCGGTCCGTGAGTTCGAGCCCCGCGTCGGGCTCTGGGCTGATGGCTCAGAGCCTGGAGCCTGTTTCCGATTCTGCGTCTCCCTCTCTCTCTGCCCCTCCCCCGTTCATGCTCTGTCTCTCTGTCCCAAAAAATAAATAAACGTTGAAAAAAAAAATTAAAAAAAAAAATAAATAAAATAATGATTTCATCTTGATTCTTCCAATTCCAACTTACAGATCTTCAAAAATATTTGAAAAATGAAAAATTTTTAGGGGCACCTGGCTGGGTCAGTCGGTAGAGCACGTGACTTTTGATCTCAGGGTCATGACTTCAAGCCCCACTTTGGGTGTAGAGCCTACTTTTAAACAAATAAATAAATGAAAATGAAAATTTTTATTTGTATTGACAACTTTTTTTTATATATTCATATAGGTTCATTGTATTACTCATTTTTTTAAAGTAGGTTTATTGTATAATTTACATAAAGAGAAATTCATCGTTTTAAAGTAACTTTTTATGAATTTTGTTAAACACATATGGTAATGTAAATACCACAACAACTAGGATAGGGAATCAAGATACAGAATATGGCCATCACCCCAGAAAGTTATCTTATATCTCTTTGTTGTAGTCAACCCTCTCTCAACTTTTTTTTTTTTTTAGAGGGAGAGAGTGAACAAGGGAGAGGGACAGAGAGAGAGAGAGAGAGAGAGACAGACAGAGAACCTTAAGGAGAAGGATGGAAAGAGAGCATCGTAGGAACGCTCCACACTGAGGGTGGAGCCCGAAGGAGAGCTAGATCCCACGATCCTGGTATCATGACCTGCGCTGAAATTGAGTCAGTTGCTCATCTGACTGAGCCACCCAGACACCCCTCTCCTCAACTTTTAATTCTCTAGCCCCTGACAACCACTGATCTGTTTTCTGTTCTTATAGATTTGCCTTTTCCAAAATGTCACATAAGTGAAATCATACAGTAGATCGTCTTTTGAGTCTGTTAAATTCGTTTAGTAACTCTGTTTTAAATATTACATTTTTCAGCTTTGGAGAAGGTCTTTTCAGCTTGAGACCTTTTGTTCTGGTTTGTTCCTACTTTCCCTTTTGTTATGTTTATAATTCCTTTAAATACTTAAATATATTTGTATTGGCTATTTCAAAGTCCTTGTATGCTAATTCTGTCACCGCTGTCATTTCTGTGTCTTCCTATTGACTGATTTTTTTTCTGGTCATGGTTCATGCTTTTCTGCTTCTCTGCGTGTTTAGAAATTTTGATTGGATTTTTGGCAGTGTGAATGTTGGTCAGTGTCTGGGTTTTGGATTTTACTTTTAATATTATTGAATGAGTATTTATTTTGAGGAGAGAGAGGGAGAGAAAGAGAGTGAGTGAGCAGGAGAGGGGCAGAGAGAGAGGGAGAGAGAGAATCTTAAATAGGCTCCGTGCAATCAGCACAGAACACGATGAACTGTTAAGATCATGAGCTGAGCTGAAATCAAGTCAGACGCTTAACCAACTAAGCCACCCAAGCGCCCCATATTTTTTTATGTTTTTATTTTCATTTTTTTATTTTTACTTAAAAAATTTTTTAATGTGTATTTATTATTGAGAGACAGATGCAGACTGTGAGCAGGGGAGGGGTAGAGAGAGGGGGAGACATAGAACATGAGGTAGGCTCCAGGCTCTGAGCTGTCAGCACAGAGCCCGACGCAGGGCTCGAAGTCACAAACTGCAAGATCCTGACCTGAGCCGAAGTTGGTCACTTAACCAACTGAGCCACCCAGGCACCCCCATATTTTTTTAGGTTTTTAAAGTATTTATTTAAGTTATCTCTACACCTAATGGGGGACTCAAACTCCCCACCCTACGTTCACAGTTGCATGCTCTACTGACTTAGTGAGCCAGGCGCCCTGAGTGAGTGCTTTTAATGGGTTTGTCTTGGTGGACAATTAATTGGCTTGGAGATCAGTTTGATCCTTTCAAGGTTTTTTTTTTTTAGCTTGCTTGTAGAGTAGCATTTATTCTAGGCTGGTTTAGCTCCATTTTTAAGGTATGACCTCTCTGCCATCTCTACTGAATGCCCTGAATTTTCAATAAGGACCTTCCCTTGATGGGTTGGAACTCAAGTGTCTCATCTCTGGTGTTGTGCAACTTACAGCTCCGTGGTAGTTCTTTGCCTGACCTCATGGAGTTTCATCCTGTGAATGTGCAGCTTATTATTCAGCAAAAATATCTGTGGACCCCTGTGCAGATTTTTGGAGCTCTTTTTTTTTCTTCTGTCCACTGCCCCTCAAATTCCAATTTTCTTAGCTCCTCTTAAGTCTGACTTTTTCTCATTGGTTCTGTGCCAGGGTCTCACAAAATTGTCTTCAGGGTAAAATTCCTGGGATAGAAGGGCTCACCTTGTTATTTCCTTCCTCCCAGGGATCACAATCCTTTGTTGCCTGTTGTCCAATCGGAAAACAGTTTCATATATTTTGTCTAGTTTTTTAGTTTATGGCCAGTAGGCTGAGTTTGGTGGCCTTGTCTATATTTCTGCATTATACAATTAGAATGATTCTCTGCACTCTTCCCAAAACCAGCCCTTTAGAATATGCTTCTCATGCTTCTCTTTAAACTTACTTTTTCCAGAGTGAAATGCTCCAGTTTTATTCAAAGGATATATTGATTGTGTTTTGTATGTTCTTACCAACCTGGTCATTTTCTTTCAGATGTGTTTTATCAAGTACTCTATTACTGTAGCATTGGTTTGTAATCACAAAGAGCTTTTACTTTGTCCCAACATCTGAGATGCATTGATATGAGCAAGTGAGCAACCATGTAACTAGATGAAAGTAACTAACAAATATGTATCCAGGTGTCCTATATCTGAGAGTAGTTTATATGGTTAGGGAGGTTTATGAAAGTTTCCTGAATAAGTAAGTTGGGACTACTCTGTGTGAGTTGCCCTTTTGTTCTTAAAGATAATTTCCTTGACAGAGATTCTATACATGCTCTAACGGGTGAGCTAATGTATACCATTTAAATGTCTCAAGCTCTGTGAACATTCATTAGTTGCCACAGAATTTCATTTTTGTGTTTTTGCTTAGATTCCAGCATGCCATGGGAGGAGTACCTGCCTGGGCAGAGACTAAGAAGCGGAAAACATCTTCAGATGGTGAGTATTGATATTTCTGTTTAAGTTAGTAAATAAGTCTCTGTTCCTGTTTTGTTATTTGAGCTTTCTCATGAGGCTCGTTAAAACCTGGTGTTTCAAATATATATATATTTTTCCCTGAAATGTCTGGTTTCGAAGTCTGCCATTTCTCTGAGGGAAGCCTTTTCACAATAGCGTAAGACTCATTTTATCATGTGTTCTCTATAGTATGGACAGTAACTGATGAATTTTATGTTTCATTTTCAACAGAACTGTATTGCATTATGGGATTAAGGAAAGATGACTGTTATTCTTCATTCAGAGCCCCTTCTGAAGACATTGGCAGCTAATCTAGCTTTCTACTAGGAAATGGGATATCTAGGGAGCACATGTCAGGTCAGGCCCAGATGATTAGTCACTTTGTAAAAACCTATTTTTCAACTCCAGGTTTTAAGTTTGGTTTGAACCATAATTGCTCTCTCCTTTTTAGATCCTTGAGTTTAGAGATTATAAATATGGATGGCTTACCAAGATTTGATTTGTGTGCTTGGAGTTACACATTTTAGACTTGGAATTGACTTTGGAAATCCTTTAGGGAGTCCAGAGTATATTCTCCCTCATAACATAGGAGCTCTTTCCTTAGCATCCTTGATTTCTGATGAGCTTTTGTTCGATTGCCATCACCTCCCCCCCCAACTTCCTCCCCACCCCCCGCTTCCAGTCCTAATGATACTCCAGTACAGGGAGCCCATATAAAGATCCATCTTTCTGTAATTCTGTTAGAAAACTCAATCTGTTATTAAGTCAGAATTTACCTTCTGATTTCCAGCCAGATACTTTTAGAGGTTGAAGGAATCTTAGTGATACAGCCTGACTTTATCCACAATGAGAATCTTCTCTACAGCATCTGTTAGTTGGTAATTTAGTCTCTGCCTAAACATGTCAGATAATGTACTCTTTACTGGACTGTTTTTTCCCCTTTAAGAACTAACTGTTAGAAATTTTTCCAGTTTTGGGGCACCTGGGTGGCTCATTTGGTTGAGTGTCTGACTCTTGATTTCAGCTCAGGTCATGATCTCATGGTTTGTCATTTCAAGCCCTGAGTTGGGCTCTGTGCTGACACCACAGAGCCTGCATGAGATTCTCTCTCTTCCTCTCTCTGCATCGCCCCCCCCTGCCCTGGGAACATGCTCTCTCTCAAGATAAATACTTAAATTTTTTTTTCCTTGGTGCCTGGGTTGCTCAGTCAGTTAAGCATCCGACTTTGGTTCAGGTCATGATCTCACAGTTTGTAGGTTCGAGCCCCCCATTGGGCTCTGTGTGAACAGCTCAGAGCATGGAGCCTGCTTCAGATTCTGTGTCTCCCTTTCTGTCTGCCCCTCCCCCATTCATGCTCGCTCTCGCTCTCCCTCTCTCTCTTTCTCTCAAAACTCGAATAGTAAAAATTTTTTTTTTAAATAATAAAATTTTTGCCCCAATTTTGAAACTTACCTCCTTATACTCTGTAGTTCTACTCTTTAAAAGTGTATAGTTTAAAAAACTTACAAATAAAAGTATGCAGTGTTTCTTATCTCTACTTAATGTAAAACTGTTGTTATTGGAGAAATGTATTTTCAAGTTTGTTTTTTAACAAGTTTCACACCTCTTATCTTTTAACCTTTTTTTGCGTTGAATGATTTCTACACCCTTGGTCACCAGTTTGCCCTTCTAGATGAAATGTAATTTTATTATCCATTTTAGAATGCTGCATTCATAGAATATTTTAGATAAGGTTATGGTAGCTGTTGAAACAGAAAACCTCCCAGATCTCAGGAGATTAATCCACTGGAAGTTTTTTTCTCATGCATGTAAAATTTCAGAGGTGAGAAGGGGATAGTGTCCTTCAGGGACCCAAGAGGTTGTGTCAACTACACGCTGGGTTTTTCAAAGTTGCCCAAGAGGTTGACATCCAGGCATCTTACAGGGGAAGAGTGAGCAGCTCATCCCAAAGAGATTTTTATTGGCCTGTCTTGGAAGAGGTACATGATACCTTGACTTAGATTTAATTGGCCAGAGCTCAGTCACATTGCCATACTAAGTGGAAATGTAATTTGTCTTTGTGCCCATAAAAAAAAAAAAAAAAAAAAAAAAAAAAAAAAGAAATGGGTTAGGTCAGCAGTTAGCCAGTTTGCTACCATCTGGGATATCCCAGCCTTATACCTTTCCTTTATAGATGAGGGGAGTGAGATTCAAAGAGGTTCAAAGACTTGTCCAAGGTATACTTCTTACTGGCACAGTGATAACTAGACCCCATCGTCATGGTTGTCCCAACAGGTTATTTTTATTGCTAAATACTACAGTGGCTATCTTTAAAAGAGTAGTACCCTTCTCTTTAAACATAATTACAATATTATTGTCATAGACTTTCAAAATTTAGCAACAGTAATTCCTTGATACTATGGATTGTTTAATTGTTGCTGTTTTGTTTGTTTATTTCCTACCCCAACCCCCAGATCATTGTAGATTGCTTTGTATCCTGCTTGGTCTTCACCATGCTTTTGAATCTGGCCTGATGTCGTTTTTTGTTAAGTTTTGGAAATTCTTCTCGACTGCCTTTTCAAACATTGTTTCTGTTCCAGTCTTCCTTTTCTTCTGGGATACCAATTACATGTATATTAAATGTTTTTATTTTTTTAAACATGTTGTGTCATTTTTTTCCCCCTGCATTTTTTGACTTTTTTGCTTTCTGTACCTTAGTCTGGATATTTTTTTCTGATCCGTTTTCCAGACCACTGATTGTCCCTCCATCTAATTTTTATATATTGTTAAAAATGACCACTGGGATCTTAATTTTAACTACTGTATATTTTAGTTCTAGAGTTTGCATTTGGTTCTTTTTTTAATAGTCCATTTCTCTGGTTCAAGTCTGAATATTGTCTTTCATTGTTTTTGAACGTACTAAACATATTCCTTTAGAAGTTTGTGTCTGAAAATCTGTTATCTAGATCTCCTATGGAGATTGTCTGTTATTCCTTAGGTTTTCATTCAAGTTACTTTATGTTGTCATTATTGACCTAGTTGTATTTCATTGAGTGTTGACACTGTGTGTGAAAGAATACTATTGTTTAATAAGAGGATGAGGATATCTTTCTCCAGAGAATTTGTATGTTTGTTTCTGGGTAGAGGCTGGGTAAGGGGCACTAGCAGTCCCAAGCATCTCCAGTGAGAGATTGTAAGGATTCAAAGCTGGGTTTCAGTTTATGGAGGATTTTCTTATGATTCTTTAATTTCACCCTTGATCCTTGGTGTATGTAGCCTTTTATGGCCCCATGCCGAAGCCTGGTGGTTTATTAGACTCCCTTCAGAACCTCAGAGGGCTTTTAGTTCTGGTTTTTGCCATTATCCCCATAAGTGTTTTGGAACTATTGCCCAGCTTCTTGGCTCTCTTTGCTAGAATCATCAGGAAAAAAGCAGCCCTGTTAGGTCTCTTTGAAGTTCTGATACACAATTTGCTGACCTTGATCTCTCCTACAACTAAAAGTGTTAATCTTTTTTCATGTGAATTAAGCTAGATCTGCTGTCTACCGTATTGCCAATTTGGCTGTAATTGTGAATTGTCCTTTTTAAATTGAATACTGACTTTTATTTTTTTCCATCCTGTTTTAGTCACTGTGAATGTGTACCTTTCATTCCAGAGTCAGGCTTTTATTTTGACCATATAATTGAATTCTCTGTCATCCCCCCACCCTCAAATTTATTTTGCTGTTTTACTTTTACTAATTGCAGCTTAAATAAAGGGATTGAGATTGGAGGCTGGAGTGGGGGGGAATTGAAGTTTGGAATGCAGATGTTTGCGGAAGGTACTGGCCATCTCATTGATTCTAAAGATCAGCCTTGTGGGTTTGTTTGACTTAGATGAAAGTGAAGAGGATGAAGATGATTTGTTGCAAAGGACTGGGAATTTCATATCCGCATCAACCTCTCTTCCTAAAGGAATCTTAAAGGTGAGAGTTGGTGAAGTTGGGTCTCTCCCGCCCAGTGTGCTTCCTGTTACAAACATGGATTCGTGTTATCTGTGGGATTAAACATGTTGCTGTTATTTATTTTGCAGAAATGGTCAAGAAGATTAAATTATATCCCCAGGGATCTTTTGAAAGTTGTATTTGATTTCTCCTTTTGGGTTTCTCTTCATTTCCACGGGCACTAGCTTGGTTCCTGCCCTGTCCTCTCTTGCTTCGTGACTGGTTTCCCACTTCACTTTATTCTTCATTTAGTAGGAGCCAGGGGGGTCTTCAAAAAATGAAACCTCAGTCTTGTCACTTTTACTTGCTTTTTGAAAACTTCTGAGTTCTTTATCCACAGTCTACACTGCCCTTCATAATCTCGCATCTGCTTACGTCTGAAACTTCATGTTAGAAGTTTTCCCCTTATTTCCTACCCAAGTTCCCTAGGCCTTCTTTCTGTTTCTTAAACATGCCAAATGCTTTTTTGCCTCACACCTTCACTCTTCCTCCTGAGTGTCTGTTCTTTAAATACTGCTGGTGGCCAATCGATTTGTACCTTCCTCGTTAGATGACACTTACATCCTTCCTGGCTAGCTTGTCTGAAGTGGTCTATGTTAATTACTTTCCAACTCATCACCATATCTAACTTGTTAGTGGCAGTAACGACGTGCCTACCCAACACAGTGCTTAAGTTAAGTGTCTGTTAAATGACCAGATCTGTCTCTGCCATAGGTATTTTTCCCCATTATAAAATGGTAGCATGCTTTAGTTGGGGGAGGGAACCCTATTATGGCAAATCACTAGGAGACAGAGATTCCCCCCACCTTGTGAAGACAATTCATTCAGCTCTTCATATGGTAAATTTACCTCCAGTGAAAATGCAGTTACATAAAAATCTAACTTCATTTGTTACAAACAAAACATCCATATAGTAATTGCTTTATTTTTTGTATAATTGAGTTTTTAAAAAAATGTTTAATTATTTTGAGAGCGAGCTAACAGGGGAGGGGCAGAGAGAGGGAGGGAGAGAATCCCAAGCTGACAGCACAGAGCTTGATGTGGAGCTTGAACTTAGGAATCATGAGATCATGACCTGAGATGAATTCAAGAGTCAGACGCTTAACCGACTGAGTCACCCAGGTGCCTCAGGATCATTGCTGCTTTAAACTAGTAACCCTGTTGGGGTGCCTGGGTGGCTCAGTTGGTTAAGTGTCCGACTTCAGCTCAGGTCATGGTCTCACAGTTCATGAGTTCAAGCCCCGCATCGGGCTCTGTGCTGACAGCTCAGAGCCTGGAGCCTGCTTCGGATTCTGTGTCTCCCTCTCTGCTCCTGTCCTGCTCGCGCTGTGTCTCTCAAAAAGTGGATGAATGTTAAAAAAAAAAAATAGTTTAAACTAGCAACCATGTATGCTGAGAGGAGAACATAAGCTGTCCATGCCAACCATAGAACCATGGGGATGAAAGATGCTAGAGTAACGTTAGACGTTACTCTAGTAGACGCTAGAGTTTTAAGTAAAATACCCCTGGAAGTCAAAGTTTCCTAACCTTTATGGGTATATCATGAGGAAATGACTGTATCCTGGTGCTCTAAGACCATAACGATTTTATCCCCTCACTTGAAAGATGGTAAAAATGGATCACTGCATAGTAGAATGACTTGCTAGTTGGTAGAGCTGGGGTCTTCTGGTTACCGTTCCAGTGCACTTTGTTCTATGTTATAAGCTATGTTACTGTGTTTTTCCTCCATGCTTTGAAGAAGGTAATGTCACCCCATTTGAATTGATAAAATTCCAGCTTTATTTTTCCCCAGATAAAGAATTGTCAACATGCTAACGCAGAACGTCCTACTACAGCCAGGATTTCGTCTGTGCAATTCCATCCTCGTGCGCAGGTTGTGATGGTTGCTGCTCTAGATAATGCCATATCGCTGTTTCAGGTATGCATTTTTACATGAAAACTTGTAGTGAGACGTATTGACTCCCAGGATACAGTCTGTGGAAATAACCAAAAGGAATGTTTTGCATTTCCTTATAGGTTGATGGAAAAACAAATCCTAAAATCCAGAGCATCTATTTGGAAAAGTTTCCAATCTATAAGGCTTGTTTTAGTGCTAATGGAGAAGAGGTTTTAGCCACGAGTATCCACAGCAAGGTTCTTTATGTTTATGATATGCTGGCTGGAAAGTTAATTCCTGTGCATCAAGTGAGAGGTAAGGTTTCTATTGAACAGGCAGCCGGTCACACACCTTCCCTGCCAGCCCACGACTGAGTTCACTTAACAGAATTTATAACCACTTCTTTCCCATAGGATTCTTAAAAAGAGTGCCATTAGTTTGGTATTTGGGAAATGTTATTGTGTTGAGATGATACATTTGAATGAAAATAGGGAACTTTTTATTGAGCACTTACAGGAAAATCATAATTTGGAAACATATGTCCCCCAGACCAGAAAAGCAGTTGCAAATACTTGGCTATAAAATTAGCAATTTATGCAGCTGAAAGAGCCTGGGAGCTAGAAAACCTGAGTTCCACGTCCTCGGATAAACTTTCTCCTCTCTGGTAGTCAGGAAATTTGGATACGCTTCTTGTTCTTCCAGTGTCTGTAATAGATTTTTGGTTTACGTTTAAAAGAAATAAAGCACTATTTTTGGAGGTTGTGATATATTTTAAAGACTATTTAAAAAATCTTTTAGGTGAAAATTTATCTTCCTCCGCCTTACCCATTCTTCCCCTGCATGCCCCGACCCACATCACCACAAAATGCAGTGACGCAGTCATGAACCCTCTGTGAACTTTGGTTTCCCTCGTAGTGAGGTTGGCTGCGTTAGCATTTTAAGTCTTGAGAGGTGGTGCGAACAGCGCTGTGGCTCCATGACCATCTCCTTGTTAGACTGCGTGTATGTTTGGGGCTGTAAAGGACCGGGGTGGCTCTGTGTAGTCTTTTTTCTACTAATGGTTCCAAGTGAACAAGGCCAGCTTTAGAAACATTTATGGTGTTTGTGTTCAGTGTTCCCAGTCTTCTGTTTCCTAAGTTTCCAGACACCTTCAGTGGATTCTTAGTTTAAGAATGCTTTAAACCAGTGGTTCTCAGACATTAATGTGCATATGAATTACCTGGGGATCTGGTTAAAGTGCAGATTGTGGTTCTGTGGGTCTGAGGTGGGCCTGATTCTGCATCACTCACAAGCTCTTAGTTGATGGTGCTGGTGCTGGTCCATGGACCTCACTTTGAGTTGAAGAGCCTTAAATAGTCCCCCCATGTTGTAGCAGAAAACAACACGTAGTGTTAGTGTTTTTACTTATTATTCCACTTATGAAAAGGAGTGGGCTTTTGTCCATCCTTGCCTTGCATCCTCTTGGGAAAAGCAAGCCCAGGGTTGGCCCACATGTAGTTAGTGATGGCTACTGTGGATCTGGTGGTGCACAGGAGTGTGGATCTGACCACTAACTTTCTTCTAAGACGTGGCATTTATCTTTTGCTCTCAATATTTCCCCTCCTCTTTCCTCAGTAAGCATAACTTGGCGCATTAATGGTGATAATGATAAATTAAACTTTTTTTTTTTTTTTTTTGGTGGGGTTGGTTGTTGAACACTGTTTTCAGTCTATTACTATAAAACTGTAAATAACTCAATAAACTAAGGACACTAGAATTAGAAAAATCGCTGACTGGTTAGAATGTGCAAACTTATGCACCTCAGAACTCTTTCATTGTCTTTTTTTTTTTATTATCTTTTTAATGTTTATTTTTGAGAGAGAGAGACAGAGCGTGAGCAGGGGAGGGGCAGAGAGGGAGGGAGACACAGAATCTGAAGCAGGCTCCAGGCTCCGAGCCATCAGCACAGAGCCCATCGTGAGGCTTAGACTCAAGCTGTGAATCATGCCCTGAGCCAAAGTTGGACGCTTAACCGGCTGAGCCACCCAGGCGCACCAAACTCATTCACTGTCTTAAATGCAAGCTTGAAAAATGAAGAATGCAGAATTGGTGCATTCTGAAGAATTTTGAATTGATAGTTCCATTAACTGATGGGGTTCATAATGTCGGGTCCACGGACTCTCAAAATTCAGATAGAATTCAGGGGTATGTAAAATCAGATGGGAAAAACATTACGTCTTTATTTTCACTAACCTATAACTGAAGTTTAGCATTTCCTTCAGTTATGAAAGTTTTGAACAACTGTTATTTTGAGAGGGGGAATCATACACTTCACGAGACTGACACACAAAAATTTTGAGAACCCCAGATTACTAGTTCAGATTCCAGAAACCGTTTCTGTTGAGTCATTTATAAGGGTAATTCTTACGAGAGATATCTTGTTTCAGGTAAACGCATAAGGAATTTGACGATTTGGGAATTAAATTAGTTGGTGAGGCAGCCATTTTGATTCTTTCTTTGAAATAGAGGGTCCTAAATATTGAAAGATACTTTTTAAAAAATTTTTATTTTATTTTGTTTTTTGTTTTGTTCTTATTTTAATTCCAGTTAACATACTGTGTTATATTAGTTTCAGGTGTACAATACAGTGATTCAGCAGTTTGATACAGCACCCTGTGCTCATCACAGGTGCACGTCTTAATCCCCATCACCTGTATCACTCCCTCCCCTCCCCTCTGGTAGCCTTCAGTTTGTTCAAAAGAGATAATTTTTTATAAGCTCCTAAATTAGCACCTGCCACATGGTAAATGCTCAGTGGTAACTGCCGCCATTGTTTGGAGCAGCATATCATTTATCTGATGACCGATCACCGCGAAGTCCACTTTCCATCCTATGGAATTTGGCACTATTATAATTAAATTGGCCTTTCCTTTTCTTATCAGTTGCTTATTAGTTGACCTAAAAATCTCATTCACAGATTTATAAAAAGATTTATATCTGACACCTTTAAAGCATCGTATCTTCTTTCTCAAGGCCATGTTATAAATTTTATCTGGTTTCTATTTTGGAAGGTTCACCATTTGTAAGAAGCAATTGCAGTATTGATATTAGCATTTATTATCACTTTTTTTGAGGTTAAAATTAAAGTACTGTATACATATAGCTGGTATACTGCAAGTTTTGGATGAAAATATGGTTGTGTTTCTTATTTTTCCAATTAATTGCTAAAGCAGCTACCTATCCTTATTTGTTCTAAGTCCAGTATTTCCTTCTGGAAGACACTCCCCTCTCCTGAATTCCCTCGAAACAGCAAGCTTACTCAGGCTAAATGCATAAGATCTTCTAGCCACCTATGTAATGAGCCTGCTGGCACTTTGCCACACTGGGTTTCTCTGCACAGTATGAGGGAACTTTGTTCCCTGTTGCTCTGATGATACATATGCAGTCCATGTCCTTCCATGGTCTGGTGGCCCTCAGCTGTAGGCTTTTTAGTTTTCTCTTGCATTTCTTCTGCCCAGTTTTGTGTCAGTAGGATTGGGTCTGGGGGGGAAAGGGTTCCACCTGCAGCCTCACACTGTGCTAGAATCAGCCTCCCTCCCTGTTTCATCATGTAATGGTATTTTCCTTCTGTTTAGAGCTGTTTCTGTCTACAGTAGTCAGAACCTAAAGTTTGCCCAGATTTGGGGATGAAATGACCCTAGGTAGGAATAGGTTCATAGTTAAGAAGACTGGTCATACCTAGCAGGAGTAACTCCAGTAATTGGAAATATGTGTCTGGATTGATTTCCATCAAGGAATATAGGGTATAGTCTGTGGAGGCAGGATTAGAGTAGGAGGCCCAGTTTGTAGGATTGTAAACCATCTGGATAAAGACTGTTAAAAGGGTAGAAGTGGTCTGTGGGAGCTTGCTAAACCAGCATTTTCTGGTAGGGGAACAAGGGTCTTCACTAGGTTTTTCTAAATTTATTTATTTTGATTAATGTTTTAATTTAGCAACTTTAAAACATGTTTTTCATTTTATTTTATTTATTTTTGAGAGAGACAAAGTATGAGCTGGGTGCAGAGAGAGAGGGAGACACAGAATCCGAAGCAGGCTCCAGGCTCTGAGCTGCCAGCACAGAGCCTGACGCCGGGCTCGAACTCATGGACCGTGAGATCACGACCTGAGCTGAAGTCGGACGCTCAACCAACAGAGCCACCCAGGCGCCCCTCATTTTGTTTATTTTAGAGAGAGAGAGAAAAAGCGTGAGCCGGGGAGAGGGGCAGAGGGAGAAGGAGAGAGAATCTCAGGCAGACTCCATGCTCAGTGTAGAGCCTGATGTGAGGGTCAATCCTACAACCATGGGGTCATGACCTGAGCCTAAATCGAGTTGGATGCGTAACTGACTGAGCCACCTAGGTGCCCCAAACATTTTTTTAAATAATTTTTTTTTGCGGGGGGTGGTGCTTGGGTGGCTCAGTTGGTTAAGCACCCGACTGTGGCTCAGGTCATAATCTCACAGTTCGTGAGTTCAAGCCCCACATCAGGCTCTGTGCTGATAGCTCAGAGCCTGGAGCCTGCTTCCAATTCTGTGTCTCCTTTCTTTCTCTCTCAAAAATAAATAAATATTAAAACGATTAAAAAATAATATTTTTTTGACTAAACGATACATTCAAATGTACAAAAATCCAATACATAGGAAAGAGCAGACGTGAAAAGTCTACTCTGCTCTATCCCCCTGGCCACTTGCTTCCCTTCCCCCAGTTGTACCTATTCTTTAGGTATCCTTTCTATTAGGCACTTTTTTATTAAGTTTGTTCACCAAGCAGTCTTGTCAGAAAGAGTCTCTTGAATGGGTAATCTGAATCTTTTAGGCATGGAAAAGGAACATGTCCCTTTGTAAATAAGTAAATTGACTCTCTGGTTTATATACTTAGCTCATGTGGTTTGGTTACATGAGTCACATTTTGAGAAGCTGATCGACCCTTGAATACAACGACACTTCGTGGTTTTCTCTTTTCCTTTTTTTCCTTTTTGGAATCACAAAGTTAAGGACTGGACTCATTCATCATGGGATGTTTAGTAGGTGGCCAACAACTAGTTTCTATATGTTACTATGTTTTAGCAGTCTCTGATGTCTGTGTATTTCTCTTCTGGTAATGAACTTTGTGAGAAAGAAGTATAATTTATCCTTTTAGTTAATTACAGATGTCACTGTGTACATTTGGAAAATTAGTTGTTATGTTTACTGTTTGGAGAGCTGAATCTCTAGCCTGTCATTCAAATGGTGAATGTTAACCAAGACAGAGAAGAAAAGTGAGCATTTTGTAATGACCTTATACTTGGGTCATACTCAGTGATGCATGGGGTCAGACTTCTTCAGAGTCTGAGCCTAGCTTTTTTTTTTTTTTTTAGTTTGAGGCACTCTTTATTTTAGAAGGTAAGGAACTCTCAGTTGCTAGTGAAAGATAATGTTACTGAAAACCATATTAATCCTTATTGATTCATCTCCTCTCTTAGGCTTGAAAGAGAAGATAGTGAGGAGCTTTGAAGTCTCTCCAGATGGGTCCTTCTTGCTGATAAATGGTGTTGCTGGATATCTTCATTTGCTGTCAATGAAGGTGAATGCTTATTGGTGGTTGCTTGTTCTTTTAGGATAAGACATTAGTGGAGGGATGGTCTTGAATCATCTCAAGCAGAGGGCAACAGTAGGACTTAGGGAGAACTTTTGACTATAGGGAAAAACAAAGTCAAATAGGTATAACAAAACAGACCTACATTGTTTTTATTCCCAGTGTGATTCTTCTGTGTACCGCCTAACAATTTGATAAGTAATGTTTGTTGTTTTTTCAGACTAAAGAACTGATTGGCAGCATGAAAATTAATGGAAGGGTTGCAGCATCCACGTTCTCTTCAGATAGTAAGAGAATGTATGCCTCTTCAGGTGGGTTAATTGACATGATCATCTAAAGCTTTTTTGAAGCTTTGGATATGTTTCATTTCAGATTTAACCAAAAACAATGCTTGATTTTAGACATTTTTTTGTTAGTAAGAAAGTAATTTTTTATTTTTAGGATTGTCATTGCCATTTGCCTTTTTTAAAAAAAAATTTTTTTTTTAATGTTTATTTTTATTTTTGAGAGTGAGAGAGACAGCGTGTGAACAGGGGAGAAGCAGAGAGAGAGGGAGACACAGAATCTGAAGCAGGCTCCAGGCTCTGAGCGGTCAGCACAGCACAGAGCCTGATGCAGGACTCCAACTCACAAATCATGACCTGAGCTGAAGTTGGCCGCTTAAATGACTGAACCACCCAGGCGCCCCCCATTTGCCTTCTTATTTACTGACTAGTGATAGTGAAGGGCTACACATTTAACTTGCTAGCATGTTAACGGTGAGGGGCCGGGACTCCTGGGTGGCTCAGTAGGTTAAGCATCCGACGCTTGATTTCGGCTCAGGTCACGATTTCACGGTTCATGCTGACACTGCAGAGCCTGCTTGGGGTTCTGTCTCTCCCCCTCTTTGCTTGTTCCCTGCTTGCACTCACACGCTTGCGCGCGAGCTCGCGTGCTCTCTCTCTCTCTCTCTCTCTCAAAATAAATAAACAAACTTAAAATAGTGAGGGGCTAACCATATTTAACCATGTTAACATGTTAGGGGAGAAGATGGGAAGAAAACGCTTATTTAAAAAATGATTCATTCTCAGTCTTCCTTTCTTTTTGAAAGTTACTTACAATCATTACCCTTTTTCTTTTAACAGTACCTTTTCACTTGGATAATGTCTTGAATGTTCTTCATAATTCATTGAAAACAATTCAGAGCTCACCCTCTGACATTTCTATGGTGCAGTTGGCCAGCTGTCAGTCATCCTTGACAGACTCTAATCTTGCACTTTCCTGCTCTTCTGCCTTTCTGATCATCCTGTGCCTTTTTGGACTCTTGCTCCCTTTCCCACAGGATCTTGGGGCCATCCTAATCTCAGTGTAGCTCGTGCTGCTGGGTAGGGGGAGGCATCAGGGTGGTTGTGTCAGTACTTACTCTGCAATCTCTGTGGGGCCTTTTTGCAGAATTTTTGCTATACCTCAGCTGAGAGCACTTGATAATATAGCATTAGTTTTTTTGTTGTTGTTTTTTTGAGGTGTAATGTGACATGTAACATTAAATTAGTCAGGTGTGCAGCATAATGATTTGATATTTGTATATGTTGCAAAATGATTACCACATTGTCTGGTTATCTGTCACCACACATAGTTAATTTTTTTCTTGTGATGAGAACTTTTAAGATCTACTCTCAGCAGCTTTCAAATAGGTAGTTCTGTGTTATTAACTATAGTCACCATGCTGTAAAGTACATCTACTTGACTTACAACTGGATTAAAAAGTTTTAAAAGCTTTTTTTAAAAAAAGGATTAACATTGGCATTAACTTTTGTTTAATTTTTGTTGTGTTTCTTTTTTCCTTTTTTTTTTTTTTTTTTTAATTTATTGTCTGCTAACATGCAGTGCAGTATTAGTTTCAAGAATAGAATTCAGTGATTCATCACCTGCATACAACACCTGCTCCTCATCACAACAAGTGCTCTCCTTAGTACCCAGCACCCATCTAGCCCATCCCCCAGCCACCTCCCTCTATCAACCCATAGTTCTCTGTCATTAAGAGTCTCTTGTGGTTTGTTTCCCTCTCTTCTTCCTCCCCCTTCCCATATGTTTATCTGTTTTGTTTCTTAAATTCCACATGAGTGAAATCAGATGGTATTTGTTTTTCTCCTATTGACTTATTTCACTTAGCATAATACCCTAACTCCATTCACGTCATTGTAAATGGCAAGATTTCATTCTTTTTGATGGCTGAGTGATAGTCCAGTATGTGTGTGTATGTGTATGTATGTATATGCGCGCACACACACACACACACACACACCCCATATCTTTATTCATCAGTCAGTGGACATTTGGGCTCTCTCCATAGTTTGGCTATTGATAATGCTCCTATAAACATTAGGGGGTGCATGCACCCCTTCGAATCTGTATTTTTGTATCCTTTGGGTAAATACCTAATAGTACAATTGCTGGATTGTAGGGTAATTCTATTTTTAGTTTCTTGAGGAACCTCCATACTGTTTTCCAGAGTGGCCACAGCAGTTTGCATTCCCACCAACAGTGTAAGAGGGTTTCTCTTTCTCTGCATCCTTGCCAACATCTGTTGTTTCCTGCATTGTTAATTTTAGCCATTCTGACAGGCGTGAGGTGATATTTTGTGGTTTTCATTTGTATTTCCATCATGATGAGTGATGTTGAGCATGTTTTCATGTGTCTGTTAGCCATCTGGATGTCTTCTTTGGCAAGGTGTATATTCATGTTTTCTGCCATGTTCTGTTTTTGTCCTAGAATCAAACTTTCACAAAGTTGAGTTACTCACATTTGTATTTTTTTAATCAACTATTGTCGTAATAGATTTCATGAGAGGTAAGGAATAAATACTGGTTCAGAGTGATGTTCCTAATGTAATGGCCCTTGGATCCTGGGGGGCCAGAGTCGGGGAGAAGAGGTGGAGGGTCAGAGATACTGAAATTTGGTATGTGAATTAGGTGCAGATGTGAAGTATTTACAGAATTGGTCATGATTGTGGAGGTCTTATTTTCTATAACAAAGGTCCTGTAAAAGCAGGGAGACAAGTAATCAAAAGTCCAGCTTTGGTAACATCTAGATGACCTTCCTGCCATCAGTCCCTTCTCTTCCCATTTTAGTGTGTTGCTAGCTGGGCTAATCTGTAAATGCTTTCCTTTATCATAACGTTACTGTACAGGCAAACACAAAGAATTTCATGTTTGACCTTGTTCAGTTTTTCCAAATATATTTTATTACTGCTTAATCTAAATCTTTATGCCAGCCTGGAAAATCTTTGTCAAGGAAATATTTGAAACAGTGAGATTAACTGAATTCTCATTGGGAGGAGAAGAGTATAGAAAAGTGAACTTTAGCACAATATCCGCAGGAAAGACAGAGATGAAATGGGTGAGTGAGGAGACACTTTTGAGATGAGTGTAGGATCATTATACAAATCTGTAAATGGGGAGCCTGGGTGGCTTAGTCAGTTGAGCATCTGACTTCCGACTTGGGTCATGATCTTGCGGTTTGTGGGTTCAAGCCCCACATTGGGCTCTCTGCTGTCAGTGCGGAGTCCGCTTTGGATCCTCTGTCCCCCTCTCCCCATGCTCCTCCCCCCTCCCTCTCAAAAATAAATAAAGATTAAAAAAAAAAATCTGTAAATGGGTATGAAGAAGACAGTGATCATCAGTATCGTGCTTATAGGAGAGAGAAAAAAGAATAAGGACTGATTTTGGCAATAGTCCTTTCTTTTTATTTTTTAAAGTTTACTTATTTTTTTTAGTAATTCCTTTACCCAGTGTGGGGCTCAGAACCATGATCCCTGAGATCAAGAGTTGCATGATCTTCTGACTGAGCCAGCCAGGTGCCCCAATGGTCATTTCTATCATGAAAATATTGGTGTTCTTTTCAGGTTTAACATCCTCCTTGATCTTACCCACATTCTTCTTTCTCTAAACTATTTGTGCTTGTTGCTCACAGTTAGTGTTTCTTATCATTTAAGTGACTTGGTAATAGATACGCTGTATGTATCATAAATTTTAAATTTCTTGTGGTCTGGGTCAGTTTATTTTCTGCTTTCTCTGTCATTGCCATCATCATCAGTTTGATATATTAATCAACTTACCCTACAAATAGGTGCTCTGCCTATTGATGGATATTGGAACTTATGATAAGTATTTTGTTTTTTGTTATTTTAAGTTTTTTGCTCTAATAACTCATCTGAGTGAAATGTAGAAGTTCTGTCTGAAAGCTCAACTCAAGCCAAGAGTTTGTGGTTTTCACTCTTAAAGATACTGTTTATTAATGGCTATTTGAGGATGCATTTTCTACATGTAGAAATGTATACAAGGAATCCTTTTAGGCCAGTTTTCTAGACCTAGGACATTTATAGGGAGTTTTTGTTTGTAGTCCCTTGTACTGTTAAAGTGGGGCTAAGAGGGGGTGCGCCTGGGTGGCTCAGTCAGTTAAGCGTCTGACTTCAGCTCAGGTCATGATCTCACAGTTCATGAGTTCGAGCCCCACATTGGGCTCTTTGCTGACAGCTTAGAGCCTGGAGCCTGCTTCAAATTCTACGTCTCCCTCTCTCTCTGCTCCTCCCCTGCTCATGCTCTGTCTCTCCTTCAAATATAAATAAAAACATTTAAAAAAAAATAAAGTGTGGCTAAGAATGAATGGTCAGTTCACTTGACTTTCAGGTTTAAAGCAACATTAACCAAACCCTTTTGGCTCTTTCTTTCAGGCGATGGGGAAGTTTATGTTTGGGATGTGAACTCTAGAAAATGCCTTAACAGATTCGTTGATGAAGGCAGTTTATATGGATTAAGCATTGCCACATCTAGGAATGGACAGTATGTGGCTTGTGGGTAGGTAAAGAGAGGTTCTTATAACCTTAATCCCATTGTACTAATGAGAAAATATTAAAGAATTGAATATACTGCATGATGCTTAAGTGGTTTTGTTTATAAACTGTTCAGTAATAGAAAATCAGTAGACCCAGTTTTTTTTGCATTCTTAATGCAGTGTTTAGTAATGGTGGTTTACCAGCTCTTTATCAAAGAAATATAGCACTACTTTATATCATTGTAGTTTTTCTTATATTTGAAATATTCATTTGATCACATCAAGTTTTCTTGCTGTTTTAGTTTTCTTGCCATTGACAAGGATACAGAACAAGTTAAGTTTGAAGATACTTAAGGCATAGTTTTTTTTTTTTTTAATTTTTTGTTTAATCTTTATTTATTTTTCAACGTTTATTTATTTTTGGGACAGAGAGAGACAGAGCATGAACGGGGGAGGGGCAGAGAGAGAGGGAGACACAGAATCGGAAACAGGCTCCAGGCTCTGAGCCATCAGCCCAGAGCCCGACGCGGGGCTCGAACTCACGGACCGCGAGATCGTGACCTGGCTGAAGTCGGACGCTTAACCGACTGTGCCACCCAGGCGCCCCTAATGTTTATTTATTTTTGAGAGAGAGACAGCGTGTGAGCAGGGGAGAGGCAGAGAGAGAGGGAGACAAGAATGCGAAGCAGGCTCCAGGCTCCGAGCTGTCTGCACAGAGCCTGACACAGGGCTTGAACTCACAAACTGAGAACATGACCTGAGCTGAAGTCAGACGCTCAAGCTACTGAGCCACCCAGGCGCCCCTTAAGGCATAGTTTTCTTTGTCTGGCTAGTGGTATAAAGCAAATATATGTTCCTTAGAAATACTGTTTGTTAATACTGTAGACACCTCGAAAATACTACCTAGAGCATGCTATCTATCGTATTATCATTGGGAAAAAAATGGTTATTACACTCGGGAAAAGATGACGCTAATTCTCCTACCTGATTCTAAAGCTGCGTGGTGGGAGGAGGCATTGGATACATCTTACCTGTGTTTCTAAATCATCTTACCTACCAAATCACTCATTAGCACCTGTAACTTTAGAGCTTCCAACAGTGGATTTTTATGACTTTGTTAGACTGGACACCACTTCAGTCAAATCCTCCCTGAGAGATGAAGTGGGTCTTACCATCTGGAAGCACAGCATATTCCCGATTCTTTTTTCACTTCATTCCCTTCAGGGTTAAAATTGGGAAACATGCCCACCACCATTTGAAAATTGGTCACCTTTGGGGCCTGGAGGAAGGGAAAGTGGGACCAGACTGTGGAGCTTGGAGACCCAGCCGAAATAAAGGCCTAGACGAAGGCCCCTCCCTGTCCTGTGTTCTCCCTAGTCACCACCCCTGTGACACCTGTAGGGAGGGCTGTCTCGGTGTGAGCCCAGCATTTGTGCAAAGTGTGTGCACTGTGGCAGCAGTCATGGTAAGCACAACTTCTGGGAATGAAGCTCCTTTAAAGCGAAGACTAGCATTGTCAAAATACTAATTTTGAGTAATTTTAAGCAGAAGTGCCCAGAAATGATCTTCACTTAAATTTGTGAAGTTAGTGTTTTTCTGATCCTTGCCTTTTTTTTCTTTTCAAATTTTTATTTAAATTCTAGTTAGTTAGCGTACAGTGTAACATTGGTTTCAGGAGTAGAATTCAGTGATTGATCACTTACATACAGTGCCCAGTGCTCATCACAAGTGCCCTCCTCAGTGCCAATCACCTGTCTAGCCCATCCCCCACCCACCTCCCTCCATCAGCCCTCAGTTTGTTCTGTGTCTTTAAGAGTGTGATGGTTTAGGGCACCTGGGTGGCTTAGTTAAGCGTCTGACTCTTTATTTGGTTTCAAGTCATGATCTCACAGTTCATGATTTTGAGCCTGTGTCGGGTTCTGTGCTGGCAGTATGGAGCCCGCTTGGAATCCTTTCTCTCCCCCTCTCCCTGCCCCCCCCCCCCCCCATTTGCTGTCTCTCTCTCCAAAAAAAAAAAAGTTCCTTCATGGTTTGTTTCCCTCTTTTCCCCCCTCCCATATCTATTTTGTTTCTTAAATTCCACGTGAGTGAAATCATATGGTATTTGTCTTTCACTGATTGACTTATTTCACTTAGCATTATACACTCTAGCTCCATTCACGTCATTGCAAATGGCAGCATTTCATTCCTTTTAATGGCTGAGTAATACTTGATTATATATATGAATATACACACATACATGTATATACGCTACACCTATTTTTTTTTTAATGTTTTATTTTATATATAAAGAGAGCAAGTGAGAGAGTGAGCACGCAGGGGAGGGGCAGAGAGACAGGGACAGAGGATCCGAAGCAGGCTCTCTGGCTCTGCACTGACGGCAGAGAGCCCGATGCAGGGCTTGAACTTGCAAACTGTGAGATCATGACCTGACCTGTGACCTTAAGCCGAAGTCGGATGCTTAGCCATCTGAGCCACCCAGGTGCCCCACACCACATCTTGTTAATCCATTTATCAGTTGATGGACATTTGGGCTGTGTCCATAGTTTGGCTACTGTTGATAATGCTGCTGTAAACATTGTGGTGCATGTGCCCCTTCGAAAAAGCACACCTGTATCCCGTGGATAAATGCCTAGTAGTGCACTTGCTGGGTCGTAGGGTAGTTCTGTTTTTTAACTTTCTGAAGAACCTCCATACTGTTCTCCAGAGTTTGCCTCTCTTTTTTGAATCACTTTTATTATTTTATTCATTGGGCTCTTTGAAGGACCCAAATAGGAAAAATCTAATACTAGTTTAAACTGATTTGAGTTGCCCTCAGTGTAATGGAACTCTGATGTGCTTGGTCCAAGAACATAATTAGGTTGTTATTGTTATACTTGTAAAGCAGGGCCTTAATCTTAGAAGAATTTCTGGAGTTATTAGGGAGGTTGGGGAAGAGTTACTGGTGGTGGAGAAGCCAGAGGCAGGAGAGGCAGAGCCCCACTGGTGAGGTGTTGGCTCCCTTTCTCTCCTTTTCTCCTCCCCTTTCTTCCCGTCTCTCTGCCTCTCTTCTCTCTCTGCCTCTCTTCTCTCTCTGCCCCTCTTCTCTCTCTGCCCTCTCCCGCCCTCTCCCTCCTCCTGCTAGTACTGGTGTGAAACTCCTCTGTCTTGGCTCCTGCTGTTAGGAATTAACTCCTTTGATCTAAAAACTCATCTGTTTGTATCTGTTAATTCTTCTCATTCAGTGTCCTGACAGAAAGTAGATGCTTTCTTTGCTTTGCAGTTTTGCTCTGACAGAGCAGTAGGAAAGCTGAGTATGCTGTAAATAGAGATCTCTTTTCACTTATATTACTGTTTTTTATGGCATCTGTTCCTGTAAGGAATGCTATATACTTTTAGAAAATTTGATGTTAATTCACACAACATCATTGTTAGAATGTACTTGGGAGATCTCTGGACTGTCCTTCATTCTATAGACAGGGACTGATGCTTTGAAGCGTTCTGTCAGAGACCACTGAAAACATGGACAAGAGTGGGGTCTGGAGGCTTGTGGTCTTACTTTTTCAGGTGCAGTGCCTCTCTCACTCCACTGGGTGGAATCTGTGGTTAAATCGTACCTTTGCTGCATCTTCTGTAAATGCAGTAGTGTTCTGTGACTTCCTAGCTGGTCTGGAAGTCCATCAGTAAAAAAAAGAAATAGACATATGAACGTCCACTATGTACAAAGCACTGTATATTGAAGAATGGGAAAGAGGTGTGACAGCTCTTTGTGTGCAGAGGCCCTTATGACCTCACCAAATTCAAATGACCTCATAATGTGACTTGGAGAATCTCCTTTGTTTTATTTTATTTTCTGTGCTTACCATGAGGAGATTGCCAATGTCTCCTGTTGCAGCTGTGGCACAGATCGCTAGCTTAGGCTCCTGCCTTTACTTGGGGTGCAAGCTACAAACCACTTTGGGGTCTTTGCATTTTGAGAATTTTAGGCGAACGCTATAGAAATATGCACTTTTGTATTTTCAGATCAAAGTCCTATCAGGTGATTAGAGATTTGTTGATTCTACTCTTCATCAACTTCTTATAAATATACAAAATTGTCTTTTTATTATGGTTCCCATTTAAATAATTTCAAACTTTGAATAATAATTAGAATAAAAAGATCAAGCACGAGCAGGAGAGGGAGAGAGAGAGAATCCCCAGCAGGCTCCGTGCTATCAGCACACAGCCCAACATGGGGCTTGAACTCATAGACCATGAGGTCATGACCTCATGAAATCAAGAGTCAGATGCTTAACCAACTGAGCCCCCCAGGGGCCCCTTACTTGCAAATGTTTTCCCAGCATTTACCATGTGCCAAGAATTGTTGTTTTCCATATGTAATTATACACGTGTGTATGTGTGTGTATGTTAACTATACACATATTATGTGTGTGTACATATATTTTTCATACGTAAACTATTTCTCATTTTCTACTTCACAGTATAGGTCCTACTGTCGCCACTTTACAGGTGGAGAAGGGCGAGGTACTGTGAGTTAAATTACTTGGTTAAGGTCACACAAATAGTAAGTGGTAGAGCCAACATTACAACCCACATCTGGCTACAAAGCCTGAGCTCTTAACCATGCTGCTGCCTTTTTTTGAAGGTGTACCTCTCTGTGTTCATGTTTTTAAATATATGAAGGTACAGTTACTAGGAGTTCTGCTAATTAAGAAATCTCACAAGAAGAACATTTATAGTCCAGTTTGTCTTGTGTATGAATCCTTTTGTGCCAATATATAATCCCTTTGGAAAGTCGGCTTCAACCATTCGGTGCTTCAGCTTTTACATAGCTTTATCTTTTATCTCTTTAAGTCTCTAAATGACCTTGGCTTGCTATTTCTCCTACTTAAATCCGGATTTTAAACCCTTAGCTTAAGACTTGCTTCAGGATTTTTGTGATTTCAGTAACCTCTCTGGGTTTGAAGAATGTGGGAGCTAGTCTTCTGTAACTTAAAGCTAAATAAACAAAAGTTTTTCTTTCATCTTTGTATGGTAGTCTGATCCTGCATGTCCATCATGGTAGCCACTAGCCACATGTGGCTAGTTCAATTTAAATTAATTAAAATAAAAATTTGTTCCTTTGTGACGCTAGCCACATTTAAAGTGTTCAGGAGCTGTGTGCATCTAGTGGCTTCCATCTAGGACAGTGCAGATACAGAGCATTCCCACCGTCACAGAAAGGTGTAGACAGTACGAGTCCAATCTAGTCATTTGATCGGTAAGGAAACTGAGGCCTAAGAGTTGGGTAATTTTAGTTTTGTTTATTGGTTGTTACTTATTAAACTGATTATTGGTAGAGCTGGATCTGGAATGCAGCTCGTCTGGTTCTCAGTTCACTGTTCTTTCCACACTGCCAGTCCCCAGATATTTGGATTTTATATTTAAAAAATACTGGATAATTCAGGACTCCAGAAAAATATGAAATTCATTAGGTTTTAGGGCCTGGAGTTAATAGTTCTTTTATTTTAACATTCGCATTGAACATATGAAGTGGGTTTCATTTTACTTCATCTAGAGAATCTTCAAGCCATAGATGTTTTACAATGTGAGGAAAACCTGTTTTATTCGGTGATGTGTTTCTGCCTTGGTTTTCTCATTTATAAAAACATTTACCATTTAGCGAGGGATTGTGAAGTAGTTAGTGGTCCCATGGTGGGGACACATGTATCCATGTACATCATGAGTCATCATGAGGTCTGCAGTTGAGATGGTATTTCTTAAGAGTGTAAGGAATACGGGTGCTTGGTAGGCTTAGTTGTTAAGTGTCTGACTTTGGCTCAGGTCATGATCTCATGGTTCATGAGTTTGAGTCCCACATTGGGTGAGCTCAAGCCCTGCTTCTCTCTCTCTCTCTGTCTCTCTCTCTCTCTGTCTCAAAAAATAAAAGACTGTAAGGAATGGTGAGGGCTGTTGTAAGGGCCATCAGGAGAGGTGTCATTGTAGGTATTGGCACTCCAGATAAGCACTTGAGCGCCAGATAGGGTTCAGAGAAAGGCACGGCAGGAAGTAGAAAGGAAGGGTGTGGAGGAGAGAAAGTTCCGGTTTGGATTCTGAGTGGAGTGCAGATGGATGACTCCTGTGGGCTTCGGCCACAAAGGAAAGCAAGAAGGGGACAACTTTTACCCTGTGTCGAAGAGTGTGGACATGATATTGAGTGGAAAGAGCAACCATCAAGGGTTTTTCCATAGAGGAGAATTGTGGTCACATCTGAATTTTAGGGTTTGAAGTAGATAATTCCCATTACAGCCTTTAGGGGGCAGCAGAGGTACAGGGAGCCTTGAAGTCATTGACATAACCTGGGTGGGGCCATCACTGGGGACAGTGGGAGCGGGAATATGGGAGAGACAGGAAGTGATGTTTGTGATGTATGTCATAGCTGCTTAGAAAATTGGGGTGGGAGAGAAGCAGTGACACTCTCAGGCTGCAGGCCTGAGTGGCCAGAAGAGTGGACTTGTCACTGTATGAAGAGAAGGAGGAGTGGTGTTGGGAGAGGTGCATTCATGTCTACAGGCAGGTAGAAGTGTGGTGTGGCATAAAGATGCTGATTTGGACGTGATAGGAGATGGGTGGCCCGTGGCCATAAATAAGGTGAGTGAGACATTAGAGGCAGGTGGCAAAGAGAACCTTGGGGTAAGAGTCCGTGGAGAAAGGGTAACTGAGAATGAGACTAAAATCGGTAGAGTTCAGTCTTAGAGAATTCAACAGAGGAGAGCATTTGAGTTCTGTGTTCAACCTGTTTGCTTTATGTTCTGTAGGATATCCTTGGCTAAGGTGTCCCCCTAGTTGTGACCATTAAACTGTCTCCAGACATTGCCAAATGTCCCCCCAGGGGCAGAACTGTTCCTGGTTGATAACTACTGTTCTACCTTACGATATCTTCTTGTTCATAATATTAATTTATTTGTGGCCCCTGTGTGCCCTTTCTATATGTCTTTTTTTTTCTTTAATATTTATTTAGTTTTAAGAGAGAGAGCAGGGGAGAAGCAGAGAGAGAGAGAGAGAGAGAGAGAGAGAGGGACAGAGGATCCGAAGCAGGCTCTGTGCTGACGGCAGAGAACCTGACGTGGGGCTCGAACTCATTAACCTTGAGACCATGACCTGAGCCGAAGTCAGACGCTTAACCAACTGAGCCACCCAGGTGCCTCTCCGTGTCTTTTAGCTTTGACACCAACTACCACTACCACGACCACCATCCCAGTCCTAATTCATAAGACAAACATTGATCTGGCTAATTGCCACCATTCCTGTTTGTGGAGATTTTTGTGGGCCAGGACTCTGTGGTTGCTGATCTGCTAATGGGTTTACTGTCCCTGATTCAGGAACTTGCTTCTGCTATGGTTGTGTGTGACTTGCCAGTCAGCTATGGTTGTGTGTGGAAGGATAATTATCAGGTCTGTTTCTTTAGTTACGAGTTTGGGGGTAAGCTAGTAAGCATGCTTATTTCTCTGTTTGTTCCTGTTCTCCTCCTTATCTGTGATACCTTGTTCTGTTCTGTTTTGTTTTTTCACTTCATGTCTGCCTTCCCCAGCCTAAGTCCTTTGTCTTCCACAAAACTTCATTTGGCTGCAGCTTCACCTCATGCTGATTTTTCCTTTCTTCGAGGTTCTGGGTCACATATAGAGCTTAGTGTGCTGTGTTATATTCTCTTGTATTTCTGGCTATTTTATGCACATATATTTTTTTCTGGGATAAATTCCTTTTGATATTCTGTATTCCTGTATTGCATACTGTTGGACACACAGTTCTCATTCAGTAAATACCACCCACTCTCAGTGGCATATTAGAAATAGTTATGGTCTTTGAGCAGAAATACCACTATAAGTTTCCATACATCAAAATGGTTAACGTGTGCCAGTTTTGTTCCATCAATTTAAGCAATAGTCAAATAAGAATGAATAGGCATTGTATAAGGAGCCTCTGATGTTCATGATGGTAAGATTTGATCTAAAGTTGATATTTAGAAGAGAGCCGTATGGATTATAACTTTTTGTCCTTAATTAAGGTGGATTTAGCTGTAAATTAGTTTTCAGCAAGATAAGAGATTTGGTGTAAAATAAGTACAGTGAATAGACATTTTGATCCCAGTCAAAAATACAAATAAGGAGAAGAGGAAATTTGTCTTAGTTTGGGTTGCCATTGTAAAGACCCCCATAGACTAGGTAGCAGAAATTTATTTCTTCTATTCCTGGGGACGGGGAGTCTAAGGTCAGGGTACCACTGTCACTGGGTTCTGGTGAAGACCCTATCCCAGGTTGCAGATTGTCGACTTCTTGTTGTGTCCTCGCATGGAAAGAGGGAGAGAGCCTCTGGGGTCTCTTTTATGAGGGCTCTGATCCCATTCATGAGGGCTTCACCAACATGCCCTAATTGCCTCCTTCAGGCCCCACCTCCTAATAAAATAAAGTTTCATCATAGGAATTTTGGTGGGGCACAAATATTCAGTCCATAACAAAATTAAATCAAGGATGTATGTGGTGTCTCTTGAGTGGTTAGTATGGACTACACGCGGTTAGCTCTACCGAAAGCGTTCTTAGGATCAAGTGAGAAAATGTGTATGTAAGGAATTTGAAGACTCGAAAGCACTACCATACTGTTTGTCTGGTTGGCTGTCGTTTCAGGCTACAGAAAGTGTGTGAACTGAATTGGTCTTGTTCATGCATCGTATCTGGTTCAGTGTAGGCAGTCGGGTGCACGTCTGGTAGGAATGAGAACACGCTTCGTGGAATGCCTGTGTGTCACTCTTGTGACTTAATGTGTCACTCTTGTGATTTAACGCATCTTTCGAGTTTGTGTTGCATTTGCTGATAAAGTTTGAATTAAGTATCTACGTATTGCAAGTCCTTTATCCTTGTTCCTTATAAGTGGTGCCCATAGCAGGAGGTAGTCTGAACACTGAGGTCAAAACTTTTCCTGAAAGTTCTTGTCTCGGAGTGCCTCAGTGGCTCAGTTGGTCAAGTGTCCAGCTCTTGATTTCGGCTCAGGTCATGATGTTACAGTTCGTGAGTTTGAGCCCTGAGTCAGGCTCTGCGCTGACAGTACGGAGCATGCTTGGGATTCTCTCTCCCCCTCTCTCTGCCCCTGCCCGGCTCTTGTTCTCTCTCACGCTTGCTCTCCAAAGCAAATAAATAAACTTTTTTTAAAAAGTCTTAAAAAAAAAAGTTCTTGTCTGTGAAATGATTCTGTTAATGGTAAGGTTGTCAGGATTTACTTTTTTTATAAATTTTTTTTTTAACATTTATTTATTTTTGAGAGACAGAGGCAGAGCATGAGCAGGGGAGGGGGAGAGAGAGAGAGAAAGATACAGATTCTGAAGCAGGCTCCAGGCTCTGAGCTGTTTGTTAGCACAGAGCCCGACACGAGGCTCAAATTCACAAACTGCAAGACCATGACCTGAGCCGAAGTCGGACGCTCAACAGACTGAGCCACCCAGGCACCCCGTCAGGATTTACTTTTTATGAGTATTGGGTGTAATTTGTTGCTGGTAAATATTTCTGTAAACTCAGAGTGCACATATTCCCGGGAGAGTAGAACGAAGAGACCTGCTGTTACAGCTGCTACTCGGCCGTTTTGACGGTTCCCACAAATATGATAGAAGGAAAAAGAAGAGGCGCTCTAAATAGGGGAAGGACAGCTCTCAGGCACACTTTCGCATGTTAGGTTGGCCATACACAAGGTGGGAGTGGCAGGCTTGGTCTCTCTTGTTCACCTCTGCACTTAATTCTGGTGCCTGGCCTAAAGGTGACATTCAGTGAGTATTTATTGAAGGAATGAATAATGGAGAGTCTGTGCTTTCTTGGGTTTTCTAGCTCGTAGTTGAAAAGCTGTCAGACTTAACAAGAGTTTAGGAAGACTGCAGTAGAACCGGTAGAATGTGTCTAGTTTTTGCCTGGGATGTACTCTTCAGCCCTGGTCCCTTTGTAACACAAGACCATACGATTCCTGCAAAAACCAGTTTGTGTGGTTCAATCTGTATTGATTTAGGTTGTGAAAGCCCTTCTGCTTGTTTCTTTAATCTGTTGTATTCCCTTTTCTCTTTGCAGTTCTAATTGTGGAGTGGTAAACATATACAATCAAGATTCTTGTCTCCAAGAAACAAACCCAAAGCCGATAAAAGCTATAATGAACTTGGTTACAGGCGTTACTTCTCTGACCTTCAATCCTACTACAGAAATCTTGGCAGTTGCTTCAGAAGAAATGAAAGAAGCAGTCAGATTGGTAATATGTCTTTACCTTTAAAAACATTATTGATAATCTTAAAATGTAAGTTGAAGGCATGGAAGGATGGGAGGAAAGGGGAGTGTTGGGTTATTTTAAAAAGAGTAGCTTCTTTTGATGTAGACATTACTAGTATTGTGGCTTTTGAGTGTGGTTGTAGAAATGATGCACAGTAACCACCAAATTTGTACTAAGGAACGTATTTAAGGCAAATTCTTCATGTTTCTACAGTTTTCTTTCCTTATCTCTGCTTTTTAAAGCGTGATTTTCTTAGATTTTGAAAATAAACTGAGCTTGAAAATAAATTATGTAAAAAGATTGCAATTTAAAGGGCTCAGTACTACTTGTGAATATGCCTCTGTGCCAGGAGTCCCCAGGACCTTCTCCAGGTTTGGTGATTTACTAGGACTCCCAGAACTCCGTATATGGTCTTATTCACAGTGAAGAGTTATTACGGGGAAAGGATACACAGCGAAACCAGCCAAGGGAAGGGTGCATGGGGCAGTCTGGAGGAATCCAGGCACAGACTTCCAAGAGTCCTCTCTTAGTGGAGTCACACACGACATGTTTAATTCCTCCGACAAGTTGTGACCACATGTGTTTGGTGTTTTCTTCCGGGAAGTCCCTCATTAGGGACTTCGTGCCCAAGGATTTTATTGCTGGTTGATCACGTAGCTACACTCTGCCTAGCATGTACCCAGATTCTAGGCTCCCAGAAGGAAAGACAGGTGTTGAGCAGAAACCGCATTATACAAATGCTTGAGGCCTGGTGAGCCATCCTTATCATTTAGGGAAAATGTCACATCAGTGTAGGGAAACTGTTTACCAGTCAAGTTCCCAGACATGATCTAAGAGCCGTCCGTGCGAGCATGCCTTCCTGAGGATAGCAGCCTCGGGTCTGTGTTAACTCTTTTCTGCCCCACCTCAGAGCCCATTTTAAATGTCATCGCGTCTCTGTGAAGTTTCCTACTCTTCAGGCAGAACCAGTTTCTTTATTCATTTCACAGTTATTTGCTCTAGGCCCCAGGTAGACAGATGGCACAGAGCTTTGAATGGCAGCACTGGCTTGTGTTGTTACGTGTATGCTATCGCAGTATAAGCACTTTACAGAAACTATTATTTTTACCTTGTTGACTTAGCAAAGCTTTGACCAAGTGTAATAGCGTATAGTTTCCAAAGATTTATAAAGGCTTCTCACAAAAATGTTGAGCCAAATAACAGTCCTCAGAGGATTAACTCCCCCAAAGTCAGCAGCTAGTAAAGGGCAGAACTGTACTTCTGGATTCTCCGTTCTTCGTAGAACTTTCGTGGTTTTCCATCTGAAATCCTCTGACCCCTAGAATGTGTGCAGAACTTGAGATGGCAAGTGGGGCAAGGAGGAGGCCAAGCTCTGCCTGTATCACATAGAGCAGCTCTGCTCTGATCTGTTCTGTGTATTGGCATTCTGCATAAGATTTTCTTGGAAGGAAGAAAGAATTCTGTTGGAAAAGAGTGAAAAAATACAGCACTGTGTTTTATTGCCTCTGTGTCGAATGAATTGTTTGATAAATGAGAAGGTTCTAATTCAAGTCAGCTTTAAAATCCCCACTCCTCTAATGGGAGTGGTGGACTAGCACACATTAACCTTTTATCATTTTAATGGTAGTAAATTGTTTTTAGAAAACCATGGGATCTATCTCCTGTTGACATAATATATTCTGCAAGACGCCTAGTAGTTAGTTCTGCCTAGTTTGCTTCAGTGATCATGGCAACATTTATGGTTCTTTACTGTGGCAAAATCACACAAGGAATTCATTAGTAACAGCCAAATCCCATTTTTTAAATGGTAATCAACCATAATATCTAATGGAAAGTAGCCAGGCATAGCAGCTTCAGAATGCCTCCGTGAAACAGCGTTAGTATCATTAAATGCAGTCTCTTATAGTGATCCAAACAGTTCTGTTATCCCAGCACAAAGCAGTGAATATAAATCTAAGCCATTGCACCAGTAAGAGACACAGAAGTTAATTGTTATTGCATCTACAATCTTTGATGTAGTAGAAAGTTGTGGAACTGGTTATCCATTAAATTAAGGATGAGTGAGCTTTTCACTTGTTGAATTTTGTTACCGGGGCCCTTAAATGTGATGACAGAAATAGTGTTGGAGGTAAAGGGAACTTTCTGAGGTAAAGAGGTTGGGTTTTTATGGGCTTTTTCTTCATCAACAGTTCACCTATAGTTTTGGATACAAGGGCCATAAAGAGAGGTTAGAACACAGCTGACGTCTAAGCATGTGGGTGGGAGCCATTGGTCTGAGAAGAAAGTGCTAATGCAGTGAGAGAGTCTACTGGGGGACCTCACAGATACATACATGTGAGTCTCTTAGGAGACTGTTGTAAACGTGGTTTTGCTCCTGAGAATCAAGTCAATACAAGAGATAAAATATAAAAATACATTGTTGACAGGTTGGTGTTTGTCCTCCATTGGAAAAACACACGGTCCTCTTGTGTGAAGTCATGGCCACTATATACGGTTGTGTAGGCTTTTTGTTGCCTGAGGGCACCGCATCTAAGGTGACACTGTTTACATCTTAAACTTTATTAAGAGTGTGTGTTTACCATAGTATTTCTGGCACTCTCTTCTCTTTATTTAGCTACAAAAATAAACAGCTCCCATCTGGTGGAAATGAGCTTTAAAAAATTGATATGTGTCTTGTGCCCCAATTTTTGCCCCACAGTGAGCTCCCTGTTTGTAATAACGAGTTGACTTAAGTATGAAGTTACATTGAATCCAAATTAGGAGACTGTTTTTTCCAATTTAGGTTAGAAAATAAAAAGCATGATTTAATATAATTATCTTTAAGAAGTCATTCAAATACAGTGGAATACTACCTGGCAATGAGAAGGAGTGAAATCATGCCATTTGCAGCAATGTGGATGGAACTGGAGGGTATTCTGCTGAGTGAAATAAGTCAGTCAGAGAAGAACAGATATCCTGTGTTTTCACTCATATGTGGATCTTGAGAAACTTAACAGAAGATCATGGGGGAAGGGAAGGGGAAAAAATAGTTACAAACAGAGAGGGAGGGAGGCAAACCATAAGAGACTCTTAAATACAGAGAACAAACTGAGGGTTGATGGGGATGGGGGGAGAGCAGAAAGCGGGTGATGGGCACTGAGGAGGGCACTTGTTGGGATGAGCGCTGGCTGTTGTATGTAAGCCAATTTGACAATGAATTATATTTAAAAAAAAGTCATTGAAGTAGAAAGGTTGGTTCTGGTGTATTTTATTTTGGAAGAGTCACAAAATACTTCAAAGTCCTGCCAGCAAAGTTAATGAGCAAGTGTCTGGAGCACGGTTTAAAAGTACCAGGTGACACATAGGATGGAGACCAAAGTTAGGTATAGGACAGTTCTGTTCTTGGTGCTCATAGGAAGTAGTTACTTCCTGATTTGCTCCTGTGATGCCTTGGATCACCTGATCAAAGTTGGTGCGTGCCTAGAGGATGCAAACTTACAGTGGCCTAAGCAAAATGCAATTGAGAAGCCAGACCACTTATCAAAAATGCATGTAATTTCCACATTTCCAAACTAAGAGTAAAAAGATTTTGCAATGTTCATATTGTGGCTCCTCTCCTAAAATAACTAGTCTTCTTTAAGTTGTTGTTGTTCTTTTTAAATATATTTTTCAAGGAACCTATATAAAGAGTGGTGTTTAAGAAGTTTACAAGTTCGGATCAAGTCTGCCAGCGTCTTAGCTTTAATGGGTCAAGACCACTTCTCATTAGCACTAATGCCTGTGCATTGATGCCGTGCTGTGCAGGCAGAACCTGGTTCCTGGGAAAGTTGAGAATAATTGAAATTGCTTGGAGATCCACAGTAAGCTTTATTTTCTTGACAAAATGGTCAATAGGTATATACCAGAAGGAATAGGGCCTAATAAGTGACTCCCTGAAACCTGTTCCACAGACAGATGTGTATATCACTGGGTTTTACCTGGGGCTCGTCTACGAAATCACCTTGTTTGGACGGTTTAAAGCCTCATTTAAAAGTGTGGAGGATGACAGACTGCCAAAGGGAAATAGCTGAGTGAGGGCTCTCCACACATACTGGGACACTAAGGTCCTCTATTTGTTGGAAGAGCTGGAGAATCTTTGAAAGTGAGAGTTGTTAAAATCCTAGTGTACTTTGGGTAACTGCTTCCATGCTGGGGTTTTATTTACCCACAAATCGAGTGAGGACTGGTTGCATCGATCTTGGACTTGGCTTATTTTCCCCAACAGTGGAGTCTCTTGGAGAAAGAGACAGTGCCCCTCCTCATGTTTAGGCCTGGTGGTGAGCGTTTCATCTCTCTTTAAATCAGAACACAGTTTTCACTTGACAAACCAGGTTTCCATGATTTTGTCTTCCTTGAGAGGAGATTGAAAAAGACAGAGAATATATCATAAAGCAGAAAAGTAAAGTATGGAAAGGAGATTATATGATACTGGAAGAGTTCATATGACTTTGCTGGGCTTCAGTTATATAAAATCAGACTCTTTGTAACATTTAAAGTATCTGTTCCCTGTGACCAAATTTGAGTATTGTTTACTGTGGTCATTAAGTTAGAGCATTATTGAGTACTGCTATTGACCTTTTATTTTAGTGTATTCATTTATTTAGTCAGCAAACATTGGAATCTGGCAGGCGGCATGCTACATGGTGCATTAGAAGCATCAAAGAAATGCTTTCTTCTCTTCCCTCCCTTCCCTCTAGGTTAATAGCACATTGAAAACCAAATTTTAATTTCAGAACACTCTGCTCCATTATGAGAGTTGTACATCATGTGTACTACAATCAAAATGAACTTTTTGTTCCAGCAAACAGGTAGAATGAAGACTAAAATTTAAGAAAGAAGAGTTTGTAGTTGTTGTGATTTAAAGCTTCATATTATTTCCTACAGGTGCACCTTCCTTCCTGTACGGTATTTTCAAACTTCCCCGTCATTAAAAAGAAGACAGTCTCTCTTGTTCATACCATGGATTTTTCTCCCAGAAGTGGGTACTTTGCCTTGGGGAACGAAAAAGGCAAAGCCCTGATATATAGGTGGGTGTTATTTACGTTTAAACGTCAGAAATACCCATAACGTTCTTTTGAAAGTATGAAGAGATACCCTTGTTACATTCCCAGTTCTACAGTTAACACGCAGTGTCTTAATCAACTACAATGATAAATTATTAATTGTAGAGTGTTTAGCCTGACTGTCCTCTTCATTATCTAACAAAATGCATTTCTCTACCATAAAATGTGACTAGAAGAAAAGTTCACCTGAGGATTTATTTATTAATTAAAAATAACTTCATTTATTTATTTGGCAGTAGTCAAGGAAGAGTAGCCACTTTAGTTTTTAATTTTTTTTTTAAGTGTATTTATTTATTTTGAGAGAGAGCACAAGCAGGGGACGGGCACAGAGGATCCCAAGCAGACTCCACGCTGTCAGCACAGAGCCTCATGAGACTGAAACTCCCCAGCCGTGAGATCATGACCTGAGCCGAAATCAAAAGTTAGTTGCTTAACCGATTGAGCCACCCAGGCACCCCCAGCGTAGCCACTTTAATAATATTGCAGCTTTCTTGGTGCCTTATGTCTAGATGGACCTTTGTTGATTTGTTAATTCACTACCTACTTCACTTGATATAAGTGATATTTTTTTTTTTTTTCGGAAAAGGTGCTGCTTTCTCTGTAGCTGTGAGCTGTAAATAAGAATGTCAGCCACAGAGATGTCTAAAAGTTACATTCTGTCCAGGTTCTTTTCTGCACTCAACACACTTGGTTATAAGGCGGGAACAAATAAAATCTAACTGCACAGTTGCTAGAGATGCAGGTGACAAGGTGGCTCTTCTGGGGTTGCTGACAAGCTGGAAGCTAGTGCCTTCCGTCACAGCCCCCTGTCCCTTCTCCCTTGTGTTGGCGAATGTGTGTAGGACCCTGTGTTTATGTTTGTATGCTTTAGGGAAGGCCTGCTTTCACAGACCTGGAATCTGGTTTGAAGAAGAGGAGAAATGTAAATCAGTTTTAAGGAGATAGTTGTGAAGAGAGGTTATGGCAAAGAGTAATGGGGTCTCAAGTTCTGTTCAGAAAGGAAGATGGTTACACAGTCCATCATTCCACCATTGGAATGGTTGGTACATTCCATCATTCTCACTTGCTTGCAGTCGTTTTTGGGGTGATTGTTTCAGTTTGGGTTTTCAAGAATGCAGATTCCTACTGCACTTACAAATTCTCTCCCAAAACTTTGGTTTATCTAATTGAATTTTCTTTTCTGAAGTTTAAGCACCGGAGGCCATTCACATTTTATCCAGAGCATTGCTGAGTGGGGAGACTGTTTCTAGCAAGTGTGTGGGACTGACAACCTTTGTGTTGGGTGTGGCTGGTCAGGTATTTCAGAGACTCCAATTCGATGCTTTGGAGCAAGCTTGATGCTTTTAGTAAAACCTGAGGTAGTAGCTTTAGGATCCTTCAGAATGTCACATTGAGGAGTCTTAACCTAGCTGCCTGTTGAGAATGATTATGAATATATTTTTTACCCCCCAAAAATGCTTCTTCAGTGCCATTCTGTGATCTGATTGACCATACTGTGGGTAATCACAAAGTTGTTTGTTTAGATGATTTGTCTTTTACTTTTTCAGGTTGCACCATTACTCAGACTTCTAAAGAGATTATATGAAGTAAGAAAATCCTTTTTTATTGATTCTTCAGGTTTTAAGGTTACACCCGTTGCTGTCAGTTGGCAGAGGGACCACATGAGCTGACCTTTGTTTCCTTGCCCCAGGGTTGCTGTATCTTTAGATAGGGGAGCGGGATGGAAGTGGATCAGGAGCAGCGCAGTTGGACCTGAACCTTCCCTGGGAATTTTTATCCCAAATCACAACAGTCTGGTTCTCTCTTTCTGAGGTCAGATCTCTAATATACTGTTCAGTAGTGGTCATCAAAATTGTTATTACTGAACATTTAATCTACAAAGGCTAGACGTAGTAGTGAGAGATGACGATCTTCACATATAATTCTAGCTTCCATGAGCTCACACCCTCTTATTTTGTACGTGTTTCTTGAGAAATTAAAAGGGGCGTGCCCTATGGCTAGTTGGTGGAAGCTTGCCACAGAGCTAGTTAGTGGCTGGTCATTGGTTTTGCTGCCTAGTATTTAAAACAGTAAGACGTGCTTCCCTTTCCATGGCTTGATCTTTGATGTGGAAATATAGTAGTTCTGAGGTTGAGCTTTGCAGTTGGCCTGTTCCTCACAATTGACTAAGTTGGTCTTCTCTGAGATTCTTCCATGTTGAGGAGACTGTGGGAGTGCATAACGCTTTAATGTTGAGCAAAACATCAGCCAAGAGGGGAAAGCAGTCTAGGTTTCCTGCCTGCCCAAACTGTATAGCCAGCACATGTTTGTTGATGACCAGCAGTTATAAATCAAATGTATAATTTCTTCTGTTTTCTCAGATCCAGTTGAGCCGGAAGAGAAGCCGTCTTGATCTTCCCAGAAACTTTCTGAATGTGTGATAATACATGGCTAATGATTTACTGAGCCAGCTGTATTATTTAAGTTAACAGAAACGTCTTAATAAACACATAGCAACTTTTGTTTGAAAACAAGTGTAAGTTGTTCTTCCCTTCCTACCTACACACAAGCACACCGACTTGGATGCATTTCTTTTCAGACCACACAGAGATTGGAAACACCTGTCTGCAGCCAGAAATAACACAGACAGACACTCTATTTCACAGTTTACCCTACTTAAGATTTCCCCCTTTCCCAGCATAGAGCTCTCCATGCTAAGCGAGGTTCTGATGAGCGATGGAGGTCAGTTGGCTTGAGATGAGAGCAGTGAGGGCTCATGGGATTAATTTTAAACTTGCAAGTTTTCTTGGAAAGGTGATAATGGAAATGAGATTTTCCTGGGCTTGGTACTTCAAGTGGTTGTTATTGTTATTTGCGGGAGAGGGTCACATAAGAGCCTGGTACTTGTGTCCTACTAATTAGCCACTCCATTCCCTGGAAGTATTTTTTGTCTATTCAAAAACATTTTTTGGTTTATTTATTTATTTTGAAAGAGAGTGTTTGGGGGGAGAGGCAGAGAAAGGGAGAGAGAGAATCTCAAGCAGGCTCTGCACTGTCAGCACAGAGCCCAATGTGGGCCTTGATCCCACAAACTGCAAGATCATGACCTGAGCCGAAATCAAGAGTTGGACCCTTAACCAGCTGAGCCACCCAGGCACCCCCTCTCATGTCAATTTAAATGTTTCATTTAATTTAGGTTCCAGGGTCGACAGTTGGTTGCATAATTCAGTTGTGGCATAACCTTGCTTTAAACCAGTCCCTACGTTTCTTAGGGAAAGCAGACACTAGACCATGTATCTAAGGAGGATTCGTTATGAGAAGTATCAAGTAGGTCTGAGAGCCCTCACCCCACCTCCTTGCGGACACCTGGGAGAGTCAGGTTAGAGGAGGAAGTTCTCCCAGTGATGAAAAATGGCTCTGACTCTGCCCAAAGAATTAATAGATCCCACTTAACTCTAGTCCAGCCAACAGCTCAGTGAAGGGCATCTTCAATGTCTTCAAGGTCCCGCCAGGTCTGCTGGCGATGACCTAGAGCAGCTCGATAGATAACTGTGTTCACGTATGCTGGCGTCTTTCTGAAAACGCCTTTTATTAAGATGGGCTGTTGCTGTGTAATTGTAGAGGCCCTTTCCTGCCCTCCCCCACCGCAACTGCTTCCATTAGTAAAAATGCTGGAGTCCAGTCCTGAAACCGGTTGGCTTGTCAGGGTTGATTCTCTCCTGAAGTGCTAGAGGGCAGCATTGGGCCGTGAGTAATCAAAGGCAAGGCTCTTGACAGCCGTTTACCATCTCTCTTAACTACCTCATTGTTTAGCTCCGATATGGATACCGAGCCTTATATGTGCTTATTTTGGATACGATTTTCAGTTCCTAAGAGTGTAAAGATTTTCAGGAATTTACCATTCTAGAGAAAATGATGGAAGTAGGAGTTGAAATTTTAACTACTTCTTAACACCTCTAGATCATTTTTATACTCTGCTAGAGACAGAGGAAAGAACTCTGTTCTAATCTCCAAGATAGACAAATGTGCATTTGTTCTACAGACAGAAATGCTACCAAACCTGTGTCTTGTCTTTTAATGTTTATTTCCCCTCGATGGGAGTTGGGGATTTGAGTCAGGCTCTCATTGCTTCTCATAGCAAGTGCCAAGTGAACTCCTCGAGGAGGTGAGAGCCACAGCCATGATCTCACTTACATAGTTCTTTATTGGCACTTGCTGTGATAGTGTGAATGTGGCTTATCTCTGTTCCGGGCGGGGGATGTCGTGGGCTGTGAGGTGATAGTTTGCCATCCAGAGCCTCATGGGACATAGGTTTACCCACAGTGACGACTTGTTGAAATCTGGTGCGCCTGCTCATTTCTCCCCTATCCCCACTAATAGGGAAGTAAAGAATTACTAGCCTATCGAAATTCTTCCTGTTGTTTGAACCAACTACAGATGAGAAGTCTTATGGGCATGTGTGTGTCTCCGGTGAGGACTTGGAGACCTTCATAAGTCTGCACAGAATGAAGTGACCTGCTACGGGGCTTGTGACCAGCATTTCTGGACTTTAGCTAAGGGGTGGGGTGGGGGGGGGGGCAGGATGAAAGCAAGCAAATGCCCACGGAAGGAAGTGCTTGCCCACACTTGCAGTCAGCTAGCTCTTAGGCCTTCTTGGCATCCCGTTGACATGCATCTCCAAACTCATCTCAAAGAAAAGTCGCGTGAGACGCGAGCATGGTCTCTTCTGTTACTCTAAGGAGGAAATGGGGACTGGGGCAAGAGGTGTGGGGGAAAGGTAGAATGTGGGGTGGGAACAGCATTTCTGAGCCCCTGGCCCTGTACTTTCACCGACGTCTGTATGTACATGTAATCTCACAAAACTCTCCTGGTTCCTTTGTGAGGAAAGGAATACTTTATTTTTACAGGAAAATAAATCGAGGGTCAGAGAGGTTGAACGTGCCAGTCCCTAACACTGTCATCCTCACAGTGACCACTGATCCTCAAGGCTGGGTGTGCACACTCTTTAACAGTAGACCGCTCATTAGACGGAAGGAATAGTACTCCTGTGCCGTGCATAAAGTATTTGTGCTACAGATCATGTAGATGATTTATAAACAAATAGGCTTACGTGGGGGTATGTGCTCAAAGATTTTCTACGAAAGGGCCACTGGTTTGGAGACCCGGCCTCCTACCACACCAAACTTGACACATCCCAAACTGCACAGGTTGCCACACCCTCCCCTCCATTCTTCCCAAACTTGGCTTTGTATTCTTTACAATGTTAATAGTTCCTCCACCATTAACCTAGTCACTTAAGCTAGGTACCTGGGACTGACTTTAAACCTTGAGATTTTTCTCTACCTCTGCTTCCCACCACAAAGAGGAGTTGCCGAGTGCTTTTATTTTGCTCTCAAAAAGTCCTCCTCTTTTTTTTTTTTCTCCTATCCTGTGGCTTCTCCGGCTCTAATCTGCTCTCGCCTATTAATCCCCTGACTTGCTTCCCGCTTTTCAGTTGGATGTCCACACTGCAGCCAGGATTTTTTTAAGCATTTATTATGGAAAACTTCAAACATATACAGAAAGAGAGATACTAATATAATAAACTTCTTCGGAGGGATCACCCAGCTTTGGCAATAATCAGCTCCTGGAGATTTTTATGTCCCCACCCACACACTCTCTGGTTATTTGGAAGCCAAGCCAAAATGTATCACTTCATTTGTAAATATTTGAGTATATACAGAGATGTGTTTTAAAATTACAAATCTCAACATGCTACTCTTGCTTGAAATCCTTCAACGGCTCCTCTCCCAAACCCTTTCGTTTCCCCATCTATGGAAAAGGCGTAATAATAGACCTGCCTCGCAGGGCTGGTTATCAGGCTCAGAACAGTACCTGGCCCAGAGCAAGCTAGCTCTTAGTGAATGTTCGCTGCTGCCATTATAATCATTGTGATCACAGTGCTGTACAAGATGATACTCAAGCTCCTTCCCTTGGTAGAGAGGCCCGTTATCTCAGCCTCTTCCCTTCTCTCCAGCTTTCTCACTTACTTTGTGCTCCAGAAATCTTGAGCTACTTGAAATTTCCCTGAAGGAGCCAAGCTATTTTTCTTCCCCCTTCCTTTGTTCTTGCTGATGCTTCCTCCTTGCCTTTTCATTTTCGGCCTTTCAAATACTGTGCATCTAGCACGACAGAGATGAACTTCTATCATAGTACCTACACCCTTTGTTGCATTTGTTTCTTTGTTTATATGGTCTTTTCATGGAAGATTTGAAGTGGCTTTCCCAAACACAGTAAAGAGAAAAAAGAGAAACGAATCTGGTTCTGGGAAAATGAAGATAAGACCGGAGAAATTAGAACCCAAATATGTACGCCATATGTGGTTAGTAAAGTTGAACTGTAATTTTTTTTTTTTAATTTTTAGCCTAAAAAATGCTCAAATATATTTTTTGGAAAATAATGTATTTCAAGAAGAAGCGAAAGTTGTCTTTTTCCTCCCTATCCAAGGGAGCCTCTATTAATAGTTTGATGTATATCTTCCTAGTAGGTTTTGTTTCTGTCTTTGTCATTGAATCAATTATGTGTTTACATGCGAGACACAAATCCTGAAAAACAGCGGCTTGAATCATAAGGGTATTTAACGTATTTAAGATGTCTAGAGGTGGCTGACTGGCTTCGGAATCCACTTGGTGCCTCACCGATGTCCCATCTTTGGTCAGTGTGGTTTTGGTTCTCTTTGCCTGTTTCTCATGGTTGCAGAATAGCTGCTGTATACCTCAAGTCCCACATCCTCTCACAACACGAGAGCACCCTAAGCCAGAGTGAAGGGGATGGGGGAAAAACAGTCTCATTCCTGGCAGGATTCTTCCTTTTGATCAAAGGAGAAAGTTTCTCCTAGAAGTCTCCCTGCAGACTTTCCCTAATGTTTCCTTGGCAGAACTGGGTCACAGGCCTCCAGACCACTGTCAAAAAGGAGGAATTTTCCATAAAACTGTTCATGCTTCATCCCAGGGGCTGGCAGTGGGGCCTGCTGTCTCTGAGCACATAGCTATATGCCTGTTGCTTGAAAAAAAAAAAAAACAAAAACAAAACTCTAGGCATTCTGTTTGCAAGAGGAAGCAGAAGTAGGGAATGACTTTTGGGAGAAAAACAGCGCTTGCCACAGGTACATGCATGCCTGCTTTTTAATTTTTTAACATTATTGGTCCCAGATTTTAATATTCTCCAACAATTATTTTCATTTAATTTCACTTATGCAGTAGATGGGTTAGATAATGGATTTACCTCATTCTTAGACGTAACTTTTGCACAGTAGTGCAAATAATACTGGACTTTCTTTAAAAAAATTTTTTTTTTAATGCTTATTTATGTTTGAGAGAGAGAGACAGACAGACAGACGGAGTGTGACTGAGGAAGGGTCAGAGAGAGAGAGGCAGACACAGAATCCCAAGCAGGTGCCAGGCTCTGAGCTGTCAGCACAGAGCCCGATGCAGGGCTTGAACCAATAGACCGCTAGATTGTGACCTGAGCCGAAGTCAGATGCTTAACCAACTGAGCCACCCAGGTGCCCCTGGAGTTACCTTCTTATACAGGTCTCTTTGTACGTGTGTATTTCTCCACAAGAGATACCTGAAGTAGAATGGCCATTTACAATTTTGATTCACAATTTTGATAGGGGCACGTGGGTGACTCGGTTGAGTGTCCAACTTCGGTTCAGGTCATGATCTCGCGGTTAGTGAGTTCCAGCCCCGCATCAGGCTTGCTGCTGTCAGCACAGAGCCCGCTTTGGATCTTCTGCCCCCCTTTCTCTCTCTCTCCCCCTCCCCCACTTGGCCTCTCTCAAAAATAAACAAACATCAGATTTTTTTAAATAAAATTCTTTTCTAAAATGGCTATGACAATGACATTCCCACCAACAGTAGAGGAGAGAATCCCCTCCCCTCTTTCTCTTTGACATCCAAGCAGTGATAAAATTTTACCACTAGATATTATAACCTAATGAGTGAAAAATGATAGCTATAGTTTTAGTTGGCCTGTGCTGTAATTTTGATTTCTTCCATTGGAAAAGGGACAAGTTATAGAACTCACAGTCTCTAAAAGAAGTTAATACTTCCATCTTTCTTGACTGTATTTGTTAATCTATTTCTCTCCTGTTAGCACTTTATCCATCTTCGTATCTCCAACATCTGCTTCAATGCTTGCTGCATATATTAGATATATAATTCTATGAGCTTAAAAAAAATCTGACTTGATTATGGAGAGAACAAAGGGTAAATATGGGGCAATAACGACCAAGAGCGCATTTCCTGAAATCCAAATCAAGATACATGGATTGACTAAGGATTTTTGTGCCACTTTCAGATGTGAGAAGCCATCCTGGAGGTATAATATGAAATCAGGAATGATGAAACTTCTAAGGTATTTTGATGGTTTGTACAGACAGCAGGTCAGAATTTTTGGAGCCGGGACTATTTTAGAGGTTAAATTGTAAAGTAGAGCTTAAGAGAGAATCCTGAGGCATAAGGAGAGATGAACTATAGGTAGCCAGAGGCGAAGCTCAAATCAGTAGTTTTTAAAATAGATGATGAGTTGAGAATAAACCGTGAAACTTTGAATCGGCCAGCAGCCAGCAAATGCATTTTCTCATTGACAGCTAAGCAGTGATAAAATTCCCTCATTGTAGGTCCTGCCTCTCCATCAGAAAGCACACATGGGCTTGGCATAGTAAAATGAAATAAAATTTCCAGAAGTTCCAATAAGATGGACTACTGTTATTTTCTATGCCGCCGTTCTCCCTCAAGCCCTTGCTTCTTCAAATGTGATTTCTTCCTCCTGTTGCCTTCACCTGGATTTTCAGATCGTCCATCCAACTCCTTACCTCCCTACCCATCCTAACCCCCAAGGAACCTCAGTTGAGCGCCTGTGTATGTCAGGCACTATGTTGTTCATGCCGGATTCCCAGCAGTCATGGGCGGACACAGTCCATGCCCTCACGGAGGGAGACTCACACATTAGACAAGTTCGACCAGTGTGACCAAAGGGGAAGGGCCGAATACTTTGGGAACATGCAGCAGGGAAACTTGACCTGGCCTGTTGGGTCCCTGAGGAGGCCATGTCGAAGTTGAGTTTGGAAGAGTGAGTAGGACTTGGCCAGGGCAGGGGGAGTATTTCACCCCCACCCTTCCAGCCTCACTGCTCTTCCAGCCACCTCACTCCCCTTCTCCCCAGGGCCTGCCTTCCATCATGTTCTACGGAGTTCCCCAACCTCTTGTGACGACTCCCTGTGCATTCCCTGACTGCTTCTCCTTATGTGGAACCCTGGTCCTCCCTGAAACTCCTGAGTCTCCCTTGGACCTGAGTGCACGAGGTGGGGAGGGGCAGAGACAGAGGGAGACAGAATCCCAAGCAGGCTCCACACTGTCAGTGCAGAGCCTGATGCAGGGCTCGAACTCACAATCTGTGAGATCCATGACCTGAGCCTAAACCAAGAGTTGGAAGCTTAACCGACTGAGCCACCCAGGTGCCCCGGACCTCTGCCTCCTCTTTGATCTCTCTGCCCCACCTCGCCCCCCTCAGTTTGCTGAGGAAGGACTCTTGCTGCAGAAACTCTTAGACGAGGCCTTAACATGACTTTGAAAGGGCATGGAGTAATCATTTTGTTTTATTTCCAAGTTTCAGATAACTTGCCTTAAGACATTCATAAGGCACTTTAGCACTGGGTCTGACACAGAGTAAGCTCTTGAAAAGTTTTATTACTGCTATTATTTTTTTTTAAAGACTCAGATGGTACATCACACATTATAGGCACATCATAAGAGCTGGGTCCCTTCATCTGTCCCAGGGCCCCATGGCCCAATCAGGGCAGGGAAGATGGGGCCATAGAAGTCATATGTTCAGTAGGGACCCTGGAGCTCATTGGGTTCCAACAGTGGATGTTTAAAGTCACCTAACTTGTTAATGTCACATGAGACTTGGGACCAGTTCTCAGCTTGCATATAATTCACTTTCTACTGCAGTATCCCATGCTCTACAGTCTCTGTGGGGATTGTTGGTGGGGCTCACTGTCTCTTATCACCGGAAGAGTAACAAAGGCCTTGGGTCTGAGCTCTGAGAAGGCTCCTCTTGTCTCCTTTGCAAAAAGTTGGCTCTCTAGTACAGCCCCCGGAAATTCTCTCTTCTTGGGAGAGCATTGCTGGCTGTCTCTTGGGGAGGGGGTGGGATGGGGAGAACATACAGTGGCTACTCCGGACTATTTGCAAGTCTGTCCGGTCGTGAGGGTCTGGAGGACCTATGTTCTTGGAGCTCCCTACATCCCTTAGTGTTGGTTTGGAGGTGTTCTTGAAGCCTCTCTTCAGCTTTGCTTGTGGAGAACACTTGTGTCTTTTGTCGCACAGTTTTATTTATTTATTTATTTATTCTAAAAAAATATATTTTTTTAATGTTTATTTATTTTTTGAGAGAGAGAGACAGAGTGTGAGTGGGGGAGGGGCAGAGAGAGAGGGAGACGCAGAAACTGAAGTAGGCTCCAGGCTGTGAGCCACCAGCACAGAGCCCGACGTGGGGCTTGAACCCAAAACTGTGAGACCATGACCTGAGCTGAAGTCAGACGCTTAACTGACTGAGCCACCCAGGCGCCCCCACTGTTATACAGTTTTAAAGACACAGGGCCTTTTAGGGCACCTGGATGGCTCAGTTGGTTAAGCATCCGACTTCAGCTCAGATCATGATCTTGTGGTTCATGAGTTCGAGCCCCGCATTGAGCTCTGTGCTGACAGCTCAGAGTCTGGAGCCTGCTTCGGATTCTGTGTCTCCCTCTATCTCTGTCTCTGTCTCTCTCTCTCTCAAAAATAAATGAACATTAAAAAAAAAAAAGAGAGATACAGGCCCTTCTTATAGATGTGCTCCGGGAGGCAGTATGGCATCATAGTAAAAAGCCCAGAGCCCAGAGTCAATCAGCTTGCTTTTATTTTATTTTTTTATTATTTATTTTTAATTTTAAAAATTTATTTATTTTAAGGGGGGGAGGGGCAGAGAGAGGGAAAGAGGGAATCCTAAGCAGGCTCTGTGCTGCCAATATAGAGCCCAATGAGGGGCTCTGAGCTCACAAACTGTGAGCTCGTGACCTCAGCCGAAATCAAGAATTGGGTGCTCAACTAACTGAGCCACCCAGGCGCCCCAATCAGCTTGTATTTAAATAGCCCAGATCAGGGACACTCTCCAAGCCTCAAATTCTTCACCTGTAAAAGAGGGACAACAACAGAGCCCCTTCAGAGGGTTGGTGGAGAATTAAGAGGAACTACGGCATATAAAGCGCGGGCCCTGTTGTCTGGCACGTAAATGCAAGCTGTTATTATTTTCTCATCTGGTTCCACAGCAGCTTGGGGAGGTAGGCAGGGCAGGTGTTATTAACCCTTTTATACCCTGGGAAGGCTCTGTTTCAGAAATGTTAAATGACTTGATCTGAGGTCACAAATGCAGTAAATGGCAGTCAGGACCCCAGGTGTCCTGACTCTGAGTTCAGTGTTCTTTCTGCTCTCAGAATGGCCTCTGGAATGAATGGTATTTCCCTTGGGGACCTGCCTGACCCACTTTCATGCCTGCGAATTCTCTCTTTTCTGCTTCTCCTCTGACCACCAGAATTCTGTCTGCTGCTTGTTTGCAGAAACCCAAGGGCCAAACTTAGGCCTGTCGCTCAGAGGTCGCCAGGATGGGATGCAGATCTCTCTTAGGACAGATCAGGAAGAGTACTCAGTGGCCACGGGGCAGGTAGGTTCCCCCAGACAGAAGGGGCACGGAGTCCTCAGCTGGCGTTCACTTAGCTGTCTGTTAAATGGAATTACTTCGAGTCCCTCCAAAGACCTATCTATATGTTCATGCATTTGAAGTTTGCAGAATTGTTTAATTCTTTGTAACAGGTATTGTAAAATACATATACGAAATTGCTGAAAAGATACAAATGAATTTTACACAGTTGCTCTTTCTACAAAGAATCATTCCTCACGTAAGACCTCTGGCTTCTTGCTTTTGTATGTCACCAAGAACATGCCATTTTGTTTAATAAAAGCCTTGGGTTTCATCCTTCCTCGTTGCTTGCTGCATTGACGGGCAGATGCCAGCGTTTCCTTATTCTCTTACCTCTGGAGTATTAATTTCTAAAGTGAAAAGTTCTTTCACCTGTTGGGTAGGTGACTTCGGGTAAGTCACGGAACCCCTCTGAGCCTTTGTTGCCACACTGGAAGGGGTGATAATTATCTCGCAGAGATCATGTAAAGGGTTCAGTGAGAGGATGTGTCTAAAGTGCCTCCCATAGCACTGTCCCTGACATGTAGTGAGTACTCGCTTAGCCTGAGTTCATCTTTATCTTGTATTTCTGTAGACTTTCACATTTATTCATCCATAGCCACATTCATGATTGTATTTGCTTCTGACCCTGTGAAGCACAGGGGACCAGTGTTAGTTTGAAATATTGATAGATATGGTAAACGGCCTTACAAAAACCTTTATCGGTTAACACTTTCATCGATCCTGCGTGAAAATCCCCAATTTACTATCTTAAGCATATCGTAATTTTTTATTGAAAAACAGAGCACAGAAAGGAAAAGCCATACCCAACAAATGTATGGCTTCATGAATTATTATAAGGTCAACACCGCCCAGGTTAAGAAACAGAATTTTGCCCCCACTCCAGGGACCCCTCCACGTGCACTGTCCCAACCCCAACATCCTCTCTTCCTATAAATAATCTCTCTCTCAATTTGCATAGTTGCCACTTTTTTGCTTTTTTTTTTTATTAAAAAAATTTTTTTTTAATGTTTATTTTATTTTTGAGACAGAGAGAGACAGAGCACGAATGGGGGAGGGTCAGAAAGACAGGGAGAATCTGAAGCAGGCTCCAGGCTCTGAGCTGTCAGTACAGAGCCCAATGCGGGGCTCAAACTCACAGACCATGATATCATGACCTGAGCCGAAGTCAGACGCCTAACCAACTGAGCCACCCAGGCGCCCCAACCACTTTTTTGCTTTTTTAAAGTTTTATTATACAAATGCATGCTGTGAGACAATATCGGTTAGTCTAGCCCATTTAAAAAATGTGATTATTTCCGGTTTGTGAGTTCGAGCCCCATGCCAGGCTCTGTGCTCACAGCACAGACCCTGCTTGGGATTATTTCTCTCCCTCTCTCTGCCCCTTTCCAGCTCGTGCTGTGTCTCTCTCTCTCAAAAATAAATAAATAGATTTTTTTTTAAATGAAAAAAATGTCATATTTCTTGTAAGTCTCTTTCAATCTGTAAGTTCCTCCTCTTTTTTTTTTTTTTCTTTACAAGGATTGTAGAGAATTCAAGCCATGTGACTTGCAGAGTTTTGCACAGTCTGGGTTTTGCTGATGGTGTGCTCATGGTACAGGTAAGCATATTCCTTGGTCTTCTATATTTCTTTTTTCTTTTTCTTTTTCTTTTTTTTTTTGTTTTTGTTTTTTTTTTGGTCTTCTATATTTCTTACAAACTGGCAGATAGATCAGAGACTGGCTCAGAACTCAGGGTCAGTTTCTTTAGCAAAACTGTAGGTGGTCTTAGACATGACTATGGGAGGTGGGTAATGTCTGATAGTCTTTCTTTTTATGCTTATGTTCATGAAAAGTTGCAAAATGGTGATATTCTGTCATTTCTTTTTCATTTATTAATGTTTATTTAGTTTTGAGAGACAGACAGAGTGCGAGCAGGAGGGGGACAGAGAGAGAGGGAGACACAGAATCTGAAGCAGGCTCCAGGCTCTGAGCTGTCAGTGGGGCTCGAACCCACAAACTGTGAGATCATGACCTGAGCCAAAGTCGGACGCTTAACCGACTGAGCCACCCAGTGCCCCTTTTTCATTTATTAGTTGGAATACCTTTATAAAGAGATACCCTCATTTACTATTTGGTTACCAAGTGTTGATAACCAGTCATTTAGGAATGGCAGGATAAATGCTGGATTATTTCCGTTTACTGACCAGTTTTCAAGACGAGTTAGTTTCCTATCATGCTCTGATGTTGACTCGTAGTTAAAAAAAAATATGTACATATTATTACAAACCTATGGACTTAAGTATCTGATGGGTTTTAATCTATTGCATTTATTGTCTTGGAGCAGTGGAAGCTTCTTCAAGTTTGTTCTGAGCCCTAGAGACGTGCTCTAGTGGTTTTTTAATTGTTTCCTCGCTATTTGGTATGACAGGATGTTCCAGGTTCACCTTGCATATTTGCGGCTCCAGACCTGGAAGGAGCCGTTTCTCTGAGAATCACTGATTTCTTTGAGTGAGACATTGTATTTCAGAACCACACAGTCTTGCCAGTGATGATCACTGCTACTGAGGTTGGTTACTGTGTCTAAACATTTTCAGTGGCTAGAACTGGGGGGGGGGGGTGGGGGGGGGTGGGGTGGATCTATTCCATGTTGATAAGCTTTGTCTGTGCCTTTGTTGGAAGAGGTCATGGAGAGGACATGACCACCGGTTGACCCAGGAACTGAACTCTGGTAACCGGAGGCTCGTCACCCCCTCCGCTGTCCTTGGAGTGTGCTTCCTGCTTGCGTTCCCCACGCTAGAAGCTGTCTGCAGGATGCAGCCCTGACTCAGCATCTGTTGGAATCTGGACAATCCATGTGGTTGAACCCCATTAAGGCCTCCACAGAAGGTTTACAGATTCTGGTGAGTGTAGGTTGAGGTGGACTCTTCTTGAAGCCACCCTAGACCAGCCTGGGAAGTAAGTTCTCTTGCTTGTTCACCCCGCACCTGCCCAACTGGAGCTGCCTGCCTCTTTCTTCCGTCTCTCCTCGCCCAACCCGTCTGGGGGCTGGTTCAACTCCCACTTGGAAGCTCCTGCGTTCGACCACCAACAGCCTTTTCCACTTGAAGGTCAGTTTTACTAGATACAACATTTTGGCCTCATACTTTCCTTCTGAGTATCTTAAATATGTTTCTCCTTTTCCTTTCGGCATAAAGTGTGGTTAGCAAGTCACATGTTCTTATTTTCTAAATGGTTAAAGGAGTTTTTTTTTTCCTTTTTTTTCTTTAAAAGTCCTGGGTAATTGTACTGGACTGTCTGGGTGCTAGTCATTCTGGGTCCGCATTTTCAGGTATGAGGTCTGCTCTTCCAATGTGAGGTTTTGAATTTTTTTTTTTATTTCAGGAAAGTCTTTCTTTCTTTCTTTCTTTCTTTCTTTCTAGCACGCAAGTGAGTGGGGAAGAGGGGCAGAGAGAGAGGGAGAGAGAGAGAATCCCAAGCAGGCTCCACATAGAGCCCGATGTGGGGTTTGAACTCACGAACAGTGAGATCATGACCTGAGCCGACATCAAGAGTCAGTTGCTTAACCAACTGAGCCACCCAGGTGCCCCTTTCTTTCTTTTTTTATTAAGTGTTATTGTTATTAATTAGTTAATTAATTAATGAATTGTATTTTAATTCCAGTGTAGTTAACATACAGTCTTTTATAAGTTTCAGGTCTACAATATAGTGACTCAGGAAAGTTTTCTTGAATTATGCTTTTCAGTATCTGTTTTGTTCCCTTGTGTGGGTTTTCTTCTTCAGGAGCTCTACTGTCTGATATTCTTTGCCTGTCTTTAATATTTATCAGTCTTGTTTTTGTATTTATTCTTTATATCTTTTAATTTTAATCATCCCCCCTCCCCGTTTTCACCTATTTCTCTTAAGAAACACGTTGTGTCTGTCTGATCTTGTGTTCCCTCTGGTCTAGTCTTCATTTCTGAAATGGAGTGTTTCTTTCGTTTTCTGTTCTTTCCTGGGTATCTGTCACCTCACTTCTGAGTTTTTCCAATTCTGATCTATAACGTTCTTTTATGTCTTGTTGTTTGAAAAATGTGTTTGAGCTTGATTGGAAACAGTCATAGTTTTATTTTGTTTTAAGGACCTGTCTTTCTGTGTGCAGTGTTTCCCGGGTATGGAGCCCCATGCTAGAAGTAAGCGAGCCCTCGGTCTTTACCGCAGATCCCTTCTGCTCGCCCAGGGTGGGAGAGGGCTAGACTCTTCCCCATTTCAGCTGCTGTTTTGAGAATGGCCCTCCATGTTTTCTAGAGAGGATCTGTGGCCTCTATCAAGGCGCTCCTGTTCTTGGGTGCTCCCTGGTGACTTCTCTGTACTGCCTCCTGCACGGATACTGATAGTGCTCAGGTCTTGTGGCCTTTGTGGTTTATCCCCACTCATTTGTATTTTGGGGTTCATGAGTACACCTGGTCACACTTTGATGTAAATGTTGTCTGTGTTTGATTTGGTTATTTGGTTGCTTTTTGCTTATTTGTTTGCTTTTGATATGGAGATAATTGAGAAATTATGATCCCGTGGCTGCCATCTTCCTAGAATCCTCTTTGTAACAATTTAAACATTTTCATGTTATATCGGGTCCGGAAATTAGGCCTGATGTAAAAAGAAATATGTATAAAATAGATATAAAAAGGTATCATATGTAACAATAATTATATAGTATGTAATCATGTATGTATATTTGTAGACATATATACAATTTCACACTACAACAAAATGTGACAAAGGGAAAGAAAACAAACACCCAAAGCCCCCAGTCCCTGAGTTGATTTGTGTTCTTCCTCAAGTCTTTGTCCATCAGATTTAGTGTTTCATGTCATACTTCACTTAGATTTAAAAATTTTTGTGAAAGCAGTAATATGCACGGTTTAGAAATCAAGTGATACCAAAAGTTTACAGTGAAAAAACGCCCCCTGGGGCTCCTGGGTGGCACAGTCGGTTAAGTGTCCGACTTCAGCCAGGTCACGATCTCACGGTCCGTGAGTTCGAGCCCCGCATCGGGCTCTGGGCTGATGGCTCAGAGCCTGGAGCCTGTTTCCGATTCTGTGTCTCCCTCTCTCTCTGCCCCTCCCCCGTTCATGCTCTGTCTCTCTCTGTCCCAACAATAAATAAACGTTGAAAAAAAAAATTAAAAAAAAAAAAAAAAAAAAGAAAAGAAAAAACGTCCCCTGCCTCACCCCTCCTAACCCTCAGTCCTACTTCTTGGAGGATGCCATTCTTTTTTTTTTTTTTTTTTTTTTTTTAAGGTTTGTTTATTTTTGAGAGAGAGAGAGTTGCGTGCAAACGGGGGAGGGGCAGAGAGAGAGGGAGACAGAGGATCTGAAGCAGGCAGGCTCTGTGCAGAAGTCAGGCACTCCACTGACTGAGCCACCCAGGCGCCCCTTGGAGGCTGCCATTTTGAGTCCCCTTAGTCCTTCCCTCTGGTAGTTACTTCTATAAGTAATACGCTCATGCTATTATTTCGTGATCTATCATCCTTAGACATTTTCTGTTTTCTTCCTGCTATAACAAATGAGGATTAGTGTCTATTGCACTAGTCTCCCCTCCCCTGTACACTTCTTCCAATATGGCAGTTTTGTTTTTTTCAGTTAAAGGGTATTTCCATTATTATGACTAAGTAAATATTATTTACCACAAAAGGAAGTGGCGTATTTTGATTACATTTAATTTCTTGCATTGCGTTCCTTTATATTCACCCCACCCCCACCCCCGTCCCATGCTGTGCCATTAGATCAAGTATCTGCTTCCTGGGACTTTTCCTTCTGCCCTCATCTGGAATCTGGGATTCTCCATTTCCTTTCTTGGTTGTTATCCTCGGTTTCCTGGTCTCACATCTTCCATTTTCTTGGTTTGGTTCCTTGTTTTGCTCTAGCACATTCTCAAATAACTTCCTAAAATAAGGTGTATTAGATATAATTGTTTTAAGTTTATTTCTTTATTTCTTTTTATTTTTTTTACTACATTTATTTATTTATTTAAAAATTTACATCCAAATTAGTTAGCATATAGTGCAACAATGATTTCAGGAGTAGATTCCTTCGTGCCCCTTATCCATTTAGCCCATCCCCCCTCCCATAACCCCTCCCGTAACCCTCAGTTTGTTCTCCGTATTTATGAGTCTCTTCTGTTTTGTCCTCCTCTGTTTTTATATTATTTTTGTTTCCCTTCCCTTATGTTCATCTGTTTTGTCTCTTAAAGTCCTCATATGAGTGAAGTCATGATTTTTGTCTTTCTCTAACTTCACTTAGCATAATACCCTCCAGTTCCATCCACATAGTTGCAAATGGCAAGATTTTATTCTTTTTGGTTGCTGATTAATACTCCATTGTGTGTGTGTGTGTGTGTGTGTGTGTGTGTGTGTGTGTGTATACCACATCTTCTTTATCCATTCATCCATCGATGGACATTTGGGCTCTTTCCATACTTTGGCTATTGTTGATAGTGCTGCTATGAACATCGGGGTGCAAGTGTCCCTTTGAAACAGCACACTGTATCCCTTGGATAAATACCTAGTAGTGCAATTGCTGGGCTGTAGGGTAGTTCTATTTTTAGTTTTTTGAGGAACTTCCGTACTGTTTTCTAGAGTGGCTGCACCAGCTTGCATTCCCACCAACAATGCAAAAGAGATCCTCTTTCTTCGCATCCTCGCCAACATCTGTTGTTGCCTGAGTTGTTAATGTTAGCCATTCTGACAGGTATAAGGTGGTATCTCATTGTGGTTTTGGTTTATATTTCCTTGGTGATGAGTGAAGTTGAGCATTTTTTCATGTGTTGGTTGGCCATCTGGATGTCTTCTTTGGAGAAGTGTCTATTCATGACTTTTGCCGATTTCTTCACTGGATTATTTGTTTTTGGGGTCTATTTCTTTTGAGAGAGAGAGTGCATGCATGGGAAGGGCAGAGAGAGAGGAAGAGAAAGAGAGAATTCAGGCAGTCTCTGCACCATAAGTGCAGAGCCCAATGCAGAGCTGGAACTCACAAATCATGAGATCATGACCTGAGCTGAAACTAAAAGTTGGATGCTTAACCAACTGAGCCACCCAGGGGCCCCAAGATAATTTTTTTTTAAGAATGTGTGTGTATGAAAATATCTACCTAAGTCTGAAAATTAACTCCTTTAGTATTTTGGGGCATTGTTCTTCTGACAGACAGTGTTATTACTGAGAAATAGGATAATATTAAAATTCTATTTACTTTCAAGTTAAAAAATATTTTCCTGTGGAAACTTTTGGAGTACATTATTTTTGGTAAAACAGGGCTTTATAATGACATGTCTTGGTATGTGGCTTTTTGCATCTCTGTCCTGGGTACTCAGTGGAACTTTCTGTGTAGAAACATTAAATCTGGGAATTATCTTGAACAATTTCATTAATAATTTCACTCCCTCTAGTTTCTCTGTTCCCCTTTTCCAAAACTCCTAAGTCAATAGGTAGACTTTGGACCTTTTGAGCACTTGCTGGGTCCAGGTACTCTGCTAGTTACTGGAGATAGTGAGGGATATGAGGTACCCCCCCCCCCCCCCCCCCCCCGGCCCCTGCCATTAAGAATCTCACTGAAGGCTGGGTGCCTGGGTGGCTTAGTTAAGCATCTGACTCTTGGTTTTGGCTTATGTCATGGTCTCACGGTTTGTGGGTTTGAGCCCCCCACATTGAGCTCCTTTGACAGTGTGGAGGCTTCTTGGGATTCTCTCTCTCCCTCTCTCTGCCCCTTCCTTGCTTGCGGTCTCTCTCAAAATAAATAAATAAACTTAAAAAAAAATCTCACTGAAGGCAAAAACCTTTGGAGAGGAATTTATGATCATATAGAACTTCTTGGAAGAAATACTAATAGGGAAACCCAGCAGCTCAACAGGTACTGTCTCACCAGGTATCTCGTTTGGGTATGTTCAGGGTCACAAGCCAGTAAGTGGCATTTGGGCATTGACTCCTAATTCCAAAGCATCACTGTTCCTAATATAATTCATCTACTCTTCCTGAGGACACCTGTTCAACTGTGGAGTCTTGGGCAGAGGGAATAGACTTCCTGGGTGTTCTCATGGTCTGATAGAAATCACTTGAAAAGGGGATTTATCTGCTCCCATTCAGGAAGAAGAAGTAGGTCAGAACATGCCTTTGTAAAATAGCTTCTGGATATTTTCACAATTGGAAAGGATCAAGTTTTGGTGGTTCTGAAGACTCCACTTGGATTCTATTCTCCAGCTCTCAGGAATCTCAGGCCACCCCCCACCCCCTTTCTTCCTGGGTCTCATTGTTCACTTTTTCCTTCCATGATGGGGAGGGATGTCTTCCCACTTCCATCTAGCCTGTGGGACACACTGCGCTTGGGGGAGGAAGCTCTGACCCGTAGTTTTGTGATTGGAAGCTGTGATCACTACAAACCCTGGGGAGCTGGAGGAAGGTGGGGGGAGTGGGTGGCAGCTCTGTTAAGAAAGATGAAACATATATAATTGCCACTGACATTTGCTGCTACTGTAAATCCTCTCAGAGAGATACTGCATCCCTAATGGGATGCCTTCACAGGGAAATGGCACCCAGCTTGATGAATCAATTGTGGCTTCATTAGTCTCTCTCTGATATGTAATGGTAGCTGATACCCAGCCCTCCAGGGGCCAGTTCCGGCACTGACACCAAGGGGAAAACGTCAGGCTGGGAGCGTTCAAGTCAACAAGGGAGGGGGCTGGTTTTCCTCCTGTTGGGAACAAATCCACTCTCGTGCATCATCATTGAATCCATTGCTACAAGGGAACATTAAATACAAAGTAAGAGAAAGAAATGAAAAACAAAGGTAGAAAGACAGACTGTAAAAGCAAGAACAACTGGCACATGAAGCACTCCGGTTTCTCCCGAGCCCACCTATCCGGACTCTTCTGGAACTTGTGTTACAAACATCGCCTCACTTAATTTGCACCAACTTTCTCTGATCGTCTTCATTTCAGGGAGAAGAAATGGAGACCCAGTGAGGTTAAAGATTTTGCCTGGCTACCCAGGTGTAAGGACTGTGGAAAGGCAGAGTTTATGTTCTTTGAACTATTTCAACATACCCCATCCCATCGCTCAAACTCAGAGGTGGGCAAACCACAGCTGGCAGGCTAAATCCACCCAGCTGCCTGTTTCTGGGCCGCTATGATCTAAGAATAGTCGTTACATTTTTTAATGGCTAAAGAGCATCAAAAGAAGAATATTTCAGGACACATGAAAATCACATGAAATTCACATTCTGGTGTCCATAAACAAAGTGTTGTTGGAACGGGGACCTAGTCATTTGTTAATAGGTTATCTATGGCTGCTTTTGCCCTACCGTGACAGAGTTGAGTAGTTGTGGCAAAGACACCATGGCTAGCAAAACATAAACTATGAAAAAACATAAAAATCTGGACTTTGATAGAAAAACTTTGCCAACCCTGTTCAGATAGATTCCCGGACACCCTGAGTGACAGAGGCAGAGACAAATTGAGTTCAGACTTGGATGCACACTTTATTGATAACCGACTTTGTTAGACATAATTAAGCACTTGCAATTTCAGAAACACCAAACGCTGTTCATTGCCAGCCAGGAATGGCCCCTTAAGGATTTTAGGATTTATAAGCATCATTAAATATTGCAGTAGAGACTGTTCAGCCACTTCAGTGATTTGCCTTGAAGGTACTTAATATTTTCAAGTAAATGACAAGGATGGGGTGTTGAATATAACTTGAAGAGTTTGTTAATTTCTTTGTCTCTTGATTACGCTTGTGTGTGATTGCTGCAAAAAATATTTGCTTTCCCCAAATGTTGCTCAGCTTATGGTTTGTGGCCGTCTAATTTGTCAGTGTGAGTGGTATATATCATGTTTGTCCATTGCAGGTAAAAGGGGGAGCAAAGGAATTAAGAAACGAAGACAACTCATCATAGGCTCCTACCAGGTCTTGGGTTTGGTCGCAACACACTTTGAAAAGAACATGCATGCGTGAATTGTCTCACTTTCCAATCCAGGGATGTTTGATTCCTCTGTGGTGAAAAATACCCTACTTGACAGGAAACCACCCAGAGAGGAACATAAGGAGAAAATTCTTCCTGTCTCTCTATTTTCCAATATGGTTTCCTTTGATTTCAAGAAAGCCTGTCTTTTGTCGACATCTCTTTCCTGCTCCTGATCCCCGTGAAGATCACAGGTTGACTGTATTTGTCCCATGCCCTCTTCAAGTTTTACTTCTTCTGTGACTCTTTTGGATTCTGGATAAGTCTTCTTCTTCATGGTTGCCATTCTCTCTTAAAAGCCCAACTGCCTTAAGGTATATGTCTTATCATGATACTTGTCTGTTGAACTAGCTGTTCCCACCCCCACCCCACCATGGGCTGCTTCTTTTTATTTATTTATTTTTAATTAGAGAGAGAGAGAGAGAGAGAGAGAGAGAGAGAGTCTTAAGCAGACTCCATGCTCAGTGTGGAGTCCCAGGCAGGGCTTGATCCCATGACCTTGTGATCATGACCTGGGCCAAAATTAAGAGTCAGAGCCTCAACCAACTGAGGCACCACTTAGGTGCCCCCTGACCATGGGTTTCTTAAAGCATGCTGTCTTTAAAAAATATCTGCACCCCTAGCACCCAAATCATGGCCATCACAAAACTGATCCACACTAAATATTCACTGACTGAATGAATGGGTCAGGGTGCCTTGCCAGGGAGTGACCCTACTGGGCTGAAATTCTGGGACTGGAATGCATCACTCCCTTCTCCTCTGGATAAGAGAGAAGAAACAATATCTGTCAGGCCTCTGCAAAAGTCTTCTGCAGACCACAGTGCCCTGTTGAACAGAGGGCAGAGGAAATATGTCTGAAGAAGGTGGACACGAGGACAGAGGCTTTAAAATGAACCCATAGCCCTGCTGGCAGTAACGAGACCCGCTTGTGTGCAGTGGCTTGTGGTTGCCACAACCCTATGTGGACCTCATAATGACTTTGTTGGGTGGATGTTTTTTCTGTTTTATGGAGGAAAGAAACCAAATTCAGAAAGACTATCTAAATTCCCCGATACTGTTTACTTAAACAAACAGCTGAGTGGGGACTCAAGCTTGGTCTTCTTCTAGAACCTCGTAAATATTCCTTCATGAGAACATCTACCTGTCTTCACAGTGGTGATTTCACAGAAGAATGTAAACACTTTTCATTCTTGGGGCTCCTGGGTGGCTCAGTTGGTTAAGCGTCTGACTTTGGCTCAGGTCATGATCTCACGGTTCATGAGTTTGAGCTCCGCGTTGGGCTCTGTGCTGACAGTTCAGAGCCCGGAGCCTGCTTTGGATTCTATGTTTCTCTCGCTCTCTCCGCCCCTTCTCCGCTCACACTCTGTCTCTCTGTCTCTCTCAAAAATAAACATTAAAAAAAATAAAAAACTAAATAAGCACTTTTCATTCTTGCTTTGTGGTAATCTTGAATGGTGTAGATAATTGTCACATTCTCACACATTTACTGTTCTTCCCCCAAAACAAAACTAAAAATGGATACACTCATGTTCTTTGTCACAGGGATTTTAATCGCTCTCTTACGATTGTCTTAATGATAGAAGCCTGCCCTGTAAGGATAGTGGAAAGAGCCAGAGCAAGAACAGAGTCTGACCTCATGGTGTGCAAGAACTGACACCAGAGGGGCCAAATATAGTCATCAATGATGCAGGCCTTAGATGAATGGATGATATGGCGGGAGGGGTGGGCAATGCATGAGAAGCTCCTGGAAATTGGGACAGGATGGACGCTGACAGCAAGGTCACAACAGTCAAAGGGGCTGAGACAGTGGCTGCAAATGGGGTTGTGGGTCAGCATGGGAAGGAAAGTCCTTTTCTGTTCCATCTACTCTGAATCCAGAATGGGGCCTGGCATTTTCTGGGACAGAAAGAATGTGAGATTCCCTCTGGCTTGGGTTCCAAGCACAGTCCAGGGAGCAGTGATAGCATCCAGTTCCCCAGATCCAAAGCCAACCGTCTATCATGGCACCTCCTGTCACCCTCTGGTCAATGACATAACTGTGTCCATTGTTCTCCCCCCTGTAGCCATCACCTTTGTCCAGGGGAATGTCACCTTCCTCCTGGAGTTCTGTGATAGCCTCCTGTCTGCTCTCCTCTTATTTCCTGGAGCACGCACCCTCTCTGGCTGCACCACTCCCGACCTTTGTCCCAGAGCCTTTGTTCCAGCCCCATTCTTTAGATCTCATCTCTAACTTCACTTTCTCCAGCTGGGTCAGGTCCTTCTGTTATCTGCTTTTAGAGCACCATGGATTGTTCCTTCCAAGGCCCTAGCATGACTTCCTCATTTTATATATATAATACATTTATATATATTACATATAATATATAAAAAATGTATATATTTATATACATGTATATATTTATATTTATGTATACATGTATATATTTATGCATTTATATATTTATATACTTATATATAAGTATACTTTATATATACTTTATATATTTATATATCTATCTATATTTATATACATGTATATATGTATATATTTATATACATATATACATACAATGTGTATATATATAAATATATATAATATGTGATTCATATGTGAATAATATGTGATTAATTTCTTTCTCCTCCTCTAGACTTTAAATTCCACAAGGAGAAGGATATTGTTTACTTTTTGCTCATCTATGACCATGTTTCCCAAGCAACCAACACAGACTATGACTTGGTAATTGTTAAATAAATAGATAAATACATTTTAGTGAATGAAGGAATTAACCAATAAATGAGTGGATGATGCAACAGGGAGCCTTGACTCAAGGCAGCGTGCTGTGTGGGGATCAAGGGCAAAACTGAACAAGGCAGAACACCCGGTTGAGACCTCTTGCCTCCTGCAAGAAGATGGAGACTCATTTTTGAAGTACTTACTTAAAAACATGTTTCATTATTTTAAGAAGCTTTCCTGAATGGATGCATTGAACTAAAACCAGGAATCACATAATGTAATCCGACAAAAAAAAAAAAAAATGAAGCAAAGTGGTTCCTACCTAGGCAAAAATAAACAGACTGGAAACTGAAATGTAACATTCATGGATCTTCTAGAACGGAGAGGTGGGGAGAGTGGGAGAGGAAGGCAGGCGTGTAAGATGAGCTTGTGCCGTCTCGTGTGAACTTTCTTTAGCCACTTGGCGCTTGAATGATTTTGGCTTCGGACCAAATGCACTTGCCTCGTGTGCTGCACCTCTCCAGAAACCACCTCCGCCCTCTGCCTGTGCGTCTCTAGGGTTAATTGCCTGCAGGGATGGTTGAGTTGACCATGCTTTACGAATGGGACCACTGAAGCTGAGCCAGCACAGAAACTGGGTCAGAGGCAACAAATACATGTTTTCTCCCGAGTCCAAAGCCTCCTCAGGGCATACGTGCCACTCCATAAATGAGGACCATTCTTAGCTGTACCCTGGAATCCATCACTTCTCACCATAGCTGGTGAGGAGAAGAAGCACTCATCCCCCAAGCGCCTTCTGTGTGTTGGTGCCCAAAGGACCGGTCTAGTTCCTAGCCCTGTTTCTCATCTCCCTTGAGTCGGTGCTTCAGCAGCAGCGTGGGAAGGGGATGGGTAGGGAGGTGGAGGGGTGGGGAAGAGGGGCACAGATGTGTCAATGAGTATTGATGACGTGGTAGGAAAAACAAAATCCAAAGGCTTTGGAGTCAGAAACATCTAGGTCCAGACCACGGCTTATCTTGTGGCGATTTACTGACCCTTTCTGAAAGCTTTTGTCTTCTCATCTGTGAAATGAGTATAATGAGAAATGCCCTACAGGATCCCTGTAAGCACTGAGCATGCAAAGTGGCCAGCACAGACACTGCGCGTAGAGTTGGGACTCCTTCGTGTTTGCTCCCTCCTGTTTCTGTCATCTCTCCTTTAGAAAGTAGCGTGGTGCAGAGGACGGGTGTGAGTTTTGCAGCCAGAGGGACTTAGCTGAGATCCTGGCTTGGCCATGGACTAGCTGCGTGGTCCCGCGACCGTGGCTTAACCTCTCAGACCTCCCTTTTCTCATTTGTGACGCGGGGATAGCAGGTGGGGGAAGGTCCCATGTCGCATGTTGAGCCTCATGAAAAATAATGCACGTGCAGTGCCTGGTGCGGAGTTGGGGGTGAATTGATGACATGCAAATTTCCTCGTCCACATTCCTTTGTGGACTGATGGAGTGAATCGTGGCCATCCTTACAACACACACACATTTGCAGAAGGAAATGTGAGCCCAGGGGTAGCTCCGCAGAATACTGAGATGTCTGCTTTCACAGCCTGTCTGCACAGAGTGCTGTTTGTGGAGTCCGCTTGCGTTGGTATGCCAACCGTGTACCAAAATGACGCCTCTGTACGAGGCGGAACTTCTGCTGTGGACGAACTCGGCTCTGTCAGAGCCATGCAGCTTCCGAGACGTCCTGATGACAAAGCTCCCTCTCTGTTATTTCAGAAAGTGTAGCTCCTTTCATTTCATTTATAAAAATGGCTATTAAAAGGAAACCAAACCTCCCACCCTAAGCTAACCCTGAGGGCATTTTTCTACATTCGTCCACCAATGGGATAAAAAACATTCCCTTTCTACAGGTGTTCTTAGTGTCATGGTTTTTTCTGAAACGTGGGAAGGATGGAGTGTCCCACGTGCTGAAGAGGCAGGTGCCTTCCTCTCGCAATGCTAGTTCTCCAGAAGCTCCCAAAGCATCCATTTTTCATCACCTGTATGTGAAGGCAGAGAGAGGGGAGAGGGTTTCTATTAAACTTCTGCCTGCCCCAAACTGCATGTAGATGAATCCTGGGCTTTGGCCTCGGACCCACCTGCATTTAGAGCCTCGCTGTACCATTTCCTTACCTTGAGAAGATGCCTTAATCTTTGTGAGCCTCTGTTTCCTCATCTGTAAAATGGGGGGAAGGAAGAGAGCATGGAACTGTGTAGCCACTTGGTAATGTTCCTCTGTCCTTCCCCTCGTTTCTTTAGGGTCTGTTGAAAAGGTGAACTAATTAGGTGTGATGATGCTAAGTTGCCTCAAACAGGGAATGATTCTGGATGGCCCCTCAGCTTAAGAAGACAGCGTCTCTCCAGTTCATTTCTGGGCAGCACCTGCAGGGACTCAGGGCCCGTTTGGCCAAGCAAAGCGAAGAGGTAGGAAAGTTGTGATTGCGTATGCCCAGACACAGGTCCCAGGACGCCTTCTCCCCTGCTCACCAGGCCACACCTCCCCACCCAGCCTTTCTCACCACACTCACTTTGCAGCAGCGGCCACTGGGGTTGAGACTTCCTTCTTTCCCACTGCTCAGGTGACATCATCTGGGCCCTGAGGGCTTCTGAGCCGTGGGGGCTGGCTGCATTCTGATGGGTTGAGGTTAAAGTCGTGCACAATGACCCGCCAACTGATGCTCCCTTCAGCCTATTTCTTCTCCACTGCCCAGGATCAGCACCTTTATGTGTGACTTCTGACAATTATTTAGCCTTTCTGAGCCTCCGTTTCCTCGTCTGCAAAATCAAGGGAGTATACCTGTCTCAGGATTTTCCCAAAATGTCTTCTGTGGGATCCTGGTTTGGGAAAAGGCTACAGGTGTCTCGTGAACAGAATTATGTGATCAGGTAAATGTGGGCAAGGTTAAAAGACTCCTCTTTGCTGTAAGACTTCTCTTCATGCAATTTGAATCTTCAAGAGGGGCCTGTAATATTCAACATTTTAAATTGTTCTTAGCCCTCGAATATCCCCCTAGACACGATAGGGGATGCAGTGTCGTGTAGTGGGGGAAGGATATGGACTTGGGAGCCAGATTCCCTGAGCCTAAGCCCCACCTTTGCTACTTACTAGTTGTATTCGTTATTTGCTGCTGTGTGACGTATTACCACAAACCTAGGGGTTGAACATAACACAGATTTATCATCTCCCAGTTTCTGTGGGTCAGGAATCTGGGAAAGTGCAGCTGGGTCGTTGCTTAAGTGTCTTCCACAAGGCTGCAATCAAGGTTTTGGCCAGGGTTGGGGTGTCAGCTGAGGCTTTGCTGGGGAAGGATGTGATTCCAAGCCTGTGTGGTTGTTGGCAGGATTGAGTTCCCTGGGGGCTATTGGCTGGAGGATGCCCTCAGTTTCTTACTATGCCTCCCTCTCCAGCATGGCAGTCTGCTTCCTCAAATCCAGCAGGGGAGGGGTGCCTGGGTGGCTCGGTTGATTCAGCATCCGGCTCATGGTTTCAGCTTAAGTCATGACCTCACCGTTTGTGAGTTTGAACCCCACCTCAGGCTCTAGGCTGGCAACGAGGAGCCTGCTTGGGATTCTCTCTCTCTCTCTCTCTCTCTCTTCTCTCTCTCTGCCCCTCCTCCATTTGTGCTCACGCTCTCTCTCTCAAAATAAATAAACTTAAAATAATTTTTTAATGTTTATTTATTTTTGAGAGAGAGAGAGAGAGGAGAGACAGAGCACAAGCGGGGGAGGGGCAGAGAGAGGGAGACACAGAATCAGAAGCAGGCTCCAGGCTCTGAGCTGTCAGCACAGAGCCCGACATGGGACTTGAACTCATGAAGCGCAAGATCATGACCTAAACCAAAGTTGGACGCCTAACTGACTGAGCCACTCAGGCGTCCAAATAAATAAATTAAAAAAAAAAAAATCCAGTCGGCTAGCGAGACGGAAGTCACAATCTTACGTAGCCTAATCGTGGAAGTGTGCATTTGGCAAATTCTCTTGGTTACAAGTAGTTACTTGACCAGCCCACACTCAAGGGGAGAGACTACATAAAGGCACGAATACCAGGAGGCAGGGACCATCAGGGGCCTTCGGGAGATCTGCCTGCCTGTCACCCTAGTTGTGTGACTTTGGACAATAACAACTCTGTGCCTTCATCTTCTCACCTGTCAAATTGGGATGGCGATGCTAATATCTTCTTCATAAAGTTGTATTAAATGAGTTAACATATAGAGAAAGTGTGTGGCAAACAGCAGGGACTTTCTCGATTTGCTTTTACGGTTAACAAGACCAGTGCCTGGTGCAGAGAATACTCAGTAAACACACAGGTTGAATGAATGAATCAAGGACTGGGCCTGCACTACATGGAATGTGCTTCGGGGACTGCTGGCCTCCTCAGGGTGCTGTAAAGATTGGAAGCAGAGAGCCTGGCACTGGGAGCCCCGTCGATGGTAGTTTCTCTTCTCACTTCCCGATTCGGACATCCAGTCTGGGACTTACAGCCTCAGAGCGGTCCGGTCCAGTTTTCCCCTCCGTTCCACTCCCTGTACCTCCCCCCCCCACCCCCTTTCTCCCACACCAATAGTAATTTTCTCGGTACAGTGGCTGGTATGGTGCCATGAGCAGTTAAATGCTTCTTAGGAGCTCTGGATGAGGCTGGCAATGACAATTAAGTGCATTTGAGGTGCCTGAGCAGCAATGGAAATGAGGTGAATGGGGAAAAAGAGAATAAAGGTCTAAAGAAGTGGAAAAAAAAGAGCCAGAAAGGACCACTTTGAAGAGCAGCGCTATTTTATTCTCAGTGTACCTAGGAGTTTGAGGTGTTTTAATATTCACACTTAAAATCTTAAAAACACTCTCCTACGTTCTTTTCTTCCCTCCTAGTTGCTCTTAATCACTGTATTCAAAGCAGGTATTCCTTCCCAGGCTTCTCCTCCACAAATGTCTGCACAGCATCTACTTTTAAGTGAATTAAAATTGATTTGCTTTGCAACTTTCATGACACCTCCTGTGTTCATAGAAACAACTAGCATCTGCCCGGTGCTCTACATTTACAAAGTGCGTGGATGCTCTTGTCCCAGCTGAACTTTGAAATGACCGCGTGAGGTTGGGGATTGCTACCGTTTTCATTTGAGGGTGGGGAGAAAACGAGGGCCGCTGAAATGAACGACCTTGAGTAGATGTCAGCACCACAACCCATCCCACAGCTTCCACTTCCAGCCAAGACAGTCCTCTCATTTTTTTGTCCACAGGCAGTTGATGCCGATGGGAGGTTAGTCGTAAATGGTGGGAAATGGATGGAGGTCATTGTACAGCAACGTCACTTGTTGCCATTAGAGGAACAATGCCTTTTGAGGAAGAGCCCTGAAGCTCTTTTCGCTGGGCCTCTCTGAGTCTTCCAGGACACGTTGCTACTTTTCTCTTTTCTTTCTTTTCTTTTCTTAATGTTTTATTTATTTTTGAGACAGAGAGACAGAGACAGGGCATGAGCGGGGGAGGGGCAGAGAAAGAAGGAAACACAGAATCCGAAGCAGGCTCCAGGCTCCGAGCTGTCAGCCCAGAGCCCAATGTGGGGCTCGAACCCACGAACCTCGGGATCATGATCTGAGCTGAAGTCAGATGCTTAACCAACCGAGCCACCCAGGTGTCCCTACTTTTTCCTTTTTTTAATGTTTATTTTTGAGAAAGAGGTGGGGGGAGGGGCAGAGAGAGAGGAAGAAAGAGAATCCAAAGCAGGCTCTACCCTGTCAGTGCAGAGCCTACACAGGGCTCGAACCCACGAACCACGAGATCATGACCTGAGCCAAAGTCGGCTGCTCAACCGACTGAGCCACCCAGATGCCTCATACTTTTTTTTTCTTGCTTTTTAAAAGTAAACTTGGGGCGCCTGGGTGGCTCAGTCGGTTAAGCGTCCAACTTTGGTTCAGGTCATGATCTTGTGGTTCGTGGATTCAAGCCCCCCAGTCGGGCTCAGAGCTGACAGCTCAGAGTCTGGAGCCTGCTTTGGATTCTGTGTCTCCCTCATCTCTGCCCCTTCCCTTCTCTCTCTCTCTCTTTCTCAAAAATAAACATTAAAAAAAATAAATAAACTGTACCCAACATGGGGCTCGAACTCATGACCTCAAGATCAAGAGTCACGTGCTTCACCGACAGAACCAGACAGGTACCCCTCAATACCTTTTTAGTTTAAACTGCCTTTCTTCAATAGCACAGGAACAGTTGGTAGGGAAAGGGGAGAGGCTCCCTGGGATGGTTTCCTGGGCTTGTCAGGAGGGCTCCCTGACATCTGTTGGCTTCCATTCCCCATGATGGCTGCCCACTAAGAGCAGGTGCACTGTTAGGATGCCAGCCACTGAGCAGCATGTCCAGGGACTCAGGCTACTCCTGTTCTCCTCAGTGCCCGGACAAGTGACAGCCTCTGAATACCTTCCCCTTTGCTGTCTGGGAGAGGCCAGTCCTGAGCACAGTGTTCTCTTGGAGATGTGCTAGATCCAGGGACCTGGCCCATATTGCTTTAGTCCAGTGGTTCTCAACCGGGAGTGATTTTGCCTCACTTCCTACCCTGGGGACACTTGGCAATGTCTGGAGACGACTTGTGGGGCAGTGGGGGGTGTGACTGGCATCTAGTGGATAGAGGTCAGGGACTACAGTGTACAGGACAGCCCCGCCCCAACAAGGAATTACCCAACCCCAATGTCTGTAGTGCCAAGGTTGAGAAACCCTGCTTAGCCCTATTCTCTTAGGAGGTTCAATGAGACTAGGGGTTTGGGTAGAAGGAAACAGGATACCCTGTAGGGATGGGCTCCGGCTGCCAAGTAGGTACTTATCTCCGGGGCACCCCATCACTCCCCACCCCCTCCACTTATCTAGCCTTCCCTAGTTTGTTCTAATTCTGTTTGAAACCAGCGCTGTTTGACAGGGCAAAAATGCCTTCCCCGTACTTCCTATGCCTGGCCTGCTTTTGGCCGTGGCCTTGAGGCTCTGGTTGGGAATTCATGTGTTACTGTTTGGAGAGAGTCATATTTTTTACAGCAACATAACCCATTTTACCTTTATAGTAATTGTTTTGGAATAAGAAGTAATCATCCAGGACTGACCAACTTGCTTTACTAAGCGTTCCTTTCTCACTCCTGGCAAATTGCTTTGAGAATTGAACAAAGCCCGGCTCAATCATGCAGGATATCCATTCCAAAGGATGCTGGGGAAGTAAATCTCTGTTAAGCCAGCCCGAGTCATGCCTCCTCCTCCTTCTGCCCAGAGATCAAATGGTGAGTGTGAATTTCATTCCGCATGCCTGTAGTCTTGGGGATGGGCGCCTTAAGCCTGGGGCTTGACCGGGGCATTTGTGATGCTCATGGGGCCGCATAGGAAACTTGTAGCAATAGACTGTTCTATTAAAGAGCTTTTGGTCCTTGGGGCTGATGTCAGAGTGGGCACTCTCCACGTGGCTGTTGAAATTAATTTATGGCAGTCTTTCCCTGACATGGTTCTGTGGAATATTAAATAGGTATGGCATGAGAAAAATAGTCGAATGATTTTGGAGAGCCCCTGTTCTTTACTGCAGGACTTATCAGGGTGTTTAAATTGTTAACAAGTTGTGAATTGTCAACAAGAGGATATAACATGTGGTGTTTCCCATTTTATTTGAGTTCAGAGCTCTTATCATTATGGAGTGTTTTCCATGATTAGTGATCTGCAGAACAGAATTTTGGAATATTGGAAAGGGGAGGGATTAGATCTCCTCTCCTCTTTTTTTCTGCCCATCCCTGGCATTTATTTGGAGCCTAAGAAGAGGATGGTGATTATTCGGAGGTTGTAGGATGATGGCAAAGCTGGGAGTAGGTGACAAACCCATTCATCACAGAGTCCTGTGCTGTGTGTAGCTCTCTGCCTCCACAGCAGCCTCTGCCCCTGCCCGAGGGTGCAGGGAAAGAGCACTGGAAGGGGAATCAGAGGCCCAGGGCTCCAGGCTAAGTTTTGAATACCTTCTCAAGACCTGAGGTCTGTGATTATGCAAGAGCTGTAACACCTTGATCTCCTGAGTGAATTATTTCAATTTCTATGATCTCCCCACAAACACTATTATAGAGCCTGCTGTTGCCTTGGCTGTTAATTATGTGACTGGGGGTCAGAACGAACAGGTATAGCACGAACTAACCTCCCTGCATAAGGATTATGAATCAAATCTCAGCAGCCCCGTGAGCCTATTATCTCCGGACGCTGCTGAAACCACAGCTGTTCTGTTCCTTCTCTTGTTCGTTCAGCAGATACTGCCTTGACCCTGAGCCAGGCTCTTTCCATGCTGGGGGCAGAGGACTCAGAAATGAATAAGACCCCTTTCTACTCATCCTCCAGGGGCATCATCCTCCATTTCTTGAAACCAGAAACTCTACTCTCTCCCCAACTGCAGCTCTGATCTGCAGCCAGATACCAGCAAACCTCTGGAATTCATTCACTTTCCATCTCTGCTCCTTGTTACTCTAGTCCATCCCCCCAGGCTTCTTGCCTCAGTGGTCCTGCCTGTTCTTTTACAGGTGAAGAAATTGTTATGCCCAGAATTCGTGATCCCCAAAGACCACTAGGGAGCCGAGTCCGATGCGAAAGCAAAGAGCCTTTATTCGAGCTAGCTCGAGCTCAATCCCCTACCTGCACCCGACGCAGCGGTGAGATACCAGGGAAAGAGAGCGAGTTTCAAAAGGACAAAGGTTTTATTGGGGCCTGGGGGCAGTTGGTGAGGTAATGGCTATGGCCTCAGCCGATTGGCTGGGGAAGGGTCCTGGGGAAGGGTCGAGTCCTGTTAGGCAGGTGAGGGGGGGGGTTACACAAGGGGAGGAGGTGTGGTCAAGGTGAAGGACACAGAACAAGATGGAGTCGGCTGGCGTAGGCCCGCCCTTTCAAAATTAAGGGGCTCTTTCTCTTTCTCTCCCCAAGTACCCACTTTGGCCAGTAGTGGAGGGAACTTCCCCATCAGGGCTCTCCGCTCAGGAGAGTGAGGCTGTGGGAGCACCTTTGCCCTCTTACTTGTTTTTCTTCACCAAGGATTGGTTTTGTCATGTTATACTAGTGGGCGGGGTTCCTGGTGTCTCCACTCTGTCTTTTTGACCCGTCTACCCCAGGAACCAAAGAGCTCTCTTCTCAACCCATGCCTGGTGGGAGAGACGTCCTCCTGCCTGTGGGTTCTAAGCTCTAAATTTGGGAGGCGGTGGGAGGCTTCCACTTTGGCCTCTGTCCAATTGTATTTGCCCTTCCAGCTTTGATGGAGGGCGCTTTCTTTTGGGAGTTATTGGGTACAAAGCTGGCCATTAAGAAATCCATACCCTGGGATACCTGGGTGGCTCAGTCGGTTGAGCGTCTGACTTCGGCTCAGGTTATGATCTCACGGTTGAGTGAGTTCGAGCCCCGCGTCGGGCTCTGTGCTGACAGCTGAGAGCCTGGAGCCTGCTTCCGATTCTGTGTTTCCCTCTCTCTCTGCCCCTCCCCTCCTCGCTCTCTCTCTCAGAAATAAATAAACATTAAAAAATTATAAAAAAAAGAAAAAATCCATACCCTAGTTTTTCATGTGTCTTTGGTGGCTGGCCAGGTAGAGAGGAAGAAGGGCGTGTGTCAGTGTTCCAGCTCCACCCCTACGCCAGATCTCTAAACTCAGAGGCAGAGAGAGTGAGGGGCTCGCTCAAGGTCATGGGGACTCTTGGCAGATGTGGGACTTGAACTGTGGTCTTCTGACTCTTGGCTGGTCCTCTTTCCTCGACATCTCCCTCCTCCAATGAGCAGAGTTCATCAGTGATGATCTGCTTGCTGAAAAGAGAACGCAGCCGTCTAGATATAATAATACAAAATGGGCTCTGGACCTGGGGAGACCTGGATGTCTGAATTTCCAATCTCCCCCTTCAGCTCAGTTCTCTCCTCTGGAAACAGGGGTAGTAATGGCGCCTTCCGCGTGGTGTCATGATAAAATTAGACAATCCACGTCAAGGGCACAGCACAGGGCCTGGCACAGAGTAATTGCCCAATAAATGTTACTGACTTTCATTTCCTACCAAATAAAACAATAAAAAACTTTCAAGACAGAAAATCTATGCCAAGAAAGGAAAAGAGAATCCAGCTGATGTAAGGTACTAGCTGACGTGTTTAACTGATGAACAGTAAGTGTATCAGCTAGGTGTGTGAGGAGCCGTAATTCCCATCTGGAATTCGCCTGGGTATTGTAACTGTTCCCTGCTGGCTGTGTAGTGCAGGCCGAATGCTCTCAGTATATACATCTAGAACACCACAGGCGCTAATATCTATAAATAGGGAGGAAGCCATAAATGAGAGCTCATTAAGTTCTTACTGACTGCTGAAAAGTAAATTAGAAAAAATAAACGGAGCTGAACATTTGTGTAAACCTCAATCTTTTTGATGTTTTTCAATTAGCAGAGCCATTTTTCATGTGAAAAATTAATGGCTGTCATGTGCCACCTGGCTATAGAATCAAGTGACAAATTTATTTTAATGACCACTGTCATATCTCTGGATTTAGAGAGGTAGGACTAGTTACAGGCCATCTGGGGTGGGAGGAGGCAGAAGGGAGGGAGTTTGCCTTTAGGGAGCACTCCCTATGTGTCAGACACTGCACCAGGCTAGGATGCACACCATGCCTTGAATTTTCTCCATGGCCCAGTGAAGCTGTTATCCTTTTATTTTATTTTATTTATTTTATTTTAATTTATTTTGTATTTTATTTTATTTTTTTAAAGTTTATTTGTTTTGATGTTTATTTATTTTTGAGAGAGAGATAGAGCATGAGCAGGGAAGGGGCAGAGAGAGAGGGAGACACACAATCCGAAGCAGGCTCCAGTCTCCGAGCTGTCAGCACAGAGCCCGACCCAGGGCTTGAACTCGGGAATGACGAGATCATGACCTGAGCAGAAGTTGGATGCCCAACCGACTGAACCACCCAGGTGCTCCAAAGTTTATTTATTTTGGGAGAGAGAGAGAGACATAAAGAGAGAAAGAGCAAGCAGGGTAGGTGTAGACAATCCCAAAAGCAGAATCTTCATGCTGTCAGCTCAGAGCCCCACATGGGGCTCGATCTCACAAATTATGAGATCATGACCTGAGCTGCAACCAAGAGTCAGACGCTTAACTGACCGAGCCACCCAGACCCCCTGTTATCCTCATTTTATAGATGAGGTTCAGAGAGGTGAAGGAACTCACCCAAGGTCACATAGTAGATGGACAGAGTAGTCTCGTTCTATCACTAAGTTAACATGCTGCAGAAGGAGAGAGATTTGGCGGGAAGGCAGGAGGTGTTGGGTGAGTTCTGGCAGGCAGCCTGAAGCAGGGGTGGGGCTGGAATGAAGGGAAGAGGGGTGAAGTGGGCAGAATCCTGCTGCAGGAACCCTGATGTAGGAGATCCCTAGCATTCTGCTGGCATGGTGGCCTCCCGCTGAATAACAGAGCATCTTCCAGCCAACGGGGGCTCCCATCTCCGGGAGAGGGACGGCAAGAGCAAGGCAGGAGCCAGGCAGGATAGGGTGTCTGTTGGAGGAGGGTCCTGAGTCAGCAGGTGTTCAGGAAACATCCAGTAAAACTATGAGGCTATTTATGAGAACAAGGTATTGCAGGCACACACGGGGGTCAAGGCCCACCCCCAGTGCTGGGACGATCCCATGATGGGGGGATGGCAGCAAGGAAGGCTTGGTGGTGAGCCTGCTATTTCAATCTGGAGCTGCCTTCACTCTGGGGCGTGAGGGAGGCATGGAGCCTACCTATGGTGCACACATAGACTTCCTCACTTGTGTGGGGCTGCTGGACCTGACCGTGGCAGCTCATTCTTCCTTTTGGTAATGCACCACTGGGTAAGATCAGGGATCTGCCAAAGGGATCCTTTAATTTTGGAGTGTTTCTGCAAGGCTCAGGGGTGAGCCTGTGGGACCTGAGCAGTAGTGAGCGTCTGCCTTGGGGGAAGGTGGTTAGGAACAGCTCTGCCATGAGGCAGGGCTTGACTAGTGACCTTGGTAGGGTTTCTTGCAGCTGCAGGCTCCTCTCAGGAGTTTCCATGATGGGTTTCAACTTGACTTTGAACCTGGTGGTAGATAGAGGTGTTAGGGTTTTTCATAGGTCTCTCTTTCCATTTGGCTTCCTCTTCTAACATTTTAAAAAAATGTTTATTTGTTTTTAAGAGAGAGAAAGAGACAGAGCGTGAGTAGGGGAGGGGCAGAGAGAGAGAGAGAGAAGCACACAGAATCTGAAGAGGCTCCAGGCTCTGAACCATCAGCACAGAGACCGACGCAGGGCTTGAACTCACAAGCCGTGAGATCATGACCTGAGCCAAAGTCAGACGCTCAACCGACTGAGCCACCCAGGTGCCCCTATAATCATCCTGTTTGCCATTTTGTAGTTTGGTGACTGTTACTTTTTGCTGTTGCTATTTCTTTTGGCAATTCGCATATTTTTTGCTGGATACCCCAGTAGGTTCCTTGCAGCCACACTGTTCTTCCTGACATTTCTGGAGAGACAGTGTTTGTTCCAGCCCTGGCCTTGCAAGTTTCCTCTCCCTGTTTCTGTACCTCCTTCCCTCCTGGTACTATCTATCTACCAATTTATCCATCCACAGATTCCATCATTCATCTATCTAATCATTCCTCTATGCCTGCCATTGCTCTGAATTTGCAAAGGTTAAGATACTTAGTTAAGGGACAACCCTTGCAAATCACTCATGCTTTCCCGTGGTTGTAGAAAGCACAGAGAATTAAGAAAAAAAAGAAAGAAAAATTCAGTTAATCTTAAACTTTATTTGAATTTATAGACTCTTTTGCTTCCCCTAAAATGTTCTCTTCTTGTCTGTTGAAGATGGGGAGGAAGGAAGTCAGATTTATGCTGCCTGGGGTTTTAGTTGTATCCGTGGGAGGAGGTAAGCTTAGGTCCCCCTATTCCGCCATCTTCCCAGCCTCCTTTGTGGACTGGGGTTTTAGACCCCATATGTGAAGGTCAGATTTATAAAACTGAAGAAAGGAGGGGAGTCATCCAAAGATCCTGAGGTAAGATAATCAGAGGCCAGAGTCACTGTGATGAACGAGGCTTGTTGATTTCTCCTGCCTGCCTGCATGCCAGGCCTCTGGGTCTTGTGCCCTACGTGAGGGTTTGGGAACCATTGGTCAAACTTGACCAGCTTGTCCCTGGTTTTTAGTATAGCTCCTTGATATATATTTCTGACTCTGTGATAAGTAGTCTTGGACTGGGAAACTCATGGAACCCTCTCCAGGCGTGGATCTGCCTCTCCTCATGGCCTAGCAAAAAGGCAGGACAATCCTAGGGGTTGTGGTTTCTTGGCTTCTGTCTGTTCTCCCAGAACATGCTGAGTTGAATGAAATAGTGTTACTTTATCTTTCTATTTCTATCAACAAGTGAAGCTGGATTTTATACAATGGCTATTAAAAAAAAATCTTAAATATGTGAACTCTACTTCAGGCAGTTTTGCCAAATTTAAAGCCCCATATTGTTGTTTTTTTTTTTTTTGATAGTATAATATCAAAAAATAAAGTTTTATGGTGTAATTTTCTGCAGTTGAAAAAAGTGTATCTCTTTTATAAATATGTTGTTTAAAGTTGCAAACAGTTGTTTCTTGAAAGGGATCATTTTAAGAGTGAGGCTTTGAAGTCAGATCCTTCGGTTTCAAACCCTGACTCCACTTTTAATTTGCTGTGTTATCATGGGAAAATTACTTCACCATCTCCATGCCCCAGGGTCCTTGTCTGCAACATGTAGAAATAGTTCCAATAACTGCCATGGATTGGCTGGTGATGCTGTGGTTTAGCTTGATCAATCTCTATTCCACCCTCCTTCCAGGCTGCCTTCCTGTACTACAGAGCTTGGAGAGCTCAAGTCTACATTTTCCAGATGCCTCTGCAGTGAGGGTTCACGTTGCAATGTAGGGTCTGCTAATTAGAGACCCTTGCCCAAGATATGGATGGCTAAGTGAGGAGGACGTGCAGAATTTCTTCCTGACTCTTCTGCTGGCAAAGCGAGGACATGAGAATGCAAGGTTTTGGGGCAATATCCTAGGGTCCTGTCACTAGCCTCTTGGGGCAAGTGGTAGTTGTGGAGGCAGCAGTGGGGGCAGAGGGTCCTGGATTCTGGCTCATAGTGACGGGGCTGCACTGTGGACTCAGCGTTTCTAGTGTCAGCCTCAGGGAAGCCTCTCCTGACGTTGACCAGTTCTTACTGTTCTAGAAATCAGTTTTGGGCACCTAAAGGAGAGCCTACTCATCTCGACCTTCCAATGACTTTGCAGCATCGGATTTCCTTTGCGAGATCCCTCCCTCCTTAAAAGATCCAGAGTTGTTCCAGTTTCTTGTACCGAACCCTGACTGATCCAAGTGCCTCCCCCAGTTGGTGTGAAGATTCAGGGAGGTCACGAAAGAACCAAGTGGCCAGCTCGGCACATGGCGAGCAGAGCCAGGTTTAAGAACCATCAGATCACTATCGCGATCATTATCATTCCATCCCAAGTGCCTGTCCTACCCGGCCCTGGGGGTGAAGCTGAAAACAGGCTTCATCCCCTGAAACATCTTACAGTCCAGAGGACTTAAAACTTGAGATTCACTTTTATGAATTGATTTTAATGATTCATAGTGGTTCTTAAAAAAAGTTACCATATTCCTTTTATTTATTTCTTCATTTAAAAAATGCTGGCCAACCAATATGATCAGTTCCCATACTTTTTATGTTAAAACAATTTTTTTTAATGTTTATTCATTTTTGAGAGACAGAGAGAGACAGAGCATGAGCGGGGAAGGGGCAGAGAGAGAGGGAGACACAGAATCTGAAGCAGGCTCCAGCTGCTTCAGCACAGAACCCAGCCCGGGGCTCGAACCCACGGACCATGAGATCATGACCTGAGCCGAAGTCAGACGCTTAACCAACTGAGCCACCCAGGCGCCCCATGCAGTCTTTATTTTAAAATCTAGATCATCTAATAAAAGTATGGCTACTCCAGCTTTCTTTTGTTGACTGTTAGCATGATAGATGGTTCTCCATCCCCTTACTTTCAATCTGAAGGTGTCTTTAGGTCTACAGTGGGTCTCTTGTAAACAGCATATAGATGGATCTTATTTTCTTATCCATTCTGTTACCCTATGTCTTTTGATTGGAGCATTTAGTCCATTGACGTTTATAGTTAGTACTGAAAGATATGAATTTATTGCCATTAAGTTGCCTGTAGAGTTGGAGTTTCTGGTGGTGTTCTCTGGTCCTTTATAGTCTTTGTTGCTTTTGGTCTTTTTTTTTCTCCCCATCTTTTCTCCCCTCAGAGAGTCCTCCTTAAAATTTCTTGCAGGGCTGGTTTAGTGGTCACGAACTCCTTTAATTTTTGTTTGGGAAAATTTTACTCTCCTTCTATTTTGAATGACAGCCTTGCTGGATAAAGGATTCTTGGCTGCATATTTTTCCGGTTCTGAACATTGACTATATCCTGCCACTCCTTTCTGGCCTACTAAATTTCTGTGGATAGGTCTGCGGCAAACCTGATCTGTCTTCCCTTGTAGGTTAAGGACCTTTTTTCCCTTGCCACTTTAATGATTCTTTCCTTGCCTGAGTATTTTGTGAATTTGACTATGATATGCCTTGCTGATGGTCGGTTTTTGTTGAATCTAATGGGAGTCCTCTGTGCTTCCTGGAGTTTGATGTCTGTGTCTTTCCCCAGGTTAGGAAAGTTTTCCTCTATGATTTGCTCACCTAACCCCTCTACCCCTTTTTCTCTCTCTTCATCTTCTGGGACCCCTATGATTCTGATGTTGTTCCTTTTTAATGGGTCACTGATTTCTCTAATTCTTAAATAGTGCTCTTTTGCCTTACTTTCCCTCTTTTTTTCTGCTTCATTGTTTTTCATAAGTTTGTCCTCTATATCGCTGATTTGCTGCTGTGTCTCATCCATCCTTGCCGCTGTGGCAGCCATTCGAGATTGCAGCTCAGTTAAAGCATTTTTTATTTTAACCTGACTAGCTTTTATCTCCGCAGAAAGGGATTCTAATCTGTTTTCAACCCCAGCTAATAATCTTATTATTGTGATTATAAATCCTGGTTCAGACATCCTGTTTGTATCTGTGTTGATTAAGTCCCTGGCTGTCATTTCTTCCTGTTCTTTCTTTTGGGGTGAATTCCTTCATTTCATCATTTTGAAGGAAGAAAAGGAATTAATAAGGTCAAGAAAAAAATTAAAATTAAAAAATTAAAAACAACACAAAATATCAAATAAAGGGTGCTAGATCCTAGGTGTGTTCTAGTCTGGTTGTTGAAAGGAGCTTGATAGATTAGAGAAAAAAAGGGAAAGATTAGAAAAGAAAAAAAAAAGGAAAATGTTTAAAAATTTGAAAAAATGAAAACAATGAAATAGAATCAAATGAAATGATGGAAGTAAAATAATAGAATTTGAAAAATTTACATAAATGTAACAAATTTAGTAGAAAAAAATTAAAAAAATATTTTTAATAGAAATGGAAAATAAAAATAAATTTTTTCTCTTTCTGTATTCAAGAAAAAAAAGAAAAAAATTGAATAGATGGACCAGTAAACAGACTGAAGTACGATTGAAATAACATTGGTTTCGCCTAGAAGTTGAACTATGAAGCACTTTATAGTCTGTAAACTAAGCAGGCAGAGAGACTTGTGATGTTCCTGAAAAGCGAGGTTGGCCCAGTTGGTCGGGGCTTAGTGTAACAGCTCTGCTTTCCACTGGATGGTGCTGCTTAGCTTACGGGGGTGGATTGTCGTGCTCGTAGGTGTGTATGCGCATGCGTGGGAGGGGTGAAAATGGCGTCACCCAGCTACCCAGGCTCTAATATTGGAACTCTGTTCTCCCAAATCAGCAACTGTACATCCGTCCTTTGTCTCTGGCTTCTGTCCACTCCCCACTTTTACACTGTGACTAAGCAGTCAGGTTGCCAGGCAGCACCTCCATTCTGTGTTTTATCTCAGATGTGGATGTGTTTCCGGATCCCTCACTTCTGAGGGACTGTGGGTATGACCCGCCCAGACCTTCTGGAGGTGGTCTCACCAAGCAATGGATAGGTGCCGGCCACACCCAGGAATGTTCACAGGACTGTGCTGCTGCCGACGCCCAGATACTTCGGCCAAGCCACCAGCCCACCCCAGAAAATTTCACGTGATTGTGTAGCAGCAGTGTTTCATGGATTATAGAAAATCACAACACACATCTGGCGCAGGGCTTCCCCTTAATGTCCTTGTTCCAGCACCAGTGAATGTGGTTGTTCTCCAGGATCCAATGGGACCTTTGCTTGTGGGAAGTCTGCACAGCCTCTACCAAATGTCCTCCCAGCAGGGGAACCGCCTCTCCCAGTGTGACCCAAGGACCCCCGGACTTCACTCTGCTTTTGGGAATTCGCCCTTCCCACCAGAGCACCGCCAGGTATCGAGCTGCAGAGTTTCAGATTCTGTGCTCCCCCTGTTTATAGAGTCTTAATGGAATTTAAACCCTCTCCTTTCTCCCTTTTTTGTTCAGTCCCTTGTATGCTCTTTCTTTTCCCTCCAGCTGCTTTGAGGCAGGTGGGATGCATTCCGTACTCTCCCCTCATCTCCATCCTCTCTCTGCAAGCAAAATCAGTTCCCTGCCTTTCATGGCTTCTCTCTCCCCAAGTTCACCTCTCCGTGCGCCACATACCTGCTGAGTTCTCTGGTTGAGGTTGTGAAGATTGTTGTGTTAATCCTCAAATCAGTTTTGTAGGTGTGCAGGATGGTTCAGTGTTGATCTGGCTGTATTTCAGGGATGAGAGCTGCAAAAAAACCTTCCATGCTCTTCCGCCATCTTGGCCCCTCCTGAGCTCTGTATTTTTTAAAGGCCTTTTGATTCCCTGCCTCACACCACCAGCCTTACTAATCACTTCCTGCAGGACCCCACAATAACATGATTAGCTGTAGGTATGTTAATCCTGTTAGAATCCATTGCGGTGGTCCCAGAGTCATCTGCTGAGAAGCAGCAACATTAACCAGTTTGATTTTGCTCGTCTTTCATTGCCTTTTCCACCCTTGGAGGGGCAGGCATCACAAGGTGTGGGGTGAAGATCCAACGACCCAGTGAGCTTATGGAGGTTCCCCTCCACTCCACTTTGAGTCTGCTCTGGGCCTTCACTGAGACAGTCCTTCTGGCATGTGCCAAAGAACTTGGCTCATTCTGACTTGTTGGGACTGGCAGGAGGGAAATCCTTGGGAAAGATGACCCCCTGCCCCTTGGGAACATGTAGACATCCTGCTATTACTGTTTAGGCATGATTATCACTGGAGCCTTTCATGTGTTCCTAATGCAGGGCGAGGAGTAGCTTTGCCAAGAGTCTGAATATTTGCATCTTGCTTCGTCAGGAATCTCTGGTTCTGGGAGGTGGCTCCCTTCATCTGTGAAGCTTGGTGGGCAGCAGCTGGAGTCTACTGCAGTCGCTGGAGCTAACCTTTTCCACCCGCTTTGGTGGGGGACTGGGGAGTCAAAGGTGGATAAGAGCCAGTTTCTGCCTCCTAGGCATTCAGGAGCCTGGTCCAAAAAGGCAACAATTACAGGGCAGCTATGGCAACTGCCACCCTAGACACATTTATAGGGAAAGGCAGGGGTAGGGAGAATTGACTCACTCTTTCCAGGTTGAATAAAGCAAGAGCCTTAAAGGGAGAATGGACATTTGCCAAGTGCAGAAGGAGGGGAACGGCATGTCCAGCAGAGGGAACAGCATTGACAAAGTCACAGAGGCAAGGTGTAGGGCACAAAGTGGGAGGCACAGTAGCAGAAGTGGGAAGGAGCCAGGTTATGAGGATCTTTCCAGTCAGGCTCAGGAACTGGGATTCAGTCCTGGGGGAATGGGGAGCCACAGAAGGTGTTTTAAGCAAGGCAGTGGCATAATAGGATTTGCCTAATGGAGAGGTTCCAGGCAGAACTGGTGTGGCAGAGAGGCACAGGTTTGGATTTAGATCCCCCAGGTTCTTATCCTGGTTCTGCCATGTAACTAACTGTTCTCAGATCAGTTGCCGTAACCACGGTGTCCTATAAAATGGGCATGATAATAAATTGTAATATCCTCCCAAGGCTTCCAGAGGTCCCAGCAGGACATGTAAAGGGAATGTGAGATATTGTGCTTGAGCAATCAGGGCTATTCTTGGAGCTGAGATCCAGGGTTTAGAATCCTTCTCATTGCCAGAAAGGAAGAGGCAAAATGTGAAGTGAGACAGCTCTGCTTGGTACAGGAGAAGGTGTGAGGCTGTCTAAATTCCTGTAAAATCCTCCCCACCCGTTTGCTTTTGCAAGGCTCCTGTCCCACAAGGTGGCTTGTCTGGAACTTCTAGGCAGAGTTCACTTCCAGGTGGCACATTTTTCCTTCCCCGAGAGGGGTAGTGTGTGGGCAGTCTCCCCTTTGGAGCTTTCCACGACATGATTGTCTAGCCCGGTGTGACGAAGGTATAAAAGGGATGTGCATGTGTCCAGAAGAACTTTATCATTCCAAGGATGCTTTCATCAATGTTAAAGGAAACCCTTGAGCTTCTGGATGAGGCCAGTGGTTTGTATTGTCACGCATGAGCCAGGGTGGCATGGGGAGGCCTCGTGGGCAGGTGGGACTGCTTCCATTTAGTCACACATCCCCATGTGAGGCATCATCTCAAGCTCCTGTCCTGCCACCTATTTTCCGTGTGACCTTAGGAAGGTCCCACGGCCTTTCTGGGCTTTTGTTTCTCCATTTGCAAATGGGGGTTTTGAGATTCTTTGTTGTTCTAATGATCTTTGATAAGAATAACTTCCCCTAGTAGTTGGAAATAACAACTGAACTTCAGGAATAAGAAATGATACACAAATGAAGACCCTGGAAATAATGACACAATTTCTTTTAATATGTTCTAGGGTCCTGATTCTTCACTATTTTCAATTCATCTCCCCTAGTCCTCTGAAAGGTCTCTAATTAGCTCATAGGACTTTCGTATGATCCGTGATTGAACCCAACTTGTGTGAGAGGCATTTAGGCCCACAGAGGAGGGGGCCCGGTGGTTCTCAGATGGTAACAAGCATCAGAGCAATAAATACCCAGTACTTGAGGGGGCCTGAGGGAAAGCTTACCATATTGACCTGCCAGGGCTGCGGTAACAAAATGCTACAGACAGGGTGGCTACGACACAGACATTTATCTTATCATAGTTCTGGAGGCTGGAGGTCCACATCAAGGGCTGGGATGGTTGGTTTCTCCTGAGCTTCTTCCCTGGGCTTGCCTCCACTTTCTTGCTGTATTTTCCCATGGCTTTTCCTCTGTACATGCCCTCTCCTGCTCTCTCTGCCTCTTCCTATCATGGACCTTATAAGGTCTATTGGATTAGGAGCCCACCCTAATGGCCTCGTTTAACCATTCATTACCTCCATAAAGGCCTTACTCCAGGCATAGTCATACTGGGGGGTTAGGGCTTCAACCTGTGAATTTTGGGAGGACACATTTAGTTCATAACACCTGCAGCCAAAAAAACAGAGCTTTGTGCGGAAGTAGAATTAAAGCCAGAAGACCCGAGTTCCAGTTGATTCCGTCCCTGACTCAGCCCTGCTCTTGGGAGAGCTCCTTCCCTTTCTGGGCTTAGCGTTCAGGGCGAAATGAGGGGGTTTGAGCAGAAGTCCCCCAAAGGACTGGCCCAGCCATCCCAGCATCCTAAGGGTGAGGACACAATCTAGGGTGGGGTTTCTTTCACATGCCCATAGCTTGATGGTTTGAGAGAGTCACTCCCAGTCAACCCAACTTGGACGCGACAATCTTATAAAGGCAAGGGAAGGAAGGGTTCTTCCAGGAATCCTGCAGCAGTCTGGGGCTTGGAAGTCTTAGGGCTTAGCTCTGTTGCATATTTACTTATACAGCCTTGGGAAGTCTTCCTGGCTTTGGGCCTCAGTGTCCCCATCTGTAAAATGATTTAAGTGAGCTCACTGGCCTCTCAACAGTGGGAATGGGAGATGGTTAGATGGGATATGGTTTATTGAGATACACGGTCATCTCCCTTTATCTGCAGCTTGTCACCTGTGGTCAACCATGGTCTGGCAGCAGAGGATCCTTCTGACATATGGTATGAAGGTCAGTAGTAACCTAACACTATGTCACAATGCCTATGACACTGACCTCACTTCATCTCATCACGTAGCATCTTATCATCTCACATCCACACAAGAAGAAGGGTGAATATAGTACAGGAAGATATTTTGAGAGAGAGAAAGACAGCACATTCACATGACTTTTACTGTAGTATATTGTTATAGCTGTTCTATTTTATTATTAGTTGGTGTTAATCCCTTATTGTGTCTAATTTAGAAATTAAACCTCACTGTAAACTTTATGCATAAGAAAAAACATAACACATATGAGGTTTGGTACCCCCTGTGGTTTCAGGCATCTGCTGGGGGATCTTGGAATAGGTCCCCCACAGATAAGGGGGAAGGCTACTGTAATCGACACATAACATTGTGCAAGTTTAAGGTGACACTTACATACTGTGATATGGTTACCACTGTAGCATTAACACCTTCATCACATCACATCACATAACTACACTTTCTTTTTTATGGGGAGAACATTTATGATCTACTCTCTTGATAACTTTCAAGTACATAACACAGGATTATTAGATCTCCAAAACTTATTCATCTTGTAACTGGAAATTTATACCCTTTGACCAACATCTCCCCATTTCCCCCCTAACCTCGCATAACCACCATTCTGCTCTCTGTTTCTATGAATTTGGCTTTTTATTTTTAATTTTTTTATATGAGAAAGAGAGAGAGACAGAGAGACAGAGAGCTGCAGGGGAGGGGCAGAAGGAGACAGAGAGAGAGAGAGAGAGAGAGAGAGAGAGAGAGAGAGAGAGAATCCTGAGCAGATTCCATGCTCAGTGCAGAGCCTGATGGAGGGCTCACTACTAGGATCCTGGGATCATGACCTGAGCTGAAATCAAGAGTTGGACATTCAACCAACTGAGCCATCCAGGCACCCTGAGTTTGGATTCCGTGTGAGTGAGTCCATACAGTATTTGTCTTTCTCTGGTTTATTTCACTTAGCATAACACCCTCAAGGTCAATCCCTGTTGCTGAAGATGGCAAGATAACCCTTGCTCGTGGCTGAATTATAGCCCACTGTATATATACCGCGTCTCCTTTATCCATTCATCTGTGGACGGACACTGAGGTTGTTTCCATGTCTTGGCTATTGTGAATGATGCTGCAGCAAACATGATGGTGTGGACAGGGAGCCCCCTTTCACTGTGAATGTGTTAAGATTCTTCACTCACTCTAAGAGCACTTCTTTGCTTTTCCGATTCAAATATCCCTTGCATCTCTTTTCTCTTTTACCCCACCCGGTTGGCATCACTCAAAATTCCTTTTAAGATTTTATGGCTTTTCAGAAATTATTTTCCAACTCTGACTAGCTCTTTGATCCAGCCTTTGTGTTCTCCTTTGGCGGTGTGGGCAGGAGGGGGAGTGGGCTGTTCAGGGTGAAGGCTTCCTTCAGGGTTGCTGACAGTTGCTGTGGCCACGCAGGGGTCTCCTTGCCGCCCCTATCTCTGCACAGGCAGAGTTAGGTTTTGATCACATTGCTCTGGTTGGAGAGCTGTTGTCTGGCTGCTCATCGGACAAGGACTTTGAGTTTCTTCATGTATTTTCCTGCAAAGAATTTCCCCTGTCCCTTCGCACTGGACCCTATGCTCTGAAGGAATGGGCACCCACACTGCCGTCACGTCTATGTGCTGACAAAGGGCTAGAAGGTCAAAAATTGGGATACAGGACATGATAGCCCTGTTTTATTGATACTTCCTATTTGTGCAACTCTCATGTTAGCGCCCTAATTCTTGAACCCTACTTATATATTGGTTTCTCAGAACTGCTATAACAAAGCGCCACAAAGCGGGTAGTTTGGAACAACAGAAATCAAGGTGTCACAGGGCACATTCTCTGAAACCGGGAGGAGAGAACCCTTCCTTGCCTCTACTTTCTAGAGGTCTGTGGCGGTCCGTGGCGTCCCTTGGCTGACAGCCACATCACTCCGATCCCTGCCTCCTTTGCCACATGTCATTCTCCCCTCATGCGACTGTGGTGTTTTCTTATAGACACCAGTCACATTGGATTAAGGGCCCATCCTACTCCAGTATGACCTCCTTTTAAGTATTTACATCTGCAATGACCCTAATATCAAATAAGTTCACATTTTCTGGTACTGGGGTTTAGGACGTGAGTATATGTTGGGGGTGTGTGTCACAACTGAATGCATAACATCACTATAAGCAAGGGTCTGATTTTTCTAGTTAAGAAAATAGACTCAGAGAAGTTTATGACTCCTCTAAATTCATATGTGTGACAAGTGGCAAAGTCAGAATTTGGGGTGTAATTCAACTGATCCCAATGCCCCTTTCCCCTCCACTCTAACAGAACGTTTCCTTTTCTTTTTAATTTTTATTTATTTATTTTGAGAGAGCGTTAGCATGTGCATGTGCGAGGGAGGGGCCGAGAGAGGGAGAGAGAGAATCCCATGCAGACTCTGTGCTATCAGCACAGAGCCCAGCATGGGGCTTGAACTCATGAAACTGTGAGATCATGACCTGAGGTGAAATCAAAAGTCAGCTGCTTAACCGACTGATCCACCCAGGCGCCCCTAACAGAGCATTTCTACTCACAGCCTCTGGATCACCTGGATTAGAAGCACCTGAGGCAGGGAGTGCTTGTTAAACACATCTGTGTCCTGGGAATTTGTATTTTTTTTTGTTTTATTGTTTTTTGTTTTTTTTTTTAATTTACATCCAAATTAGTCAGCATATAGTACAACAATGATTTCAGGAGTAGATTCCTTAGTGCCCCTTACCCACTTAGCCCATTCCCCCTCCCACAACACCTCCAGCAACCTTCAGTTTGTTCTCCATATTGAGGAGTCTCTTCTGTTTTGTCCGCCTCCCTGTTTTCATATTATTTTTGTTCCCCTTCCCTTATGTTCATCTGTTTTGTCTCTTAAAGTCCTCATGTGAGTGAAGTCATATGATGTTTGTCTTTCTCTGACTAATTTCACTCAGCATAATACCCTCCAGTTCCATCCACGTAGTTGCAAATGGCAATATTTTATTCTTTTCAGTTGCCGAGTAGTACTCCATTGTATATATTTATACCTCATCTTCTTTATCCATTCATCCATCGATGGACATTTGGGCTCTTTCCATACTTTGGCTATTGTGGATAGTGCTGCTATAAACATGGGGGTGCATGTGTCCCTTCGAAACAGCACACCTGTATCCTGTGGATAAATGCCTAGTAGTGCAATTGCTGGGTCGTAGGGTAGTTCTATTTTTAGTTCTTTGCGACACCTCCATACTGTTTTCCAGAGTGGCTGCACCAGCTTGCATTCCCATGAGAATTTGTATTTTTGACAAGCTGCCTAGTTGCTTCTGAGGCGGCTTTAACTTGGCAATTCCTGCGTAACGTCTTGTTGTCTGTCTTGGGCTGAGTAGTGAGCTGTACAGCTGCTGGCTGTCCCAGTGGGTACTTATGGCCAAAGTCTAAATGGTGGTTCTCAAACTATACTGTGCACATACAGCATCTAGCGATCTTGTGACAATGCAGATTCGGATTCAAGAGGTCCAGGGTGGGAGCTGTGTTTCTGTATTTCTAGCAAGATCCCAGGCGACACTGATGCCAAATTTCCATGGAGCACACTTTCAGTCGCAGGGGTCATAGGGGCCGTCCTAGATGAATGAAGAATGGAGTCTCAGTTCGGGCTGTACATTTGGACCCCTAGTGAATTTTTGACATACCAATCTCAAGGCTCCGTCCCTAGAGAGAATTGGTATTTTGTAAAAGCCCCTTAGGTAATTTCATTGTGTGGCCAAGATTAGGGACCCCTATTTTATTTTATTTTATTTTATTTTATTTTATTTTATTTTATTGTGTACTTTATTTATTTATTTATTTATTTATTTATTTATTTATTTTTATATGAGATTTATTGTCAAATTGGTTTCCATACAACAACCAGTGCTCATGCCAACAGGTGTAGTGACCACTATTTTATTTTATTTTACTTTATTTATTTATTTATTTATTACATGAAATTTATTGTCAAATTGGTTTCCATACAACACCCAGTGCTCATTCCAACAGGTGTAGGGACCACTACTTTAAAACAAGGTGAGGTGCGGGATGCCTGGGTGGCTCGGTCAGTTAAGCGTCCGACTCTCTTGGTTTTGGCTCAGGCCATGACCTCATGGTTGGTGGGATCAAGTCCTGCGTCCGACTCTGTGCTGAGAGTGCAGAGCCTGCTTGGGATTCTCTTTCTCTTCCTCTCTGCCCCTTCCCTGCTCACTCGAGAGCTCTCTCTCTCTCTCAAAAAGAATGAAAAGACTCAAAACTAACAAACAAGCAAAACCCAGGTTAAGTGCATGAGAAGTCACATGCAGAAGGGGATGCCCGCGTTTTTGTTGCACTGCACTTCTTCCTTTGGAGGGTCCTGGTCTGACCCCACCGACTCCTGCTGCTGTCTTGAGGTTGAATTGGGAGCCAAGGAACAAGGTCTGGTTCACCTGGCTGGAGGTGATGGGGCGAGGGGCTATCCCTGTACCCTACTGGTGTTTACGCCAGACCAGTGGGGCCAACTTGCCGGCTGGTGGGCGTGTGAGTTTCCTCAGGGGGTCCCGGAACTCAGAATATTGTTACTTCCTGGCTGGAGTCCAGGTGTCTGATTATCACTTTGAGGTATCACCTGCCTTGTCCACCAACCCTCCCCTCTCACATCCACCAACTCACTCCCCCCACTCTTGTCCTTGGGCAGCTTCTCAGATGAGCCCCACCACACCCAAGTGGTTCATGCTGGGTGGAGTCTGTGCCAATGTGCAATATACGGATTGTGATGCTTTAACACCTCTCCCTAACACCCCCGGCCCCAATTTACCTGGATTTCACCCCAAAGCCTCTGGTGTTAACCATCGTGTTATACTAAAACTGTGGGATACCGTAGTGGGAAGTGGCTTAGAGCGGCATTTGAGAGCTTTGGCCTCAGGCCAGTCTCGGTTTTCAGCCCGGCTCTGCCTCTCTCTAGCTTGTGGTCTCGGGGGAACATTTTCAACCTGGGTTTCAGCTTCCTCATCTGTAAGATGAGGCTAGTGGTATCCCTCTCTCATAGGGCTAATGAGAATCGAGTGGGATGATTTATGGAAAGCATCCTTAGAACGGTGCCCGTGCGTGTAAATATGCGATTGTCCTCAGAGCACCCTCTGCCAGAGCCTGGGTGAGGCTGATCTTAAGAACCTGCTGCCCCAGGCTCAGGACACTGCTTCTCTGCTCCTGTCCCAGGAAAATGGCAAAACGGGCATGTTTGCGGAGGGGTCTTTGGGTCAACTCCTTTCTCGTAAGATCCATCGGTTTCTTTCCGCTTTCCTCTCCTCTGCTTATTTATTTATTTATTTATTTATTTATTTATTTATTTTGTAAACCACACTTCTGGAATAAATTAAATTGTCACTCGGTGAGACAATATGGTATAGCGGTTAAGAACATTTTCTCTGGAGCCCACCATATGGCCCTGCCATTTAGAAATTGTGTCATTACGGGCAAATTCCTAGCTCCTCTGTGTCTCATACTCCTCATCTATGGAAACAAAGATTATAATAGCTAATACCTGTCTCCTAGGGTTGTTGAGAAAGTACAGGTAAAGTGCATGGAGCAGAGCCTGGCTCTCAGAGAACATGGTCTCTAAGAGCTTTTATTAACCTCTGCATACCCTCTGGCAGGCCTATAATACGTGGCTTCACATTTCCTTCAAATCCCTACCTATGAGGTAGGAAGTATCATCTCGTTTCATAGACGAGGAAACAGAAGATTAGGGATTTGGGAAAGTGACCCAAGGTCATATACTAATAAGTGGTAGTGAAAAGACTTGAGCCTTGGACTCGTAACTAAAAAGCCCAAGGTCTTTTTCTTAGGTGTTCTTAATCTGGGGTCCAAGAACACCTAGTAGATTATTTGTAGGTTTCATTGGGCTTGGGGATTCTTTGAAATAGTTTCAAAATCGGGTGTTTGTGTTTTGGGGGGACAGGGTCCATTGCTTTCTTTAGCTCCACAGAGCAAACCATTGCATTATGCTGACTTTCTTATAAGATAGAAAAGTTATTTAATTAACTCTAAATATATGAAACTGCCATTGCTGAGATCATGCACATAATTGGGCTCTAATGCATCTGGATCCCTAGAATTAATAATTTCCGCATCCATACTCTGTGCATACTACCCTAGTGCCTCTAGCACCATTTTGACCCCAGTGGTTCTGGGAAGTCTGGTTCAGAAGATAGGGTGGTCTGGAAAGCCTGAAGTCACTCCTGGAGGTAGACCCAGAGTCCTGGACTGCACTCACAGACTTGCCTTTATCTTCCAGGGCTTTATCTCCCTTGTCTGTAAAATGTGGGGAATGGTCAGATGGCTACCAAATCTCCCCTGACCTTCTGTGGTCCATTTTGCTTATGTCTTTCTTCCTTTTTCTTTCTTTCTTTCTTTCTTTCTTTCTTTCTTTCTTTCTTTCTTTCTTTCTTTCTTTCTCCCTTTCACTCTTTCTTTCTTTCTTTCTTTCTTTCTTTCTTTCTTTCTTTCTTTCTTTCTTTCTTTCTTTCAGAAAATTTATTTATCCTGAGAGAGAGAGAGTACAAGCAGGGGAGGGGGAGAGAGAGAGGGAGAGAGAGAATCCCAAGCAGGCTCCACATTGTCAGTGCAGAGCCCAATGTGGGGCGCAATCCCATGAAGTATGAGATCATGACCTGAGCTGAAATTGAGAGTTGGACACTTAACTGACTGAGCCACTCAAGTGCCCTTGTTTATGTCTCCCTTATATGAAGTCAAGACAAAGATCAGGAGTCTCTTCCTCAATCCAAGTGCAGGCACATTTTGGTAGACAGGGTGAGTGCAAACACAGCCAGTCAGTCATTCATTTGCTACATCTGGGGACCAGTTCAGGTGAGCAGGAGACTCACATATAACTCCTCCTCTCCTTTTCCCCACTATGGTCACCACTGAGGACTGTGGAGTTAGATTTGGAAGAGGCCTGGAGGTAGGTCTTTGTTTATCCTCTTGTGCTCCTGAGCAAACTGAGACCCAGAGATGGGGAGTGCCTTGCATAAGGTCACATGGTTAGTAAGTGGCTGGATTGAGACTTGAACCCAAGTTTTCAGACTCCAGATCCAATGTCTGTTTACAAAGCCAAGTTAATAGGCAAAGAGATCTAGAGGCCTTCTCAGGGCTATAAATGTGACAAATCTGTGGGCCAGTGGGATTTCTAGGGATGTTGTTCTTCCCTTCCTGGTGCCTCATCATATGGATGTAGTCTTCGACTCAATGGAGGGAGGGAGGCAAGGATGAAGGGGCAATATTGGCCCCAGGGTGTGTGCTCCTGTCCTGGGCAAGAGGAAGTGCCCACACCCTCAGCCCCTGGGGCTGTGAACAATGGCTGGCCATTGTTGAGAGCACATTTGTGTGCCAGTCTCCCTTTTTCATAGGGCTAGGGGAACCATAAGGGGAACTGGATATAATCTTTCATGCCCATTCCTAGCTGTCAGATCTCAGAGATCAGGGAGAAAAGCCCCCCCTCCCCCCACCACCTGCCCACCTCACTCCAGGAGCTTTCCTTCCAGCTCTGTGACTGTTCTGAGGGCCTCTTTTTCCTGCTTTGGAAACTCTGGGTCCATTCTCCACGTTCTGGTTTGGAAGCTGGGGAGCTGGGAAGCACACTGGCCCCATTGGTCAGCTCTGCATCAATTGGCCATCCTGCCCACTGTTCAGAGTGGGAATGGGTCCAATCACCTGCCTCTGGATTCTAGGGTGGACAGAGCCAGGGCAGACCCATGTTCCACTTGGGGCTGGGAGGACACCTGCATTGAACCAGGCCCTGGGCAGTGGATGAGGGCCCTGATGAGGTACCACATACAAGATGCCGTTCACAGAGACAGGAATGAACTGTGATTTCTTTCACCCTCCTTGGCGACTTTGAAGCCATTGGACAGAGCAACATGTGGGTCTGGGTAGACTTTCTTCATGGATAGACTTTCTTTTAGACATTATTCCCTGAAGGTTTGGTTATTCTCCATCTGTTCTAAATAATTACCAGACATTTCTTGATCACCTATCGGACACCTGTGAAGGTGACCTAGGCAGCGCCCGTTGTTTCAGCTGAACATGAAGGAGGGCATGATTAATTTTGTCCAAGTGGTATCAGAGAGAGCTTTCCAGGGGTAATCGTGTTGTTTTCTTTTTTGCTGGGCTTTGGTGTTTCTCAAGGAATTCCTGGTGTAGAAAATGGAAAAGGACTTCCAGGTAGAGGGAACAGTTTGGCTAAAGGCATGGGCTTATCCTGCGGAGGGTGTGCAGATGCGGTGGGTAAGGTAAATAGTGCAGGCTCCTGTGTGTCATGCAAGGGGTCTTAGGCCTTGTTCTTTAGTGATAAGGAGTCAAGGACAAATTTTAAGTGAGACAGTAAGCAAGGCGGACTCTGTGTTAGAGAAGGTTAAGTTATTTTGGTAGCTGTTAGACACTGAATGTTTGCGTCCCCAGTTCCGATGTTGAAACCTAATTCCCAATGTAATGATATTTGGAGGTGGGGGCTTTGGGAGATAATTAGATAATCTCATGAATGGGATTAATGTCCTTAAAAATTAAAAATTAGGGACTCCTGGGTGACTTAGTTAAGTGTCCGACCCTTGATCTCAGCTCAGGTCTTGATCTCAGAGTCATGAATTCAAGTCCCATGTTGGGCTCCACACTGGGCATGAAGCCTACTTAAAAAAAAAAATTAAAAGTTAGTGTCCATAAAAGGAACCCCAGAAAGTTCCTTTATGCCTTCAGCCTTGTGAAGACATAGTGAGAAAACAGCCATCATCTGTGAACCGGGAACTAGTTCTCACCAGAACTTGACCATAGTGATGCACTGATCTTGGACTTCCAGGCTCCACAGCCATGAACTATGTAAGCCACCCCGTCTATGGTGCTTTGTTATAGCCGCCCAAACTAAGGCAGTGGCTGTGTTAGCAATAGATTGTAGAGAAGAGAACAGAGGGAGAGGGTCACTCCTGTATCCATCATAGTTGCTTAGATGATCTGTGGTGACTATTTTTAATACCGCTGTTTGAAAAATTTAGGGCTACCTCTTTGGTATGACCCAACTAACCAACCCACCCCAATTTCATAAGGACTCTAGATGGCCAAGATTTTACTCTGCAAGGTGCTTGTCAAAAGATGTAAGGATCAAAAAGCCAGCTCCTAATCGCCCTGGGATTCCTTGGCTAGACTGATTGTGTGTTGTGGCCAGATGTGGAAACTTCACAAGCAAGTGAGTTGATTATCACTTTCCCTTTGCTGTAAGAACAGGATCAGTTGGAAGAACTTGGGAGGCAGACAGCATGGATCCTGAATTTAAACCCCAGCTCTGCTACTTACTAGCTATGTGCCCCTAAGTAAGGTTCTGTCTCTTTGACCCTCAGTGTGCCCAACTGCCAAATGGAGACAATAACATCTAACTCAGAGGTTAAGGTGACAGGTGTATCTCAGGTACTTCCTGCCAGCATTGGTCGGGAGCTCTCTATTACGGCCGACGTGTGTTAATAGAAAGCAGGAGTTCTGGCAGAGTGACTTCTTAGTGGGGAGCATCCCCTCAAGTGACTCTTTAGGTCTGGCCTTTCAGGTCCCCCCGCCAGTCACTTGTTCCTTCAGTACATGCATGTGGCTGAGCATCCATGATAAGCCAGGTGAAGAGAGAGGAGCGGGGGCAACACGGTGCGTGAGAGCCAGCGTCTGCCCGCAGGGAACTCACAGATTTGTGCCGGCAGCACGATGGGTTTTCTCTCCCAGTTCTGTTTCTCCCTGGTTGGTTTTTAGCACTCCTTGTTCCTCCCGAGTGGGAATTGCTTAAGTGGGTACTGCTCTTGCTGGAGGCAGCATCCCTGGGGGCTTGCTGGTGGCTGGGGACAGAGAACCAGCCAGGAGACACATGGTTGGTCACCTGTGGACCCAGGGGGATTCAGGTACTCAGTTCTTAGCCTCTCCAATTATGGAGTCCCTATCCCCGCCCTTTCCATGGTTTATCCTTAAAAAAAATTTTTTTAATGCTTATTTATTTTTGAGAGAGGGAGACAGTATGAGTTGGGGAGGGACAGAGAGAGAGGGAGACACAGAATCTGAAGCAGGCTCCACGCTCTGAGTTGGCAGCACAGAGCCCAACGCAGGGCTCGAACCCACGAACCACGAGATCATGACCTGAGCTGAAGTTGAATGCTCAACGGACTGAGCCACCCAGGCACCCCTGTCCTTTTGTTTTTATTGCAGATAACATTCTGTTAGTTTCAGAGGCACAATATAATGGTTTGATGTTTGTATATATTGTGAAACGATCCCCATAGTACGTCTGGTTGCTGTCCATCCCCACTCATCCAGATTTTTGTGTGTGTGATGAGAACTTTTAAGATCTACTCCAAGCAACTTTCAAATATGCAATACAGTATTATTAGGTAGAGACGCCACACTGCACATCACATCTCCATGCAAGTCACATCTCCATGACTTACTTATTTTATAACTTTTAACTTATGTTATAATTTTATTTTTACCCCTTCACCCATTTTATGCATCCCCGACTCCCTGCCTTTGGCAGCCACCCATCTGTTCTCTGTATCTACGAGCTCGTTTTTGTTGTTTGTTTGTGGTTTTACGTTACACGTAGAAGAGAGATCATACAGTATTTGTCTTTCTCTGTCTGGCTTATTTCACTTAGCATAATGCCCTCAAGACTCATCTATGTTGTTGCAAATGGAGATTTCCTTCGTTTTTTAGTGGTTGAATAATATTAAATTGTGTGTGTATATGTGTGTGTGTATATACAAATATATATAGAACTACCATTTGATTCATCAATTCCACTTATGGGCATTAATCTGAAGAAAATGAAAAGACATACACACTCCCATGTTCGTTGCAGCATTATTCACAATAGCTAAAATATGGAAACAGCCGAAGTGTCCATCAAGAGATAAATGGATAAAGAAAATGTGATGTATATGTGTGTGTGAAACAGCCGAAGTGTCCATCAAGAGATAAATGGATAAAGAAAATGTGATGTATATGTGTGTGTGAAACAGCCGAAGTGTCCATCAAGAGATAAATGGATAAAGAAAATGTGATGTATATGTGTGTGTGAAACAGCCGAAGTGTCCATCAAGAGATAAATGGATAAAGAAAATGTGATGTATATGTGTGTGTGAAACAGCCGAAGTGTCCATCAAGAGATAAATGGATAAAGAAAATGTGATGTATATGTGTATATCCATTTATCTCTTGATGGACACTTCGGCTGTTTCCATATTTTAGCTACTGTGAATAATGCTGCAACGAACATGGGAGTGTGTATGTCTTTTCATTTTCTTCAGATTAATGCCCATAAGTGGAATTGATGAATCAAATGGTAGTTCTATTTTTAAATTATTTTATTTTATTTTTTAAGGTGTATTTATTTAATTTGAAAGAGAAGGAGAGAGAGCTGAAGGGGCAGAGAGAGAGGGAGAGAGAGAGAATCCCAAGCAAGATCCCCACCATCAGGGCAGAGCCTTATGTGGGGCTCAAACTCACGAACTGAGAGATCATGACCTGCGCCGAAATCAAGAGTCGTGAAATCAAGAGACGCTTAACTGACTGAGCCACCCAGGTGCCCTGGTAGTTTTCTATCTTTTTAATGCAAAAAGTAATGTATGTAGTTAAATCTCCTTCTCCTAACAGTCTACCTTGCTATCTGCCTGTTCACCCATCCACCATAATGATGGCTGACATTTGAAGGTTTCCCACGGACTGGGAACTGTGCTGAATGTTTCAGGGTTGATCCCTCACAGTAATGCTGAGCGGGAGATGTGACTATCACCTCTGTTTTTAAGATGAGAAAATGAGATATACAGACGGTAAGTGGCTTGCCCAAGGAAGTGGCACAGCCAACCAGGGACCCCTGCAGCCTGGCGCCACGGCCCAAGCCCTGCTAGAAGCCACGCTGTTTCTCTTTGTGGGTAGCATGGAGAGTCACCTACGGCGACTTCTCCCAGGTACTAATGCTGGTGATTTCTGAGCGGTGGATTTGGGGTGATTTGTGACTGTCTTCTTTAAAATCCTCAGTCGTGTTTTAACTTTTGAATAAAGTGCATGTATCATTTTTATAACAATGAAATAAGCTAAAAGAGCTAGTTGCAGATAATCTGCAAAGCATATGATTTGCAGGAGGCTAAACAGGAAGCAGGCTTTTTTTTTTTGCCAGGCAAAGGAAAGGGCTTTGGGAGCCAGTGAGAAGAAGCAACACTGATCTTGGCCGTTGTCTTCTGGTGCTCTTTGGAGGCTGATTATCTGTTGGGTCCTCGCGAAGCCTACCAGGGACGCTCCACTGCCTTGAGCCCTTTCTGCCACAAGATGGCAATCACAGCACAATGAATGGACCAGCCTGCAGGCTCTTTGAGGGACACTGGAGCCTCCCCTGTGCACAGTGGGAGGCAGGGGCATTTAGATAGGGACCAGGAAGCCGACATGCCCTGCCGACCCAAACCCTGGGCAGCCAGGCAGATGTGTCCAGACGCAGCAGCCGTGACTTCCCCTGAACAAGGCTGCATTATCCATTTTGCTTTCTGATGAAAGAGACATAGAGACAAAACAACATAGAGGTTTCTGGGCACGGAATGAGTGCTGGCGAGCTTGGAGAATGGGTTATTTGTAGTCTGTGGGGCTATTTATCTTGCGACTTCTGTAGATTCTTTTTTGCTCCATGGAAAGAAACTGGTGCCGGCCCTCCAGGTGCAGTAGCTACTGGGCGAGTCCCAGGACAGGAAGCTGGTAGCCTTCACCTGAGTCTTCCCAGGTGAGAGGCTGGGTGAAGCAGCTTCAGTTGAGCCTCAGCTTGGGGGCCAGTCCCCAGGGAGGAAGACTGCCAAGAACGAGATGGGGCCTCAGGCTCTGTGGTGAAACCGGTGGACATGCACAGGTGACCAGGGATGGAAGCCTGGGGTGGAGGGGCCACTGCATTTCTACCGTCTGAGATGCCCAGGAGGGACTGGATTCAGGGTGGGAAGTGGGGTCAGGATCCCTGGATCAGTCCACACTAGCTGCTGTAACAGATGTCACTTCAAATCTCAGCGGCTTACCACAAAAGGGGTTCATTTCCTCTTTGTGAAATGTTCAAAATGGGGGATCCTGACTGGCCAGGAGATAGCTCTTCTCCAAGTGGTGACTCAGGGACCCGGCCTCCTTCTAACTTGTGGCCCTGCCATTTTCAACACGTGCCTTCCAAGGACTCTTAGAAGAAGGGGAAGGAGCATGAAACAGCATGGATGGGAGGGTTCACGGGCCAGGCCCAGCCTGACACATTTTTCCCACCTCTATTCCAGTGGCCAGAAATGAATCTTTGCCCACACCTAACTACTAAGGAGCCTGGGAAATGTAGCCTAGTGTGTGCCCAGGAGGACGAAGTGGGTTTTGTGTATGACTAGCCGGTCTCTGCCCCGAGACTCATTGTTGAAACAGTCAGACCATAGAGTCTATCCCAAAGAAGTCATCAGATTTGCACACCCAGATATTCAAGCATGAAAATGTTCATTGCTCTGTTATTATAAAAGTGAACATTCAGAATCGACTTCAATATTTAACAATAAGGGATCAAAGACCTTACGGTCTGTTCACGCAATGGAATTCTATGCCGCCGCTAGAAATTGTGCTGTGGAAAGATGTGTTTTGGGCCCATGGTCATCAAGTGCTTTCTTCAGTAGTAATTCCAGGATGCCCAAGGCTCACGGGAATCAAGGATAAAATATGGTCAGGCATTATCTGTTAAACGTTCTACCACTCAGCGTCACATACAAAATATTTACTTTAAATGTAACTCTTTAAGAGAGTCTCTCTGCATTTTTAGGAACACAGTTCCTCAAAAGCAACGTGTACCATTGAATTATGCTGCAGACTTTGTCGGAGACTATTTCTCTTCTTATCTCCCTGGTTCAATGTCTGTCCCCCACCCTGAACCGTAAGCCTCACAGGGCAGGGACTGTGTCAGGCTTGTTTACTGCTCTGCACACAGTGCAGGGCTGATAGTAGGCACGTGGCAAATATTTATTGACTAAGGTTGAACTGAGTGGGATGACGTCAAATGAAAAACAATTTGCGCGAAAAAAGCCAGAAAAAAAATCCCCCAAACATTCAGCCTGATGTCAGCTATGTGAAAAGAAGTTCATAGATGCGTAGAAAAAGATGGCAAGAGTCTATCTGTATACGCACACTGTGATTGTGTCCTGTTCTCTTATTTAGAATTTTCTCCATTTCCTATTTTTTTTTTTTACAGTGAATCATTTGCATCATCATTCACATCTATCCTTTGCATAGTCAAGATTAAAAGAAACAGTTATTCTTAGCCAAGACTGCTGTAGGGACCAGAAATGCAACTCCGAGACTGTGCCTTGGAGAAGATGGAATAGGGCGAGGGACCCAGTACCTCCTGGCAGTGATGGGTGAGGTGTGGGCAGCTATTTAAGTCATTTACGCTTAGACCCTTGGTCCGGGTGCTGGGGCAGAGCCCAGCCTGGGTGTGAGGAGCTGAGGAACACGGAGGTAGGGGATGCCGTGCGGAGCTGACACTTTTGTCTCTCAGCTATCCATCCTGAGACCTTCTTGACGTTCTCTCTGAAGTGTGAACGTGTCCCTCATCTCGGCTAAGAGTTGTGCGGGTTTAGTGTCTGAAGAGAGACGTGGGGTAGGGGAGATGTCACCTCAGTCTGGGTAGTTGGTTCTGTATCTCTTCTGGGAGCTTCCCCATACTCTTAGGGTTGCTAGATAAAACGCAGGAGGCCCAGCTACACTTCAATTTCGAATAAACAATGAACCATATTTTAGTATAGACCTGGCCCAAATACTGCACCCTTCACATAACCCTACCAAGCTCAAGAGCCTTGTTTTAGTGATGTGGCCTGTTTTATAGGAAGCAAGGGAGTTGGAGGGGCTCCTATCATTGTGGGGACCTGAAACCCAGTAAAATTAACTTCCTCCCTCTCCTTATGCACTTCTTTTCTCTCTTCCCAACCTCTGCCTTCTTCCTACAGGACTGCCAGCAGGGATGTCTAAACCCAGGGTGTTGGGGCACCTGGGTGGTCCAGTCGGTTAAGCGTCCGACTTTGGCTCAGGTCATGATCTCACAGTTTGTGAGTTCGAGCCCTGCGTCGGGCTCTGTGCTGACAGTTTGGAGCCTGGAGCCTGCTTCGGGTTCTGTGTCTCCCTATCTCTCTGCTTCTCCCCTGTTCATGCTCTGTTTCTCTCTATCAAAAATAAATAAACATTAAAAAAATAAAAAAAAAAAATAAAGTAAACCCAGGGTGTTAATTCAGAGTGTTTTCCCTGGAAAAGCCTTCCAGAGGCGAATCAGACCTTGCAGACTCTTCTGGGAGTCTTTTCAGGGCTCGACCCCTTTACCACCCTTCTTCTGGTGGACTTGACTCCTTTCTGGGTTGCCATCTACCAGGTCTCTCTTCTCTGGATCATCGACGAGGTTGCGAGGCTCCCAGCTTCCCCCTGAACCTCCTTTCCCTGAAAGCAGCATGCTGCCTATTTATCTGAGGTGTTCTCAAGACTGCCCACATTTTTAGGAGAAGAGACCTGGAGAAAAATGACAAGCATTTTCACCCTGATACATTTCTGAGGTATTTAAAAGCAGTTGCAAAAGCCATCCTGTGGTGTGTTGGTACTCACTGGGGCATAGCCAGGGAGTGGGGGAAGTGGAGGGGGCGGATGGAGGCAAGGGAGACACCCCCAGGCTGAGAAGCCGGGAGTGGGAGGGGGTCGCAGGCTGGGTGAGAGACTTGTGCTTGGATCCGTGGCTATGGCGGGGAGATGTGATAATCTTGCCAGCAAATGGAGCAAACAGAGGGGCAGAGCAGAACCTGGAAGGGAGGGTCTGACTTGACTCCAGCAGGTGCAACGTCTAAAAGGCCAGCTGTAAGCGCAGCCCCCCCCTCCCTCTCCCCCCCCCCCTCACTGCAGGAGCCGCCAGGTCCTGGGTGTAATTGGGAGCAAGGCCTGCTTCTCCCAGGCCCCCCGTCTCGAACACTTGTCAAAAAAGCCCCAAACAATTCTTTTGTGTTGCTTGTTGGTTTTGAAAAGCAGATCTTCAGAGGAGGGTTGTGAATAAATCATCTACAAATATGGAGTTTTCCATTTTTCAAAAACATCAGGTCAAACCAAGTGAAATTGCCAGTAGCTCTGGACTTACAGAAACAGCCACTTAAAGGCCATAATGATAAAATGATACACGTACACAGATACACACATGCACATCAACATGTACTGTCATGTACAGGGAGACTTACGATCCCGGGGGATGGCAAATGGGCTCAGAACAACCAGCCTGGCCACAGACAAGTGTCGTAGCTGACATTGTGACAGAGTATCTCCTGGCATTTTTCTCAGAATTGCAAATTGAATTGAACGAGTTTGCACAGTCTCCTCTGCTCACTCAGTGACTTCTTCTGGAGAAACTTCTGGGGTCAAGTTCTCTTTGCTACAAAGCCTCTGACCCCTGGGGGTGTCCATGAGGGAGAAGGAAAACAGAGACAAGGCATCCCTGAGAATGTGGGCAAGATGTAGCAGCCCCATCCAGGCTGGTAAGGCAGGGTCAGGACCCATGCCAGTTAAAACAGCAGGAGGCACAAAGTTTCAATGAGACTGAGAGTAGAATGATTTGGAAATTCCAGAAACCTGGGCAGGAGGGTGTGTGGTCTATGTGCATTCATGTGGAAAGCAGTCTGTTGGGATGGGGTGATTTCTTCTTTAACTGCCCTACCCTAGCTCCTTCATTTGCAAGCTGTGTGACCTGAGGTAAGTTCCTCAGCCCCTCTGAGCCTCAGCTTTCTCATCTGTAAAATGGACACAGAGTAATTCCTACTTCACAGAGTGGCAGGGAACATCTGATGAAGAAAGGTAAATGGAAGCATGTTATAAGCTCTGAAAGCTGTGTGTAAATGTCATGTGCCATGAACAGTGAGAATTCCATCCGTGGAGGGTAGATAAGGGCAGGAAGAGGTAGTTTCTCTGAGGCTTTGAGAATCAGACTATCAGGGAGCCATCCCAGTAGCCTAAGGAGGAAGAATGGACTGCAGTTCTGGTGGGTGGGCAGGGAGGGAGCAGAGTTGCTAGGGAACGAGGCTCAGCCCTGCTGGGATGAAGGATGTGATACAGGGCACCAAATGTTCATGATCAGTTCAGTCTGTTCTGAGCTGCCAGCGTTGACTGAGGGCTCTCCCTGCCCTCCCAAGACTGTGATGTGGCTCCAGCCTGCTGTTCTCTCAGGTTTCTGGAGACACCGAGGCCCTGGGAGTATCCGCCTTACAGACTGTTCTCTGATGGCTACGGTAGGCTGTGGTGTAGTGTTTCTCAAGCATCATTGACCCTAAACATTTTAGAAATCATAATGTAGTGATTTACTGCAATAGGAGTATGAGCATAAGTGTTCAGTAGTCAATACTGAAATCTCGAATATGCATGTAAATTACAGGACAAAGTACCTCATACAACCTGTGATCTTCACTGGATGCACCTGCTGTGAGCTTCTCTGGCACTCCCTACTTTACTTGCTGTAACACTTGTCCTCCTTCCAAGGAAAGAATCTTCAATAAGAGTGACGCAACACGGGGTGCCCGGGTGGCTCAGTCGCTTGAGCGTCCGACTCTTGATTCCTCCTTGGGTCACGATCTCGAGGTTCATGAATTGGAGCCCTGCATCAGGTTCTGTACTGACAGCATGGGGCCTGCCTGGGGTGCTCCCTCTCCCTGTCTCTCTGCTTCTCCCCAACTCATACATGCCCTCTCGTTCTCTCTCTCTCAAAATGAATAAACATTAAAAAAAATTTTAAAGTGATGGACACAACTCAAACTAGCTTAATCCAAAAAGAAGAGACTTTCTTGGCTCGATCACTGGAAACATCAGTGGGGTAGCTCATTTCAGGGCCCCAGGTCTCTCTCTCTCTCACTTTCTTGGACCGGTCATCTCCACTGATGGGCAAGATGGCCAACATCCAATGCTTGCATCCTTCTGCTTAGCAACGTCAGGGCAAAGACAGGGTCTTTCAGGAGGGCAATGGCAGAAGAGTTCCAGGGAGGTCTGATTGGCTCATGTTCTGCCATGTGTCCATTCCTGAACCAATGATCCTGGTGGTCAGGAGCACGGGGTTACCCTGATTGGCCTCATGAAGGAGTGGGTGGGCAGAATCAGCCTCCTTTCTGTACCACAAGGGAATGCATTCCCTGCTGGGAAGGGGGGTTCTCCTGCTGGAAGAAAAGGAGGAGCGGGTGCCAGAGGACAAAGCACCGGCCCCCCTGCTATACTCTAATGTTACAGCTTGTTAACCGTCCACTGCAATCCCTCACCACAGCACCCTCTGCCCAGTGGCATGCAGTCAACACTTAATATGTATTTGTTGAATTAACGAATAAATGAACAAATGAATGAGATACTTCAGCCAGTTAGGTGGTAAATTCTGCATCTCTAATGGGACTTCCAGTTATCCGTAGGTATAGCATACTGTTTCCTTTTGTTTGTTTTGTTTTTTTTGAGGGGAAATTTACATAACATAAACATAACCCTCTAGGGGCGCCTGGGTGGCGCAGTCGGTTAAGCGTCCGACTTCAGCCAGGTCACGATCTCACGGTCCGTGAGTTCGAGCCCCGCGTCAGGCTCTGGGCTGATGGCTCAGAGCCTGGAGCCTGTTTCCGATTCTGTGTCTCCCTCTCTCTCTGCCCCTCCCCCATTCATGCTCTGTCTCTCTCTGTCCCAAAAAATAAATAAACGTTGAAAAAAAAAAAAAACATAACCCTCTATAAAGATGTACAATTCAGTGGTATTTAGTACATTGATAACAGTGTTGTACAACCAGCACCTATATGAAGTTCTGAAACATTTTCATCACCCCAAAGAAAACCCCCTACCTATGAAAGCAGTCACTCCCATTAACCCCTCCCCTCCAGCCCCTGGCAACCACCAATCTGCTTTCTGTCTCTATGGATTTACCTGTTCTGGATATTTCATAAAGACATACTGTTTCTTAAGCATATTTATGGGGTATTTTTCTTATAGTTACCAAACTAATGGAAGAAAAGACATTCTTTTTTTAGAAATTAAAAAAAAAATGTTTATTCGTTTTTTGAGAGAGAGAGAGAGAGAGAGTGGGGGGGGTGGGCAGAGAGAGAAGGAGACAGAATCTGAAGCAGGCTCCAGGCTCTGAGCTGTCAGCACAGAGCCCGACGCGGGGCTCAAACTCAGGAACAGTGAGACCATGACCAGAGCTGAAGTCAGACGCTTAACTGACTGAGCCTCCCAGGTGCCCTGAAGAGACATTATTTCTAATATTTGGCTGCCAACAACACAGATAGATCAGCTCGAGCCAACTTAACTGAGAAAGGGGGGCGGATTCCCAACCCACCCGAAGTCGAGCCCAGTCAGAGGGTCTGGTTGCCAGGGTGTAAAGACTTGCCAGAACTCCCTCTTTTGTTTCTGCTTCTTTCCACCCACCCGCTGCTCTCTCTCTGCTCAGATGGGTTTCCTCTGCTTTTTTAGAGCATGTGGCAGGAGATACCCTCTCCCCAAATGCCAGGTTAATCTCCCTTCTGTTCTCACCATTCAGAGGCTCTGTGTCTACTTTCTAATTTCTGGGAGAGGGAATCGGGGTGCACCGTGGACCGGGGTCTCACCCCATCCTGCTCCCAGCCCTATCATCTGCTGAGGGTCTCGAAGGCAGGGCCATCCTACGAGCTGACGTAAGTGCTCTGTGGAGGGCAGAGGGCGGCATGGATCCCAGTCAGCAGGGAGCTGACCAGCAGCCACTCAAAGGCCAGGGCTCCTCGTCTGGAGACCCGCCTGTTGCTCTGGAGCCAAAGGGCTGCCCTGGCCTCCCAGAGCCTGGCTGTAATTGATTTTGCTTCAGAGGATTTCCTGACCCTTCTTGAGATAATAAAAAGGATGCACACGAAATTCTCCCAAACAAAATCAATTGCTTTCCTTTTCCCACCAGCATTCAGAGGCCGTCTCTTGGTTCGTCCGAGTGAGCCGGCTCCTGAAGCGTGGAGCCCCGAGGCCCAGGGGAGGCAGGCTGCCTGGTCTGGGAGGGGTTTGTGCCGGGGCGAGACAGGTTTCAGGTGCTGGTTGGAGTCACGTGGGTCTGAGCTGTGCACCCCTCCTCGACCTTTGCCCCATTTCTGCTTGGGTTTGGTTTTCTGCACCCTCTGGCGGAAGTCTCTGAAGCTGGCTGGCTTCTCAGTGCCAGAGGAGGAAGGGGTGTGCATCGGAGGCCCGGGCGTGGTGGGGACTCCGCTACTCCGTTCATCAAAGGCACCTTGTGGGCAGCGGTCAGGAGGATAGCCTCAGCATCTTTGAGTGGGCAGCAAGCGTCCACGCAGCTCAGCAGCAAGAGTTCTCTGCTCCGAGAGCAAGGACCCGATGCCCGGCAGCCTACCTGGAACCGTACTTCCAAAATCCAGATGACCTTCAGCCTCCAGGCCGGGCCAACTGCGTGCCTCTAGAGACTCTGCACGTCAAAGAAGGAGAAGGAGCATGAGCTTTGGAGCCAGGCGAAACTATGGACTCTGGTTCTGCTTCTCACTAGTCGTGTAACTTGGACAACTCAGTCTTAGCTTCCTCATCTATAAAATGGGGCTACGAATGTTTGTCTTTTGTTCTATCGACATAGGATCGTATAAGGTCCAGGGCTTAGCTTGGGGATACAAGGGAATTTTGTTTATCCCAAAGAAACAAAAAGTGTTACTATATTATTGTAGTCCGTTAGGAACCACACCCGCTGCTTTGGCTTATCCTGTGTCTCTCTGTGTCCTAGCTCATACCTTGAATTGCTGGTTGTCTTTGGGCAAGGAGCTTCAACTCTTTTGGCCTCAGTTTTCCCATCTGTAAAATGAGGTTGTGAGATAAGACCATTTCCTAGGTCCCTCCTGGCATGAAAGCCCAGGTGCAGGGGGTCCTCTAGGAGAGAGCATGGGCTCCCCAGAGCCTAAGCCTCCAAGATGGACCAGTCACAAGACTGCTAGAAGCCAAGGGTACCTCCCTCTGAATCCAGCAGCCTGGAAAGACCCAAGCAGGACGGAAGTGTTTTGTCAGTGTGTGTGAAGGAAAGAGGCTGCCTTGCCATTTGATTTTCCAGATTTCGTGCTCTGCTTATATAGCGTGAAGTTGCTGGTCCAGGAAGACTTGTGGATTACAAAGTGTTTTCCAATATCAAATGCCACTTGAATCTGATATCAAAGACGGCTTGTTCATACTGGCAGTTACTATGAGTATAGGAAATTATCCTTTTATAATGACTTTTCCATGCAATTTCAGAGTGGAAAATCCAATATTGCACAAGAGCGTTGACCAGAGAGCCTAGAGTAGCAGTGTCGCCTTAGCATCGTCTTTTCTTTGGACATCTATGAACCTTTGTTTGCAATACGCAGGAGATGGGTTTGGGTGTTATGCAAGAGCCAATTCATTTACTCCATGCCTCATAAAGCTCAATCCATGGTAGTCTTGTGATGTGGTCAGTCATTTTTTCTGGGACCCTAGGCTGACATCAAGCCTCTTGGCGTAGACTGTGTGTGGTGATGTAGCCATGTGTGTGCTGTCTGACTGGAACTTCTAGGCGCTGAATGAGGAGGCCACCCCATGTAGGGGAGAGCACACCAGAGCTGGAGACAGAAACTTTGTTTTAGTTCCTGCACATCTCCTTTTGCTGTGTGATTTTGGGCTAGTGGCTTCGTCTCTCTGAGCTCCAGCTTCTCCGTCTGTAACACAGAGAGAGAGAGAGACTTGTTATCCCTTCCCTCCCGTGGAAGGTGGTCAGGAGCAGGGTGTGAGGTAACTCTGGGCATGAAAATGCTCTGCAAAGTGTAAAGCTCTATACTTATACCTATTCTATGAGGTATTCTGTTTACTGCAATCACTGTTGCTAGTTGATTATTGTAGTTACTTGTCAGTGAGGATATACCGCCAGTCTTTGGAATGAAAGCAAGTGTTCTGGGAGGATTTGGGAGGGGCACTCGGGGAAGGTTGTTACTCTGTTACATCATTAATTTTTTTTTAATGTTTATTTATTTTTGAGACAGAGAGAGACAGAGCATGAGTGGAGGAGGGGTAGAGAGAGAGAGGGAGACACAGAATCTGAAGCAGCTTCCAGGCTCTGAGCTGTCAGCACAGAGCCCGATGCGGGGCTCGAACTCACAGACTGCGAGATCATGACCTGAGCCGAAGTCAGACGCCCAACTGACTGAGCCACCCAGGCGCCCCACTTTGTTACATCACTTATACATGGTCACCCAACGAGGAAGTGGTGGGGTCAGCCATTGACCTTGCCTACACCCATGCAAACTCAAATTCCCCAGTGGTTTTGGAACTATGCTCTGTGGAACCTTGGATTGCTGTAGAGACTTCAGGGATTTCGCGAATATCCGATCATCACTGCTATAGAAGCTGGGGATATATCTGGTATTGTTACTTAATGCCCCAGTGATGGTTCTTATACCAGCTGGCGGAATTTGAATCCACAGGCACCTCTGTGTCCTTGGTTACCCCCAAATTGTCCTGGAATGTCCATAGACATCATGCTCAGGAAAAAGCCTCCAGACGTCTCTGAATGCACAGGATTCCTCTCTTTCTCCCCTTCATGGGGTTTGGCGATCACAGGCTCAAACGATGCTGCTCTGAGTTCTTCAGGCAGGCAACGTCGGGAGACAGCAGAGCACTAGCTGGAAGCTTGTCCTTGCAAAGTGCAGGGCTAATGAACGTGGCCGGAGGAGGGAGTGGGGTAATTTGGACCTCATCACGTGGCAGCTTTGCCTCCTGAGAATACCTTGTGCTTTGGGAAATGACCCTTTAGGCTCACTGTAGCATTTTTCTTTGAATAAATGACAAACATCCATCATGTAATACATCCCTTGCAACATTTCAGCCTGTCACTAATGACCTTATTGGAAAGAACATTTGATTTAAGATTTAAACCTTTCGCGACAACCTCTCTTAGCGTGGATACATACATTGGAAATAAAATTAATATGGTTTTAGCCTGCGGTCAAGTAGTAAATCCGTGACTTTTCCAGAAAAGAATCAGCAATCTCCTCTCCCCACCTTCGATTCCTTAAAACAAATGTGCTTAAATCACCCCCCACCCTCTGGGTCCTGGAAATGGTTAGATGACTTCATCCATTTTTGACCAACTGATGGTATATTCTCTGAGGTGTCAAAAGAATTATTATCTTATTTTAGGAGTCAAGGTTGGAGAAGCTAGTGCCTGTTATTCTCTCGGATAGCTGTACATCAGACTCTAAACTGATGGTCTCTGTGGCTGAGGACATGATTTAAGTCTGGGGAAAAGACACTGAATGTTGTAGTGGCATCTGATAGCTTCTGTTAAGCTGAGGAGATGCTGTTGCTTCTGATAGAACTTTTGCTTTAATATACATCCGTTTGCAACACCTTCGTGCAAATGTTTTAAATCTCCGATGGGAGAGCGGTGGCCCTGACCTTGGTATTCTTTGCTGAGGACGTGCAAGTGTGTGCATTTGTTGTTTCCCAGCTAGGCCTGTGTAGGGGTGATGGGTATACTAGTGTGGTGTTTGTCTGCTTTTGTGAAAGTACGGCCTCTTCTGGCTTCCTGCCAGCTCCTTGGGGAGGTCTCTGGCCCTGGAGGGCAGTGATGGTAAGGTACCTTCCCTGCAGAAGGACCTTGGTCCCTTGTTGACATGGGATCGAAATGGGGAGAGGGCCTGCACTTGTACCACGACATTCTGGTTCTGTGCCAGGCACTGCTGCGGGTGCTACGCCTCTACCAGTGGACGAGGCTGATGTGGTCCCCGAGCTCAGGGTGGTGACGTCCAGCGGGGGAGGACAGATGAGTCAACAGGCAGTTGCTGGAAAGTTGATGAACTCAGAGTAGGAAGCATAGGGCCCTGTGGGAATATATGGCAGGGGGAACTTAGCTAGTCTGGGGTGCCTGGAGGCCCTCCTGGAGGAGGTGACATTTATGCTGAGGCCTGTAGTCTGGATGCATGGAATGTAGGCTAAGAGGCAGAGCTGGCTTCTGCTCACATCACATCACCTTGCAGAAACTGCCTCACGGCTCTTATTCCAGCCAACTGTTTTTCCCAGGGCTGTGGCCAGAAATGCCCCCCACCCCCAACCTTTCAAAGAAGTTTATAGACCTCACTTACTCTTTCCTTAGGTGGAGATCCCTATCCCCCCACCCCAGGAGGCCCCCATTTCTTCTTTGCACATGGATTGCTGGTGGGGTAGTGTCCCTGACTCTTCAGATTTTCCAGATGGACCTGAATCCTCTCTGCTGAGCCATTCTGACTAGGACCTCTGTCCCAGATGAAGAAAGCATACATCCCTGAGAGCTCAGACTTAACCGTCAGGTTATGGGACAAGAAGACGAACACGAGGTCATCAGGGACCTCACCGGGGAGGCTTTGGGACTGGCTGAGCCTAAGAGATGTGGCCAGGGTTGCATGGCCCCACAACAGCCAGCAGGGCACATATGCTTGGGCCATATGCAGGGCACATATGCTTCTTCAGGGCACATATGCTTGGGCCAGATGGTCCTTGGTTGTGAGGTTTTGCTGAGTTTGGGGTGCAGTGTTTCTTCTGTGTGGAGGAGAACAAATGGGGAGGGGGAGTTAAGATGGCAGAGAAGGAGGGCAACCGGGATTTCTCTCGCCACTCAAACACAGCTGTATTGAGGTCAGATCACTTGGGGCCCCCCGGGAAATCAATCTGCGGCGTGGCAGAAGGATCTCCACAGGTGGAGGGAGACAGCTCGGCGGGATCGAGATGCATGTGTGTGAATTGAGGGAGATACGATGGCACAGGCACAGAGGGGAGGAGACACTTTCTGTGCAGACACAAAAGGGAGAGGAAGACAGAGGGGCCGTGAAATTGCAGTATTGAGTTAGCACGAGAGGAAGAACAAATGGGCCCAGCCTTTCAGAACTGATCACAAATGTTTATCCTGAGTCAGCCGAGGACCTCCTTTGCAGGCAGCCCATAGAAAACCCTCACTGCCCCTGGTGGGTGGGGGGGGTGGGGGGTGGAGGGATCGGGCAGTCTTCTCCACGACCTTTCCCCAAGGGGCTTATTGCCTACCCTTGCCTTCCATCCTGCTTGGGCTCTGTCCCTGCTCCTTGCTTCTATCGGTCTGGCTTTTCCCTGGATTTCCAGTCACGCTCAAGTCCTGGAATCTGACACCGGGCCCTTCCCATGGCCAGCCCTTCATGCTGAGCCCCCAACCCTGTCCTGAGCATGGGGTCTTTGCTCTAGGAAGCCTGCGACAAGCTCTTGGGGGCCGGTCTCAGGCACGGGGTGCTGAGAGACACCAAGTGGCGGAAGAACTCCGGGTGAAAGTGAGCACCTGCCCTGGAGACCCAGATGGCGGGGAGATGGGGACGTGGGGAGTGGGAGCAGGAGCTTGGCCACCAGAGGGCGCCGCTGCTGAGGAAGGGGCTGCGAGCCAAGGCTCAGGCCCCGGGAGGGAGGAGCCAGCGGGGAGCCAAGGGAACAACTTCTGACCCTCCAAGATGGGGCTCCTTCTTCCTCACCTGCTCCCCCTCTCAGCGCCAGCACACCCTCATTCGCTTACGCCTGAAGCAGGGGGCCTCCTTGCTGCGCCCTTCCTGGCCCCTCCCACATCCAGTCCATCCCAGGACTCTTCCCCAGAAGCTTCTGGAACCTGGTCACATCTTTTTACCCAGCTGCCTCTGGCTTGGCCCGCATCTCTGTCACCGTCACCTGTCCCCAGCCACCTGCCTGTGGCAGCCTCCTACAAGCCTCTGCCTCTCTGCTGCATTCTCCACTCCGCTCCCGGAGCGGTCTTCGCCAGGTGCAAACGTGCCCATGACGATTGCTTTGGAAGCTTTTCTGCTCCTGTCACTGAGAATAAAATAGGAGATCCCCCGCTTGGCCTAGGAGGCCCTTACGGTCTGGTTCTTGCTCACCTGTCCAGTCTCACCTCCCGGGGCCTCTCCAGCCACAGTTTTCATTCCTCGTTTTCGTTTTTCTATCCCAAGAGGCCTCCTCAGTCTAAAGGAGAAGTCTTGGTTCTGCTGCCTTGTGCCAGCCCATCCTTTTCCTCCGTTGCATTTACCATAATTCACAATAATATTCTCATTGGAGTGATGATTGTCTTGTCTCACCTACCTCTGTACACTTGGGACTAAAAAGACCAGGGATGTTTTATTCAATAGCCCTGAACAGAACCTGGCACACAGTAGACCCCGATGTTTATAGAACGACAGACTGACTTAAGGAATGCCACTCGGCTCCACCATTCCCTACAGTAGGCACTAGCCACACGTGGTTATTTACATCGAATTTTTTTTAATGTCTTATTTATTTTTGAGACAGAGAGAGACAGAGCATGAGCAGGGGAGGGGTAGAGAGAGAGGGAGACACAGAATCCAAAGCGGGCTCCAGGCTCTGAGCTGTCAGCGCAGAGCCCGACGCAGGGCTTGAACTCACGAACTGTGAGATCATGACCTGAGCCGAAGGGGGACGCCTAACCGACTGAGCCACCCAGGTGCCCTGGTTATTTACATTTAAATGATTAAAGTTAAATAAGATAAAAATATGGAGTTTCTCACACCCATCGACCACATTTCAAGTGCTCTCCAGACACTTGTGACTAATGGCTACTGCCTTGGGCAGGTGCAGAATCTTTCCACCTGCAGAAGGTTCTTGGGGCCATGCCGAGAGCCAGTAGGATCCTCGGTCCATTCACACGGGTGGCTAAGAAATGTACCTTCAGGGGGTGCCTGAGTGGCTTAGTCGGTTAAGCGTCTGACTTTGGCTCAGGTCATGATCTCACAGTTTGTGGGTTCGAGCCCCGCGTCCGGCTCTGTGCTGACAGCTCAGAGCCTGGAGCCTGCTTCGGATTCTGCGTCTCCCTCTCTCTCTGCCCCTCCCCCATTCGCTCTCTCTCTCAAAAATAAATAAACATTGAAAACAATAATAAAAAAAAAAGAAATGTAGTTTCACATTTGTGTGGCCGAAGTTAATTTTTAGCTCAAGCCCCTCTTCTGCTGGGTAAAGGACACCTTAGGTTCTGTTTGGGGTTCCTCTCCCTTTTCCCGTGATGCTAGGCGTCTCATGTAACGTCAGAGTTTCAGGTGGGGACTCGGTGCTGTCCATGCTGTCATTCTCGGGGAGTCCTCCTCTCATCTGGGTCCCCTGCCCATGAGAACAAATAGTGCTGAAAGTCTTGCAATGAAAAAGAAAAACACCAGCCTCCATTTCCCACTCCTTGACTTCTTCTCCTCCCCCAGAGGCATCCTTTTCCATTTGTAAAAAGCTCTTTTTCCAGGATCATAAATAATATGTGTTCATGGCTCTCTCTTGATTTGTCCACTTTAGACATTTTTTGCTTAATTCCTATTATGGTAGTTGAGAGGTTTTTTGTTTGTTTGTTTTTTGTTTTGTTTTTGTTTTTCTTTTGCTTTTGTTTGTCTCCTTCAACTCTCCCATTCTTTCAATTTTCTTGTGTTAGAGGTTTTTTTGCTTTTTGTGTTTTGACAGTCCAAGGTGTTCTTACACTGTTATTGTTCACTATTGAATGCACTATGAACCTATGTCCTTTTTTGAACAGCTCTTTTGAAAAGTTAATAATTGTGGCATTTTATTTGTTTTCTTGTTCTCTTTCCATTCCTGGCAAAACCTACTCACAGCCTCTAATAATTCGTACTAGTTTTTTAGTACGAATTTGCATATAAACTTTATCCTCCCCCCTGCCCCCCCCTCCCCCCCCCCCGGGAAGAAAAGAGACTCTTAGAGTCCTCTGTGCTGCTGTTCCACCCTGTCCTGGCCCACTGGATGACCATCCTCCTGGGGTTCCCTTTACTTCTCACCTGTGCTGGGAACTCTGTTTCCTCAACCCCATGGCTCTGTTTGTCATGATTTAGTCCTTCACCTTGGCCAAGTACAGCTTCCGGTAGTTGTTGAGACAGGGATACACGGAGGTAAACTTTTGGAGTCTATGAGGGTCGAAAAGTATCTTTGTCCTAGCCTCACACTTGATTGATAGTTTTGCTGGGGCAAGAATTTTAGCCTGAAAATAACTTTAAGTCAGAATGTTAAGGTGTTGCTTCATTATTTTCTAGCTTCCAGCATTGCTGTGAGAAGCCCCAGACTAGCGCATGGGGGTAGTGGTCTTTTATAACCTAATCTTGGAAGTGACTTACCCTTGCTTCTGCTGTGTTCTACTGACCACACAACTGAACCTGGTCCAGCATGGGAGGACATAGTGCAAATGTGTGGGGAGCAGTGGATGGGGGTCATTGGGGGCCATCTTAGATCGTGGCTATTATAAGGTCTATGTGTTCTTAATACAGATTTTCAAGAAGTGCGCCATTTTTGGTACCCCATGTTCCAGGCTATCTTTTGCCTTTGCTTTGGGTCCGAGGTGACGAACTGGTGTGCTTCTCATGATCTCTTGCTCTGGCACTCAGCTTTGACCTTTCTCTGTCATGCCATTTTTCACTCCTTTATTCTTCTCTATTTCTATATGTCATGGTTTGATTTTACAGATAACTTGTAGCCTCATTAACATGGAGTTTCTGTTTCTATATCTTGCTTTCCTTATTATCTTGGGATGATTTTTGAGAAGGGAAGGCGGGGGAGAGAAAGAGTTTTGCTCTACCATTTTAAAGTCTGAAGGCTTTCCGGGAAATCCCCAGCGAGTCAGTGCAGCATGGTTCTTCTTCATGTGTCTTCTGGGCCCCAGATCCACTCAGGATTTATGAATTTTCAGTTCAAAAGCCAAGAATTGACTTCCTTGCTCTCTGTATTTTGCTATATGATCCTTTCCTGGAGATGGTTAGCATAAAATGAATGCTCAGATTTGTGAAGAGAAGAGGACAAAGGGTAAAAGAAATGTACAGAGTTGGGGCATCCTGGTCATTTGTCAAAATGTGTTATTCTGTTATAACAGTTAAAGATTAGAAAAATTAAAGATCGGGAACACTGAAAGCTTCAGAGAGAAGTTGGGCACTTAGTCATGAGAGAGACTTTCAAATTTAAAATGGACACCACAAGAAAACTCCAACTTGAATGTTAGAAACTATGAGAAGGAGAGCCTGGCAAGTTTATTATGGAACTCTAAGAAACCTTGACACGCTAGCGTTTGACGACTCAGGCAGAATCTAGCAAAGGCTAGCTATTCCACTCACTTTACAAATGGGGAAAACTGAGGTCAGGGAAGGGAAGGGACTTGACCAAGGTCGCTGAGTCACTTAAAAGCAGAGATGGAATCTGAACTTTGGTTTTAACTTTGGCGCTCTTTATTATTGTACCATTAAGACTTTGACATTTTTTTTTAAATTTTTTTTTCAACGTTTTTTAATTTATTTTTGGGACAGAGCAAGACAGAGCATGAACGGGGGAGGGGCAGAGAGAGAGAGGGAGACACAGAATCGGAAACAGGCTCCAGGCTCTGAGCCATCAGCCCAGAGCCCGACGCGGGGCTCGAACTCACGGACCATGAGATCGTGACCTGGCTGAAGTCGGACGCTTAACCGACTGCGCCACCCAGGTGCCCCAAGACTTTGACATTTTTGTGACATCTCTCCTTTCTTTATAATTTGGGAATGCTTTTGACAATTATCTATCTACCTCTTTATTTCTGAAGAGCAAGAACATAATTTTTACTGATATCCAGATGGCCTTTTCTCTGCCATCAGTCTTGATAATGGCAGTTGTGTGGAGGGAATAAATACAGAAGTTTGGGAAATGCGGTTTAAAGGTAAACAGTCATCTTTATGGCAGGACCTCTCAGAGCCTTTACCTCGTCAGTGTATGTGGTAACTCTTTAAGGGATGAATGGCCAGTATATTAGTCTGCTTTGGCTGCCATAACCAAATACCACAGACCAGGTGGCTACACCAACAGAGATTTATTTTCTCACAGTATGTAGGCTGGAAGTCCAAGATCAAGTTGTTATCAGGGTTGGTTTCTTTCAAGGCCTTTCTCCTTGGCCTTCAGAAGGTGACCTTCTTGCTGTGTCTGTCTTCACATGGTCTTTCCTCCGTGTGAGTTGCTCGGTGGTGTCTCTCTGCATATCCAAATGACTTCTTATAAGGACACCAGTCAGATTGGATTAGGGCCCATTGTAAAGGCTTCATTTTAACTGAATCACCTCTTAAGAGCCCCGGTCTCTAAATGCAGTCACATCCTGAGGTACTGGAGGTTAGGGCCTCAAAATAAGCATTTTGGAGGAGACGGAATTCAGCCCCTCACCGTCAGTGTTACCCCATCATAGTGGGTGGCAGAATCCTTTGTGGAGTTGAGGAATTTGTGGTGAAGGAACATTCTTCAGGAAATGGTGCTCTTGGGAAACAAACAGGCCACAGCTGAGAAGATGCATGACCTGCACCAATGTCCAAAATTTGCTATGACTGGTCTCATGATGAAAGTCAGAAGCATATGATGGTGGATGTCTAGGGCAAGGGATAGAGCTGGCTAGAAACAACAGCTTTTTAAACATTTTATTTACTTATTTAGTAAGAATATGGAGTAGTACATAGAAGGGAAGGCTGGAGGAGTGCCTGGGTGGTTCAGTCAGTTAAGTTTCCAGCTTTGGCTCAGGTCATGATCTCACAGTTCATGAGTTTGAGCCCCGCATCGGGCTCTGTGCTGATGGCTCAGAGCCTGGAGCCTGCTCTGGATTCTGTATCTCCCTCTCTTTTTGCCCCTCCCCTGCTTGTGCTCTTTCTCTCTCCCTTTCAAAAATAAATAATAAATAAAATAAATAAACATAAAAATAAAATAAACATTAAACAAAAAAAGAAAAAAAAAAGGGGGGCGCCTGAATGGCTTAGTCAGTTAAGGCTCTGACTCTTGCTAAGGTCATGATCTTCCAGTTCGTGGGTTGGAGCCCCGCGTCAGGCTCTGTGCTGACAGCTCAGAGCCTGGACCCTGCTTTGATTCTGTGTCTCCCCTTCTCTCTGCCCCTCCCTGGCTTGTGCTCTGTCTGTCTGTCTCTCTCAAAAATAAACATTAAAAATATTAAAAAATTGAAATTAAAATTAAATCACGGTAAAATGTACAAAGCATAAAATTAAAAAAAAAAAAAAAAAAAAGGAGAGAAAGCTGGACACCAGGAACTGAGGCCCTATTTCTGTCTCTCTAGGCCTCTTGGTATCTCTCTGATCTCTACCTCTCTCTGCTTGGCTTATTTGGTTTCATTCTCTTTTTGTGCAGGTGACTTTCTCCATGACCCCCCAAACAAGAGAGTATTTCTTGTCAGATCCAACATAAAAAGATTCTCATGGCCCCAGCTTGGGTCTCATCATGGAAGGATATTTTGTTCTTTTATTGGCTGCAGGCTGGATATAATCCAGAAGCAGGGAATGAAAGAGTATGGGGCAAATAAAGGAAACACCCAGTGCAGAGAAGGTAGAAAGCACCTTATCATGTTGCAATGACACTAGAGGAAGGGCACAGTGATCCACTCCTGGGGTGTGCAGAGCTGTGGGGGAAGAGAAGTCTCTTTTGGCGTGTATGTTGTGTGAGTCAGAGCTTTTTGTGTGTGTTCTTTAGGTGACGGTCAATCAGGAATAGCCATGAGAGGAGATACAGGAGAGAGAGGCTCAGGAAAACAGTATATTATGCTCATAGGTCACAGAAATAGGAGGCATGTCATGCAAGGCCAAATGAGAAGGCACTAGTTGTAGTCAGGAGGTAGAAGGGCAGAAGGGAGCAGAAAGCCAAGGCCATGGCCTTTATTGGAGTTTCCATGGGAAAGGCAAGGCAGGACAGGATAAGCAGTTGAGGATTGGCTAGTTTAAAAATGTCGGTGGGCTCCAGGCCATAGAGGTAGTCCTTAGTTGCCCGGTACTGGGATGATTACAATAGAACATTGCCTCCTGGGGTGTATGGGTCAGATAAGAGGGGGGATGGCTTTGGACGGGTTAGTTTGCATATCAAAAGTATGTTCCTGGCTGGTCCTTTGCTATCTCTAAGATTTGGCTAGTTTAGGCATGAGGGTGGGCCCTGATAAGAGAGAAAATAAAGGCAATGAATTTCTGGGTAGCAGGTCAAAAACATTTTAGGTGCCAAAGAGTGGCTCTAGACAAAGGATTTGTGGCTAAGCTGTGGAGGGTCAACAGTTCCTCCCTCCCTTCCCTTCCTCCCTCCCTCCCTCCCTCCCTCCCTCCCTCCTTCCTTCCTTCCTCCCTTCCTTCCTTCCATTTTGTCTGTTCTTGCCTTCCAAATCCTCATCATGCTCAATAGCTTCTAAATTAGACAATAGCACTTTCCATCTTTCTTTGTATCCAAGGGTAGATGGCCTCCATCATTCATCCATTCAACAGTTTTCTGAGAGCTGATTATATCTTTGGCTCTGTAGGAGGTTTTGGGAATACAGTTCTGACCCTTGAGAACACGTGATCGAATCAGAGGGCAGATGAAGCCTAGTGGTCCTGTTCAGTGGGGTGTGATTTTGGACTTTCTCTTAGTCTCCATTGCCATTTTCAGACCATTTTTCATTCATCCTCATCGAAAAACCTTTCTCCTTCAGGGTTATCTTCATCTGGGCAAAACGCCAATGAAACTTTAGAGAGGAAGTGTCAGTGTGGCCAGGCCTGGAAGGATGGGTGGTTCTTCCAGCTGACAAAGATTGGGGGGTGGCTAAAGAGGGGCCATTGAAACAGAACAAAGAGTAGGTCAAGTATATCATTAGAATTTTAGGCTGCTGGGCACAGCCCTATTTCCCTTGGTTTCTAGTGAGATTACCCTCCTGATGCCAGAAAAATGCCCTGTTGCCCATCTCCTGGGAGAATATCTTCGAGTTGCAGCTTTTCTCAATCTACTTTGCAGAGTTGAGTCTCCTAGTAACCCTTTTCTAGGAAATTTTGTCCTTCAAGGCAGCAGAGAAAGAAATCAATGAACTGCAGGGGTCCATTTAGCATTGAGACCAATTTAAAGTGGGAAAAGTACAAGGATAAATGTCTTTGTGCAATTTGGGGTTCTTTTTCACAGTAATGTTTGCGTAGATGGCTTGTGGCCAAAGATTTCCCTCCAGAAAAGATCGAGTCTTTTTAAAAATATTTTTTGATTGATCAATCCCAGAGGAAGTGTAATTGACATGAAGTTTGTAGGTTCACTCAGTAGTCTAACCCATTTATCAAAGCAGATCGTAAATTAAAAAAAAAAAAACACGGTTTGATATTTTCTGACTTGTATGGTGGTTGATCACCCATAATTTCAGGAACACTGATGCAGTATGCAAGAGAAGAAGCCTTTGATTAGATTTAAACGGACATCTTGAATAGCGTCTAAAATGGGAAAAGAAAGCAGAACTGCCCTTTGATTCTACAAAAATAAAACCAATTTGCCTTGAAAAAGCTTATCTCATTTTCTTTCTCTTTTTATGTTCGCAAGTTAAATAGGATTAAATCCCAATCAGCCATTCATTATACACTTGCCAAATATGTAGACTTCGACCTGGCGGAGCGTCAGATCTCCTCATGGCCAAGTTGAGTGTCAGGTGCTTTGATTTACAGGGAACTTTAGGAGCTGCTTGTGGCATCATCTTTTCCTACTCAGAAAATGTGTCTTTTTTCCACCCCTCATAATTTAGAACTCCGTCTCTCACATCTGTAGACAGCATATCACTTTTGAGAATGCAGAACATGACCAAAGACATTAGAATGCATAATGTGAGGCACCGCAAAAGGAATACATAAATTCAAAGTATCTAAAATCAATGGCTACTCACCACGTTCTAATGGTCTGTATTTTGATAATCATTTTAACTTCTATTACAATTTTGAGACCCCATGGAATGAGCATTTCATTTTTTTTCTAAATGGAGAAGAATGTTTTGAAAACGAAGCGTCCGCTTTTGTGGTGGCCAAACTCCAGTGATAAGTAAAGTCCTTTCCTAACTTGGTCACCTGCGGACTGAGATGTCGCAGTAGATAAGCTGTTTGAGAGGAAATGAAATTTCATCAGCCACTCTGCGCCTCCAGAGCATGGTCAGATGGTCTTTATTGGATGGAAATAAAAATGGCTTTATCTTTTTTTTTTTTTGGCATGAGAATTTTGGCTAAAATAAGACCAGGAGGACCTCTATGCTGAGGACGTGGTAAAGGAAACACAGGGATAAATGTACATACATAGCTGGTTCACTGTACCCAGAACTTGTTCTCTGTATTCATAACCTGTGACTGCCCTAAAGGGACAGATTGAAATTCAAAGCATACAGATCCTTGGCTGTTTGATTTCAGACACAAAATTGGAAACGGCCTGATAAACATACACAGCACGCATCCCTCATTCCCTCTGTGTTCCATTACACTGTGCTCAGCAGAGGCAGGGCCCTGTCAGCTCTGGCCCAGAAGGGTCCCCCCCTTTCCTCCCTGATGGCAGGAGTCCGGCTGTTCCAATAGAGTCTCCTAAACTATCTCCATTTCTCCAGTGTGTTTGAAACAGGTGAGGTCTGGATGGAAGCAAGGTCACATTTATTTCACTACCTTTCCATGGGCTGGGCGAAGCAGGGGAGGCTTATTCACACAGGGATATCCCGCCTCCCTTTTGGGAGAATAGTCATGTGGTCATGAGACTCACAAGACCTTAGTGATAAGTGACACCATTGGTACTCTTATGACACACTGACTCCATCCCCCGTGATTCAAGGGTGTGGCTAAGGTCTTTCATTGATCAGATTCTTTTTTTTTCTCTGCCTGCCTTTTAATTTTTGGCTTTCTGAGTTCAAGACTTACCTCCATATTTCCTTAAATGGGCAAATTTTTCATTAATCATTGAAAGCTCAGACATCAAGGCTTAGGTTACTTGTTTTGCTGGATAATGACTGTCTTAGGTCTAAGAGTATAATTTTTTTTAACATTTATTTAATTTTGAGAGAGAGAAAGAGAGAGAGAGAGAGGCGGAATGTGAGCAGGGGAGGGGCAGAGAGAGAGGGAGACACAGAATCCGAAGCAGGTTCCAGGCTCTGAGCTGTCAACACAGAGCCCGACAAGGGGCTCAAACTCATGAGCTGTGAGATCATGACCTGAGCAGAAGTCAGACGCTCAACTGACTGAGCCACCCAGGCACCTCAGGTCTAAGAGTATAGAAAGATGTTCCTAAAGTTCTGCGATCAGGCACTCTCATCCATGTTTTGAGTTTAATGGACCCTTGGAGGAAATGGACAATTTTGCTTTTAGGGACAGAGCAGTCAGCAGCTTTAGATTCTGGGCCCTGTTGGTGTCTTTCCCTATACCAGGTAAGGGCAAGGAAGTGGAGATTGTGATGAACAATTCATGGAGTTCTCATTCTTAATGACAAGGCAGTTTATTATTAATGATTCTCAGGTGTTCCAAGCACTAATGAAACCAATGATAACGTTTGAATATTAGCAGAATTGTGTGTCCCTTTTAGAGATGGGTGGTTGTCAGGTACATATGCTTTACAGTGAGTGTCCAGCCCAGACTACCTTTTTGGAAACTGCTCTCTCCCCTTCTAAGAGCCTGTGATCTTGGCCCCTTAACCACACAGCTGATTGAATCTCTAGTGTACTCCTAACTTATGGAGATTATTAGGGACTGAGTGTGTCCCTACCAAAATTTGTATGTTGGCTATCTACCTCCCAGGTACCAGGAGGTAGATCCTTTGGGAGGTAATTGGGGTTAGATGAGGTCCTGAGGTGAAGGCTTCATGAATGGGATTCATGCCCATATAAGGGTTACAAGAGAGCTTGCTTCCTTCCTCCCTGCCATATGAGGATACAGTAAGTAGTTGGCCCTCTGCAACCCAGAAAAGGGTTCTCACCACAGTCCAACCAGGCTGGCACCCATCATGGACTTCCAGCCTCCAGAGCTGTAAGAAAGAAATGTCTGTTGTGATAAGCCACCCCGGCTATGGTACTTTGCTACTGCAGCCTGAACTAAGACAGGGATCTATGATGCATTGGGCCAGTCCATTATTTCTATTGGTAAGTTGAACAAAGGGCTGTAGAGACTGGCTGGATGAGACACTAGGCAAAGGAAAACCACACGGTGTTGGGGCCAGAGTCGGTGCCAAGGCCAGCCAGACCCATGGGCAAGCTAGAGAGACTCTAGAGCTGGTCTTTGGGGAGCATGAACAGAGGGAAGTAGAGCTGCAAGAGCACGTGGCCCAGAGAGAGGGTTGTGGGGAGTGCCCTCCGTTTCCCGTGGCCCAGTTTCCTGTCCCTGGATGCTCCCTGCTTATTGTTGTCCTGCAGTGACCCCATCTAGTTTGAGTGTTTCTCTTCCTTGCAAGCAAATAGCTCCTGACCAGAAGAATGGCTTCTGATGGTCAGAGGTGACTCATCACAGGGCCAGGAATAGTCAGTCTCAGTAAGAGGATATGCAGCTTCCAGATGGGCCATAAAAGTCTGCATTGGTGCTGAAGTGCACCATTTACCCCATGCAGTCAGGGTAGGGCATGCCAGGCGACCATCCCTCTGGGCACAGGTGTCATATGTGAGGAGTGGGGAAGAGATGGAAAGTTACCATGGGCCTTTCGGATACCAGAAACTGTGTTAGGTGCTTTGCACATGTCTTCTTTTGTCCTTTTATGGTTATGGTAGGTTGAATAATGGACGCCCCCCCCCCCCCCACCACTGTGTGTATACATCCTAATCCTCAGAGTCTATACAATTTTATATGGTAAAAGGGACCTTGCAGATGTGATTAAGAATCGTGAGATTCTTTTTTTTTTTTTTAACGTTTATTTCTTATTAAGAGACAGAGCATGAACAGGGGATGGGCGGAGAGAGGGAGACACAGAATCGGAAGAGTCTCTAGGCTCTGAGCCGTCAGCACAGAGCCCGACAAGGGGCTCGAGCTCACAAACTGCAAGATCATGACCTGAGCTGAGGTCGCACACTTAACCGACTGAGCCACCCAGGCTCCCCAAGAATCGTGAGATTCTTAACCACACGGTCCAGGTGGGCCCAATGTAACCACAAGGGTTTTTATTTTTTTAATTTTTAAAAATATTTATTTATTTTTGCGCGTGTGAGAGAGACACAGCATGAGCAGGGGAGGGGCAGAGACAGAGGGAGACACAGAATCTGAAGCAGTCTCCAGGCTCTGAGCCGTCAGCACAGAGCCCGACAAGGGGCTCGAGCTCACAAACTGCAAGATCATGACCTGAGCTGAGGTCGCACACTTAACCGACTGAGCCACCCAGGCGCCCCAAGAATCGTGAGATTCTTAACCACACGGTCCAGGTGGGCCCAGTGTAACCACAAGGGTTTTTATTTTTTTAATTTTTAAAAATATTTATTTATTTTTGCGCGTGTGAGAGAGACACAGCATGAGCAGGGGAGGGGCAGAGACAGAGGGAGACACAGAATCTGAAGCAGTCTCCAGGCTCTGAGCTGTCAGCACAGAGCCTGAGATGGGGCTCCAACTCACAAACCAGGAGATCACGACCTGAACTGAAGTCGGATGCTTAACCAACTGAGCCGCCCAGATGCCCCACCATCAGGGTTTTTATAAGAGGGAGACAGTCAAGTCAGAGGCAGAAAAGGCAATGTGAGGAATCAGAGGTTGGAGTGATGTGCTTTCAAGATTGAGGCAGGGGCCACAAGTCAAGAAATATAAGCAGCCACTAAAAGCTGAAAAAAGCAAGGAACTGGGTCCTCCCCTCAGAACCTCCAGAAGTAACCAGTCCTGCTGACCACCTTGACTTTGATTTTTTTTATCAAGTTTTAAATTTTAATTCCAGTATAGTTAACATGCGGTGTTATATCAGTTTCAGGTGCCCAATACAGTGACTCAGCAAATGTATACATTACTCAGTGCTTATCACGGTAAGTGTAGTCTTTAATCCCCACCACCCCATCACCTAGTTCACCAATCCCTTCATTCACCTCCCCTCTGGTAACCATCAGTTCTCTGTAGCTAAGAGTCTGTTTCTTGGCTCGTCTCTCTCTCTCTCTTGTTTCCCTTTGCTCACTTGTTTTGTTTCTTAAAGTCCACATATGAGTGAAATCATATGGTATTTGTCTTTCTCTGAGTGACTTATTTCACTTAACATAATACTCTCTAGCTCCATCCGTGTTGTTGCAAATGGCAAGATTTAATTCTTTTTGGTGGCTGAATAATATTCCATTGTGTATATATACCACATCTTCTTTACCCATTCAGCTATTCATGGATACTTGGGCTGCTTCCATAATTTAGCTATTGCAAATAATACTGCAACAAACATTGGGGTGCATACATCACATTGAATTAATGTTTTTGTGTTCTTTGGGTAAATACCCAGTACTGTGATTGCTAGATCACAGGTAGTTCTATTTTTAACTTTTTGACGAACCTCTATACTATTTTCCAAAGTGGCCGCACCAGTTTGCATTCCTACCAATAGTGCAGGAGGATTCCTTTCTCTCCACATCCTTGCCAACCCCTGTTGTTTCTTGTGTTTTAGATATTACCCATTCTGACAGGTATGAGGTGATATCTCATTTGATTTGCAACTCCCTGATGATGCATGATGTTGGGCATCTTTTCATGTGTTTGTTGGCCATGTAGATGTCTTCTTTGGAGAAATGTCTGTTCACGTCTTCTGCCATTTTTTAAATTGGATTATTTGCTTTTTGGGTGTTAAGTTGTATCAGTTCTTTATGTATTTTGGATACTAACCCTTTTTTGGATAGGTCATTTGCAAATGTCGTCTCCTGTTTAGTAGGTTGCCTTTTAGTTTTATTGATTGTTTCCTTCATTGTGCAGAAGCATTTTATTTTGATGTAGTCCCAATAGTTTATTTTTACTTTTATTTTCCTTGCCTCAGAAGATACCTCTAGAAAAACGTTGCTACAGCCGATGTCAGAGAAGTTACTGCTTGGGCTCTCTTGTGGGATTTTTATGCTTCCAGGTCTCACATTTCAGTGTTTAATCCACCTTGGATTTAATCCACCTAGACCACCTTGACTTTAGCCTAGTGAATCAGAGTTCAGACTTCTGACCTCCAGAACTTTGAGAGAGTAAATCTGTGTTGTTTTAAGCCACTAAATTTGTGTCAGTTTGTTATAGAAGCAATTGGACACTAACACGATCATATTCTTACATTCCCCATTTCTACAAACAAGGAAGCTCAGTGTGCTTGAATAACTTTCCCAAGGACTCACAGCTAGTGAGAGATGGAACCAAGCTTTGGTTCCAACGCTGTCAGACTCAGAACCTGTGTTTCCTACCCTCTGATTTTGCTGCCTGAGGAGTCATCTTTCCGAAGTACACCTTCGAACACATCAAAAACTCAATCTGTGTGCAGCAGGTTAACGCAGGGCTACCTGGAGACAGAAAATAGGTGCGGTGACCTCTCAATATCCTTCCTTTCAACATTTCCAGGAAGTGTATATTTGCCAACTGTGCAGAAGTGCATGTGATCCCCTGTGGCCCCATGGCTGGGCCCTCTCGGCTAGATCTGGCATCAGGGTCTCATAGGTGCCTGCTTCTTTGAGGATGCAGGAGAAGGTCTGATTTATTATGGTGCCTTCCCCAATTTCATGCCAAATGATTCAATTACGGTCACCCTCAGCACTCAGGAGAGGTTTCCTGCTGGCTTACAAAGATGAGACCTGGGTGGCCTGGAGCATGTTGGAAAATTTCACCTTATTATTTATTGGAGGGGAAGGTGGCATTTCTCCCACTTTAGAGTAGGCTAGTTAATCACCACGTATGGGAGAAGAGAAAGGAAAAATTCTCTGTTTCTAAAGCGAAGCCAGGTTTTAATGAGGAAATATGGCAGTGTTTTTACTTTATTTTCCCTGGCCACCCCATGCTTCTCAGCTCAGAGTTACTTCTGCTCTGCTGAAAGGGGTGAATGTTTATTGGCTTCTCACTAACATAAAAACAATGCTTTCCATTTATTAAGCACTTACTATGTGCCAGGCACGGTGCTGGGCAATTTACAAGTACCTTAACCTAAGCCTGCAAAGTAAGTATTACTATGCTCATCTCATAAATTGGGAAGCCAAGGCTCAGATAAATGAAGGAATCTGCCCCAAACACCCAACAGGTCAGCTATGATTCAAACCTACTTTTTTCCAAGACTGGAATGTTTTTTACAAAAGTGATGGCATGTTTTTTTACCTGGGTATTTTAATGCTCGCTGCTTTGCATCCTGCGGGTCTCAGATGTCCCTTCCTTCATGTAGTCTGACCCCTCAAGGCTAGGTCCTCCTTGGTACTGGGTGCTTGTCTACTCAGTGCTATGTTTCATGCTGTATTGTGATTGTCTGCTCGTTATCTGTGTCCCCACTCTCCCATAGACCCTTGAGGGCAAAGCCTTTGTCTTTTTCATCATTGCATGCCATGTGCCCAGCACAGAGCCTGCACTCAATAATTGATTGTTGACTGTATAAAGGAATGTATGCACTCACTTACCCAAATGCTGTCACGTGAACTTTAGATATTATTTGGGGAAGGCACCATAATTTGCAAAGTGCATTCAAATATTATCACTTTAAAAATGTATGGAACTCATAAAAGGTGATAGAAATGACTCATTATGATGAGTTTATTGGAACCACTTTTTGGCGTTCAGCTAAACCTTAAAAGACTTGGGGTAATTACCACATGCAAGACAATTCCCTGCTTTTTGATGACAGTTTATCAAATTGGTTTCCTTAGCACCAAGATTCCCTACAGACTGGTGTAAAAAGGCTATTAAAAACATTAGCTTGTTCCCAGAGTATATTTGGACATTTGTTTTCAAGGCCACCTTTTGGATGTGTTCATCCCAGTCGCTCACTCCATTTCTGGCTCCAAAGGCATTCCTCTGGGCCCATGTGAAAGCAAGTGCATTAAAGGCAGGGCTCTGTCTTATTCCCTGCCATGTGCCCCTGGCACCTAGGATGTGCCTAGCTCATAGGAGTCTCTCAATTAATATTTATTGCCTAACTGATGGGCTTTTCCTATTTAATATAGTGAAGAGGTCAGAGAAGGGAAAAAGGTCGCCTGCAGGAGGTGGGAACTTGTCAGGATCTCATTCCCTAATGTAATGGATGCTGCTTACCTGGTTTGTCTACTATCCCAGCCCACCCAGCCAGGTGGAATCATCCACCTGCCATGCCCCATACTCCTTTATACCAAACAAGTCCTGAATGCCAGCATGTTCTAGGGAATTACTCAAATCCTCTCTCATTGCTCACTTTTGCCATGGACCTCTCCCTTTCATTTTGTCTCTTGGTGCCAAACTTCTGGACATGGCCGTAAACTCTGGTCCTCAGCTTTATCCTGGCCCATGGTCTTTCATTGGAGTCAGAGTGCCTGAGTTTGAATTTAAGCTTGGCCTTCTGTCCAGCTGTGTGGCTTTGGGTAAATTCCTTCACCTCTCTGCTCTTCACTTTCTTCATTAGTAAAATGAAGATAATAGGTGTGCCCCCTCAAAGGGCTGTTGAGAGGATGAGATGAGTTCATGTTTGTAAAGTGCTTAGACCAGCACCCAGCACACGGTATGCATCAAATCTCTGTTTGCTGTTATTATAATCCCTATTGATATTATTATAATAATGTCCTTCTTGAGCTCTCAATAGGCTGTCACAGAAAGGCAGACAGAGTGTCAGCACAGGAGGGAACCCTTGCTAATATCCATGACATCTGCAGGGGTGTGGTGATGCGGACTATTGCCAGAAGGAAGTTCTTCCCCACAGCCAACCAAGAAGAACACACCGAGGGTAAAAGCTGTTTCCTTTGCTGCTTTATTGGATCATTTCTCAGTCCACGCTGAACTCTTTGTTGCCTGGAAGGCTCTTCTGTCTCTGACTGTCCCCCTTCTTCTCTGCTTCCACTCTGGGATCCTCCTGGTCTCTTCAGGTTCTTGCTTCTCCCCACAGAGTCCCGACTCCATCCTGAAGGGCCTCATCACGGTCCCAACCTTGGTCCTCCAGGTTCTTCTGAGTCATCAGAGTGAAGCCTCCCTAAGACCAAAACCTTGTGCTTTGCATTATAGATGGCCTCTTACAGGAGAGCCGGAGGTGGGTGGAGGGGGGGGGGGGGGCGGTCATTTGTCCAAGCAAAGTGCCTCTTTTTCTGCCTTTCCAAGGACCTGCACTCAGGAAGGGGTTAGAGTGGGCAGAAGAGAATGAGGGCACAGGTAAGGCAGTCCCTTCCCATCTAACAGAGCACAGGAAGAGAGCCTTTCCTGGGGGTGATTGTGGGGGTGCAGTCTTCAGCCTGGAGGGGGTGAATTGCGTGGGATCAAGCTGCACCCTGGAGTTTAATTTCAAGCCATGCAGCTGGAGCCTGACTCTGCTACTAAAAACCACCTGCTCTCATCACCATGCAGACCCTGATGAAAAGAGGCATTAATTTACAAGAAGGGCACGAAGTAGCAGACGTGTGTCAATATGCGACTTTCGACTCAGGAGAGGAAATAAATCTCATTTTGGAATTGATGTCATGATTGACTTTAGAGCATATAAACTTGTTATGTAATTGATCTCTGAGCAAAGTGAAAATGTGGCGAGCAGGTACGGGTTGCTCGTCTGACATTTTGTTCGCGGCCTCTCTTCCCCATTTTGGCCTCTTTTCCTCTCTCCCGGGGAAGCTGGCCTGGGCTAATGAGAACGGATCGGTTTTTCTTTTTCTTTTCTTTTCTTTTCTTTTCTTTTCTTTTCTTTTCTTTTCTTTTCTTTTCTTTTCTTTTTTAAGTTTATTTATTTGTTTTGAGAGAAAGAGAGAGGGAGAGAGAGCACATGCACGCAAGTGGGGGAGGGGCAGAGAGAGAGAGGGAGAGAGAGAATCCCAGGTAGCCTCCACACTGTCAGTGCAGAGTCCAATATGGGGCTCGAACTCACAAACCATGAGATCATGCCCTGAGCCAAAGTCAGATGGTTAACCGACTGAGCCACCCAGGTGTCCCTATTTTTCTTTTTAAAGATATCCTGGGGAAAGGTATGCCAAAATAACTTTGACTCCTTAGTCTCCCGTTTGACCCATTGTTCTGGCCACCAACTTATGCTCTAGGTTGGCATCCTGCATGCTGTGTCCTGGGTCAGTTTCTATTAGTTTCAAATGGCTGAGGGGATGAACGGCGGTAGGTCTGAGTCCTTGAAAGGCTGTAGCGGTGGTTGTCTTGTGGTCTGTCCATCCCTAGACACATCCACCACCACTACCACCATCGTGCCCCTCCCTTCTGCTCACGGCCTCCCTTACTTCTACCGTGATCCTTCTCACCCCCCCATCTTCATTAGACAGGCGAGCGGCGACAGAATAGTTGGGTCCTGTGGATGGGAGCATGGTGTTAGCTGTGAGGAGAAGCAAACCACTAAATTTTAGGAGTCTGAATATCTTGGCTTTGAAGCTTGGTCTGATTTATTTATGGGCTGGCCTCTGTCACCCAGAGTACAGCATTATATCAGCCAGCGTGCTGAAGGTGCCCCCAGTGGTTTATGGCTGTGATAATGGAGTTGTTACGGGCCCCAGTGAGCTGAAATTTATCAAGGCCCAGGTTCTTCCCTGTCTGGCTGGCTCTGAGATGTCCCTTAACCTCCTTTAACAACAATAATGGTAATCATAATAAATAACAATAATGTAGAAGTAATCATCATGATGGTGATTATAATTATAATAATAAAATATCTCAAGCCTACCGATGTATGCCTGGCACATACATTAACACTTATACATTATTTTATGCTCCTCAGAACGTCCTTAAAGTAGACATTATTCGATCACTAACTTACAGGTGAGGAAACTGATGCATGTTGAGGTTAAGCAGTGTCCCCAAGGCCACGGAGTTGGTAGGATTTGAGCTGGGAATTTGAATCCAGTGGTTTTTATTTTGTTATTTATTATTGTTTTTAAAACTTGTTATGGGTATTATTCGGAGTGCTTTATTTGTTCCCCAGACCAATAGCCTCTGTGGAGATAAAAGAAGATTCCTGAAGTGAGAACAAATGCTACTTCTGGACAGCAGCAGAGTCTGCCCCCACGATCACTTGCATTTGGCACTGCTCCCTTGGAAGCCACGGGGGTTTCTAATCTGAACTTTGTGTGCTCTGATAGCAAGGAGAGTTGTGTGCTGGTTAAGGGACCAGAACCTTGTGGTTACAAAAAGAGGAATTCTCATGTTCCCCCCGCCATGAAAAATAGGCATTCTGGCATTCTGATTTATAACAGTTTGTTGTGAGTTTGGTTACTGGGAGTCTGTCCAGAGTGACGAGTTCATCAGCTCTTGGCCCTGCAAACTGAGGGCCAGACCCAGGGATGTGGTGGTGGGGTTGAGGACCAATCTGGCCAGAGATGGTCAGCTGCTTGCCTGCTGTGGTTTCCACTCCAATATGGCCTTGGATCAGTCTAGAGAAGAGGTTGGCAAACTATGGTCCTGGGGCCAAGTCAGGCCCTTTGCTTGGTTTTGTAAGTAAAATTTATTGGCAAACAGCTATGTTCATTCATTTTCCTATTGTCTATGACTCAATAGCAGAGTTGAGCTTGAATGGCCCACAAAACTTACAATTTCTATTGTTTGGTCCTCTGTAGAGAAGTTCACCAATTTGGGGTATAGAATGTCATTGCCTGCTTGGGTGGGAGGAATTTCAGAGTGGGGAATCACAGAGTCAGGAAAGTGAGGAAATCCCAAAAGGTTGAAGAGGAGAAGGGTTGGGAGAAAACACTGGCTTCCAGAGAAAGGAGGGAGGGGAGTCAAAGGAGAATATAGACCTTCAGCAGACCTGGCAATAGCCCCAAAAGACGAGCCAGGAAATATTAGGAAATCGATAAATCTGCTCCCTTTAATTCCTTTGTCTCTGCGGGGGATGCAAAGCTGTTTGCAGAGATTATGAGAAAATATGTGTTGAATGTCTGGCAAAAGGCCAAGTCTCGAGATGGTCCTTCTGAAAGCCTGGCTGGCGACAGGGCTCTCATCTACTATTTGTCTTCTCTGCCTCTGGGCTCTGACTTTAGGACCCTGAACTTGATGTTTCTTGGAAATCCATCATCCTCTATAGCCAACTGGTCCCCAAACCCTGTCTACTCTGACTCCTTAAATATATCTTCAGTCTGTCCCTTCCTTTCCATCTCCACTGCCATAATCATAAGGCCTCATCATCTCTCACTAGGATTACTATAATTACATCTGCCTGCCTGTTTATCCATCCATCCATCCATCCATCCATCCATCCATCCAGTTGTACTGAGTGCCTGCTGTGTGCCATGTACTGAGCTAAGCCCTGGGATAGAATGCTGAGAATGATACAGTCCTTGTCTTCAAGGCCTCATAGCTAATGGTCTTTAATAACTGATTTTCTACTTCCAGACTCACCTCCACCCAGGTTTTTCTTCTTCCCTGTTTTCAGGGTGCTCTTTTGAAAGCACACATTTGATTCTGCTATTCTAGTTAAAACATCTTCATAATTTCCCAGTAATTTGCCTATAGGACAAACTCCCCAGTCCTTAGTGAGGCTCCTTTGCAAATTGATCCCTATTTATCTTTTCAGGCTTTTCTCCCATAAATCTAAACTTTAGTGAATGATTTCCAATTATAGTTCAAGCCCAACAATGATGTTTAATACTGTGTTAATCAGGGTAAGTAATGCTGGGCTCTGCAGAGATAACAAATAAATGCTGAAATGTCAGTGCCTTAATGCAGTAAAACTTTATATACCACTTATATACAGCCCAATGTGCTGTTCCTGGTTGGGTGGCTTTCCTGGGCAGCTCTCCTCCAAGCAATGACTTGGGGATCAAGGTTTCCTCTATCTCTAAAAGTGTCTGCAAACTCAGCCCAGAGTCATCCAACCAATAGCAGAGGAGAGGATGAAAGTGCCTGGAGGGGTACTCAAGAAGTGTTAGGAGCCAGATCTTATACCACTTTCATAGGCTAGAGCTCAATCACGTGACCCCAGTTAACTGCAGGGGATCCTGGGCAATGTAGTTTAGCTGTGTGCCCAAGAGGATGAAGAAATGGACTTGATGACTGAATAGCATTGTCTCTATCATTTAAATCTTTGTGTCTTTGTCCCTGGTGTTTCTTCTGCCTAGATTCTCCTTCCCCTGCTGTTCTTGCATGTGGACATCTCCTTATCCTTCCAGGCTTTGCCTCACATCAACACTCCTGGGAAGACGTTCCTGGCCCCACATGGGCCCTGGTCCATTTCTTTGCTTCCCCAGTGCTTTGTCTAATGTTAACACTGATCAGATTTTTCTATGCGCCAGACCCTGTTCTGAGCTCTTTACATGCATTAACCCTTATGACCCCCTCACACAAACTCTGTGAAGTAGGTACTATTATTCTCCCCAACTCAAAGATGAGGAAACTGAGGCTTAGGGGATATCACAGTTCATGGTACTGATTCATTTTCCTGTCTGTCACTCCAGTGGGACCATGAAGAGGCAGGAGCCTGGTATTATTAATCTTCTTGCCTGAAAATGGTATGTCCTCAGCAGCTATTTATTGTACGAAGAAACATTACCACTCAATACATTAACATATATTGGTGAATTTATTTCATATGGACCCATAATGGGGTATGCTCAACAAACGATCATTCCCGGTTGGCTCAAGAACTGAGTCATCAGTCAGTGATGGATAGCTCATTCCTTTAGAAGGAGCATATGACCAGCTGGACACTCCAGTGGTGTTTGCAGATGCTGCAGCAGAAATTGGCCGCTGACACAGCACTTGCTTTGCAAGCTGTTCTCTCCTGGTTGTTGGGGGCTTTGCACGGTGATCTTCAAACAGCTGGGCTCCATTGTGATCCATCATGTGCCAAGCTCACTCGCATTTGCTGCTGACCCCAAAACTTGAGACAAATCAGGTGTCAGTCACATGCCTTTAATTTGACCTTTGGAAAAGCTTTGGTTCCATCATTTTATAAGGTAGCCAGCAGCACTTTTTGGCTCAAAGAACTAGCAGTGCAGTTAAATGGATCCAAATGAGCCGAGCCTGAATTATGTGCTAACCCTTGAGTGAGGTGTTGGTGATATGAAGATGAATAAGGTGTGTATGGTTCATGAATTGTAAGTGCTCACAGCCTGGGGCTGAAGGAGGAGATAGATGAGCAATAATGCCTGTCTGAGAGGGTTGTTGTGCGGCCACAGGTGGAGACTTTGCACAGTACTGGACACATTAGTAAGTGCTCAATGAGTATTAACTGTTATATTATTATGAATAGGTGATGAATCTTATCTTGGTGACATGTATGAAACACTTTTGGAGCCAAATATCCAGTTGTGCCTGGGGAGTTCTGGGAGGCATTCACAGAGGGAGTAAGATTGGAATATGGCTCCAATGGATGAGTAGGAATGCTTTTAGGAGAAGACAATGGTAAGGGTGGGGACGGGCATTGGAGGCTGAGGAAACTAGGGGTATAAAACATATTTTCTTTTTCTCTGAGGACAGCAGGTAGGCTTTGGCAAAAAGTGTAGTGGGTACTATGGGAGAAAAGGAGGGGAAATGAGAAGTATGGTGTGGTAAGCAGAACATGGCTCCCCTGCTGTCAAATGCCTGCATCCTAATCTTTGGTACTTTGATTATGTCACCTCACATGGTGATGGGGAATTAAAATTGTCAATGGAATGAAGGTGGCTAATCAGCTGGTCTTAAGATGGGAGATTATCCTGTATTCCCTGGGTGGCCTTTGTGTAATCACAAGTGTCCTTAAAAGTGGAGGCAGAAGAAGGAGTTAAAGTGATGCAGAGTGAGAAGGGGAAACAAAGGAGTCTTGAGCCAAAGAATGTGGTGGCCTCTGGAAGCTGTAAAAGGAAAGGAAATGGATATTCCTCTATAGTCTCCAGAAATGAACCACAGCCCTGCTCACATCTTGCTTTTCCTTCCGTGACACCTGTGCCAGACTTTTAACCTTCAGAATTGAAAAATAATAAATTGCAGTGTATTTGGACCTCATCAAGATAAAAAGCTTCTGCACAGTGAAAGAAACAGTCAACAAAACTAAAAGGCAGCTTACAGAATGGGAGAAGAGATTTGCAAATGACATATCAAATAAAGGGTTAGTATCCAAAATCTATAAAGAACTTATCAAACTCAACACCCCAAAAATGAATAATCCAGTGAAGAAATGGGCAAAAGACATGAACAGACACTTTTCCAAAGAAGACATCCAGATGGCTAACGGTCACGTGAAAACATGCTCAACATCACTCATCATCAGGGAAATACAAATCAAAACCCCAATGAGATATCACTTCACACCCATCAGAATTGCTAAAATTAACAACTCAGGCAACAACACATGTTGGCAAGGATGAGAAGAAAGGGGAGCACTTTTGCACTGCTGGTGGGAATGCAAACTGGTGTAGCCTCTCTGGAAAACAGTATGGAGGTTCCTTAAAAAATTGAAAATAGAAATACCTTATGACCCAGGAACTGCACTATTAGGTATTTATCCAAAGGATACAAAAATGCTGATTCAAAGGAGTACATGCACCCCATGTTTATAGCAGCACTGCCAACAATAGCCAAGTTATGGAAAGAGCCCAAATGTCCATTGATGGATGAATGGATAAAGATGTTGTACATGTATACAATGCAATATTCCTCAGCAACCAAAAAAGAATGAAATCTTGCCATTGGCGACAACATGGGTGGAACGAGAGTGTATTATGCTAAGTGATAGAAGTCAGAAAAAGACAAATACCATATGATTTCACTAATATGTGGAATTTAAGAAACAAAACAGATGGCCACAGGGGAAGGGAAGGAAAAATAAGATAAAAACAGAGAGGGAGACAAACCATAAGAGACTCTTAAATACAGAGAACAAACTGAGGGTTTCTGGGGGAGGGTGGCAGGGGATGAGCTAAATGGGTAATGGGTACTAAGGAGGGCACTTGTTGGAATGAACACTGGTGTTGTACATCAGTGATGAATCACTAAATTCTACTCCTGAAACCATCATTACACTATATGTTAACCAACTTGGATTAAATACAATTAAAACAAAACAAAACAAGACAATAAATTTGAAGTGTTTAAGACACCAAGGTTGTGGTAATCTGTTACTGTCACAGTAGGACATTAATACAGATCAGGAAGACAGAATGCACTAGAGGAGTCTGAGAGGTGGGCCGGGCCAGGTTATGAAAGGCTTCCTAGGTCTCATTATCTTTCCCTGTAGGACAGAGATTCCAAACAAGTGTTTTGTCCCTTGACATGCTCTGAGGTCCAAAGATCAAATAACTTTGGGTATCATCACATACTCTAGCCCTCATCTGAAAATTCATCATGAACATTCATAATTTAAAGTACCCAAGAAGTTCTTCAGCAAAGAGATATGTTTAACTTTGTTTAATCAAATATTTCCCAAATTTACTTGATCATCAACTTCCCTCTCTCTCTCTCTCTTTTTTTTACCTTAAGATCTGTTACCATCCCTGTTTTTTCACATAAGATCTGCTACTTTGGAAAATCCAGCTATAGATGATGAGAACCTATCAGAATTTTAATTTTAATAAGTTAATTTGTTTGTTTGTTTTAGTTGAAAAGTAGTGTAACCTCATTATGAAAAATAGAGGGGCACCTGGGTGGCTCAGCTGGTTAAGCACCGAGTTCAGCTCAGGTCATGATCTCTGGTTCATGAGTTCAAGCCCCGCACTGGGCTCTGTGCTGACAGCTGAAAGCGTGGATCCTGCTTCAGATTCTGTGTCTCCTTCTTTCTTTGCCACAACCCTCCCCCCCCACCACTCTTTCTCAAAAGAAAGAAAGAAAGAAAGAAAGAAAGAAAGAAAGAAAGAAAGAAAGAAAGAAAGAAAAAGAAAAATAGGGACGCCTATTGTATTACAGCAAGTTAAAGAATCATGACCTGGAACTGACCAGGGTTATAGCTGGTTAGCACAGATCCTCCAGGAATGAGATGAACATCACAGAGTCACTTACTGAGGATGTCAAGACCCATGTTGCAGGTAAGCAAGGAGGGAAGGAAGGGTTTGTTCTTCACTTTTGCCCCTGGGAGTAGGCATTGCTCTCTAGGGAGTAAGGTCTTTATGAGAGAACTTAACAGAATTTAAAAATCATTTGGTGATGAGGGTACGGTCAGCAGATGGCATGGCAGCCCCAGAGAGGGTGTGGGATGATTAAGGACTGCGCCCAGTATGCATCCGTCTGCTCTGCTGAGGGGACCAGACAAAATCCTCTTTCTCAATTGTAGTGCGGGTGGCATGAGCTTGGTGGATGGCATCTTGGATATTGAAATTTTGGAGCCAAGCTGCTGCTAAAAGTATTGAGTCACAGCCTTTGTTTGTTTCCATGGGGTTGGCAAAAAGATCAAACCTGAGGTTGAGCAGCACCATCCTGTGGTTGAAGTAGGAGTGGGGGCTTGTGTATTAGTGCTTGACCAACTTGCTCTTGTGGATTCAGAGACGTGTCAACTAAAAGGTCTTGCCTTGGGGCGCCTGCGTGGCTCAGTCGGTTGAGCTTCTGACTCTTGGTTTCTGCTCAGGTCATGATCTCAAGGTGGTGAGATCAAGCCCCATGTTGGGCCCCACGCTGAGTGCAGAGCTTACTTAAGACTCTCTCTCTCTCTCTCTCTCTCTCTCTCTCTCTCTCTCTCTCCTTCACCTTGTTGTGGCTTATCTAACCATCAGCAAACAACTTACAGTGCACCAATGAAAATACCTTCAGTGTATCTGTGTAACTACCTACATTGTACCAGTGCAACTGCCTACCATTGTAGGTAGTGTAACCGTCTACAGCGTCCCGGTGTAACTACCTTGAACGCACCAGCGTAACTATCTACAGTGCGCCAGTGGACCCAGCTAGAATGTACCAGTGTAACTACCTACATTGTACCTATGTGTGCCTACAGTGTGCCAGATTTTGTGTTTGCTTCTGGGGATTTTGGAGGATGAATAAGGCATAGGCATCCTGCAAAGACCTTAGAATCCAGGATACCTAGAAAATCTAGGAAATGGGGTAACAACTTGTCTGACAAAGCTCTGGTATTTGGAGGACAAGATGGGTGCATGTAACATAATGTGGGAGTGTTGGGGAAGGTTTCCTGGGAGAGATGATGCCTGAACTAGGTTTTGAAGGATGTGCAAGCAGTAGCCAGAAGCATATTGGCAGATGAGCATAAAGGGCATTATTATTTTTTATATTAAATATAATTTACTGTCAGATTGGTTTCCATAAAACACCCAGTGCACATCCCAACAGGTGCCCTCCTCAATGCCCATCACCCACTTTCCCCTCCCTCCCACCCCCCCATCAACCCTCAGTTTGTTCTCAATATTTAAGTCTCTTATGGTTTGCCTCCCTCCCTCTCTGTAACTTTTTCACCCTTTCCCTCCCCCATGGCTCTCTGCTAAGTTTCTCAGGATCCACATATGAGTGAAAACATATGGTATCTGTCTTTCTCTGCCTGACTTATTTCACTTAGCATAATACTCTCCAGTTCCATCCACGTTTCTACCAATGGCCAGATTTCATTCTTTCTCATTACCAAGTTGTATTCCATTGTATATATAAACCACACCTTCTTTATCGATTTGTCAGTTGATGGACATTTAGGCTCTTTCCATAATGTGGCTATTGTTGAAAGTGCTACTATAAACATTGGGGTACAAGTGCCCCTATGCATCAGCACTCCTATATCCCTTGGATAAATTCCTAGCAATGCTATTGGTGGGTCACAGGGTAGATCTATTTTTAATTTTTTGAGGAACCTCCACACTGTTTTCCAGAGTGTCTGCACCAGTTTGCATTTCCACCAACAGTGCAAGAGGGTTCCTGTTTCTCCACATCCTCTCCAGCATCTATAGTCTCCTGATTTGTTCATTTTAGCCACTCTGACTGTGTGAGGTGATATCTCAGGGTGGTTTTGATTTGTATTTCCCTGATGAGGAGTGACACTGAGCGTCTTTTAATGTGTCTGTTGGCCATCTAGATGTCTTCTTTAGAAAAGTGTCTGTTCATGTCTTCTGCCCATTTCTTCACTGGATTATTTGTTTTCCGGGTGCGGAGTTTGGTGAGTTCTTTATTCTTTATAGATTTTGGATATTAGCCCTTAGCATAAAGGGCACTATGGGCACAGTTGAGAACAACAACGTTGAGAGGCAAGACAGTAAGTGGGAGACCAGAGGCTTGTCTACGTTGGGGGCAGGAAGTGTGATGTGGGAGAGGTGCAAAGTGAAGCTGGAGAGGTAAGAATCAACTTATGAGGGGTCTGATTACTGTTCTAAGGAACTGGGGCTGCCCTTAGCCGGTGGTTAGTGTTTTTCAAAGTTTGATCCCCATACCCTGTGCATCAGAATCATGTCTTAGGTGGTTGTTAAAAATTCAGGATCCACTGGATTAGAGCCTTTGGAGGAGGCATCAAGAAGTCTGTATTTTAGAGAAGCTCCCAGATGATTCTGGTGTACACTGAGACATTGAGAACTGCCACTTCAGGAGATAAGAGTCATTGAAGAGTTGCAAGTGGTGATGTTGTTGTTCCTGTGGTTTAGATCACTTGTTCTAGAGGGGAGTGTAGGGTGGATTAGATAAAAGCAAGGAGACTGGTTAGGAGTCTCTTGAGACTTGTCCAAGTTAAATAAAATACATTAGAAGGATGCATGTAGATGGTGAGAATCACCAACTAGCAGGATGCCTGTGGACACACATGTGCATGAAGGAGCAGAGGACGCCATCCTCTCTTATAAAAGGGAAGAGGCTCAATGTTTATGGAAAAGGTTAGAGACTTCCCATGGGGAGAATGGGGCAAATTAGAATGAGCCTAATGCAGAAGTTCCCAAGTGGTGGGATCCAAGTTCTCTTCCTCCCCTGTCAAGCCCAGTCTCCTCTCAAGATGTATCTATTGTGAACAGTTTGGTGTTTAACCTTTCAGACCTTCTATGCATGTATGTATATATACTTCTATGCAAATATATAGTTTTATTTTTCATTTGCAAAATATTTTTTATGGTCAATGTAAGAGATTTTCTTTCCTTATTAAACAATTCCCCCAGTTTTATTGAGATATAATTGACATATGACATTGTATTAGCAGAAGGTATACAAGGTGTATAAGGATTTGGTCTATGGATATATTGTAAAATGATCACTACAATAAGTTTAGTTAACATTTATCATCTCACAAGTATAATGTTTTTTGTTGTTGTTGTTGTTGTAAGAACTTTTAAGATCTACTTTCTTAGCAACTTTCAAATATATCTCACA